>NC_135538.1:59406822-60011197 GCF_045843805.1 Urocitellus parryii
CCATCCTTCGTTTCTTTCTAAACTAAATCCCTTCATCCTTCCAAGATTAACTGTTCCACTTAACTCTATCCTCTTTATTTCCAACAAATTTTTTTTCAGTATCTGTCTTCACCTTCCAATTCCTTCAGATTCACTTTTAAACGTTCTATTAGGTGAGGGCCTAAGCAACTTAGTGAGATCCTGTGTCAAAAGACAAAAACGGTTGGGGATATCATTCTGTGGTTAAGCACCCTTGGGTTTAACCCAGATACATAAAAATTCTATTGCCTTCCAAATTAATATTTTTCTTCTCATAAAATTACTTGAATTGCTTCAAATCTATGTATTTTAACTCTAATCACTTTCTTGACCTAAAGTGCATTTTCAATAATTTTACTTTTCAAAAGTGATATGTCCAATATTAATTCATAATTTCTTTTCCTCATCCTTCCATATTTATTGCCTCCCCATGTGCTAAAAACATCAAATCCAGCATCTATGAACAATTGCAGTAATCTTGCCACTAGCCCTTAGCTTGCTTATGCTGAACACCCAGTGAGTTATCTTTAGTTGTTCACATTCTTTTACCTCACAAGCCTAAACTTCAAACAGTTGCCAAATTATATCAGTATACCTCCAGAATGTCTCTTTTCTCCATCTATCCCATTGACATTATAGATTGTCATATTGTGTAGCAATGCTATCCTAACTAGACTTTCCTCTGTTTATTGCAAAATTTTAACTTCTAAATTCTGCTACCCAGTTAATTTTAGTTAGAATAATTCCGACAATATCACAAATCTATTAAAAATAAGTCTTCAGTCATTTCCATCATAAATAGAAAAAACATCTAGACTTTAGTGTGGAATTAATGATTCCTTTACATTTCACTCCAAAATATTAGGACCATACATCCAATATTATGTACTTTTTCTTACAAATCCTCATCTCCTCTAAGTTCAGCTATTAGCCACTTTTCCAAAAAACGTCTATATTCATTTTTACCAATTCATTTTCTCATATGTCATTCAGCTTGTAATTCCCTAATATACACTCCACAGATCCTCAGATTGTATATCCCTCCTCCAGTTCCACCCAGTAGCATCATATAGACATAGCTTTTGTGCTTCTCTCTCTTAGAGGATATCTGTAATAGAAACTGATGCCCCACCCTCCTTATTCACTTTTCTCCCTGAGTTTTACTGAGAACATTGTTGCCTACCTAAACCTATGCTTTCTACCTTCTTTTGTTAAGCAATTCAATTTGAGTTTTGGCATACAGACAGAAGGCAACTTTCCGAGGATGCTTTTTCAGGTATTTTCCCTATAATCTCTTTTTCTGCTTCTTTCTTTAGGACACATGAGGCATAGAGAAGTATTGGAAGCCCTGTTTTGAGGATAATAAAGCTGCCCAACCAGTCTTGAACTGTTTTCCTATAGATCATGAATGAGAAAGAAATAAATGCCTTGTGATGCAATATACTGTATTTTAGGTTATGTCCCCAAGCAAGGTTTTTCTTTGTAGACAGAGTATTTGAATAGCATTGATATCTTTCTCTTGCCTCCATCATCTGCAGCACTGAGAATTTCAAGTTGTACTTATCAAAATCTGATTTTTTCACTATAAATTCATGCACATACATTTCTCCTCTTTTCTATTAAATTCTAAAACTAATACAGGCAAATACTGTTTTGGATTTATCTTTACGTCTCCTCCAATCTCCAGTACAAGTTTTTGGAACTAATGGACATTTAAAATCTTCTTTTTTAAATTCAGATTCCCTCAAGTTGGTTTTTAAATCAATTTTGAACTTGTAATGACATTATTATCAAACAATATCTTCTCTTTAACTTTTGTAGTGTGCACTCCTGCTTCTGTACTTTCTTCCCCACTTAAAGGGCATCTCTCATGACTTGGTCACAGCTTTCAGATTGTTCCTTCCTCTTTAATCATCTAAAATACTCATGGCCTAACCTTTATGCTGATGATTACAAAATTCTCAACTTGCAGTCATAAATTCTCCCTCAGTATTTCTCCATCCAACTCTGTAAATTACCTCTTACATGGCTCACCACTACCTCATGCTTAACACGTTTTAACTGAACCCTATAACTTCTACCATATGAACTCTCCTTTTCAATTTTACCAGATTTAAACTGATATATCACTTCTCTGAGTTCTTGAGACTCTTATTTTTTTTCTTTTAGTTCCCTTCCTTAAATTCAAAATGTGTTTAGAATATATAAACTTCTTTTAAAATAATGCCTCTTTGATTGATTCTACCAACTTCTACTGTACTTTCATCTCAGTTCTGAATCATGGGCTTCCAAAAGGGCAATTCCTCTTGGTTTTCTTTTCTCTATTTTGTCTTTTAAAACTATCTTCACACTAAGGTATGCATTTTGCAACGCCCCTTCTCTAGAATCAACCAATTTGTCAAAGTCAGGTTTGATATTCTTTGCCCCTGAACTTCAAGCTTCTATGCTGTATGATTCAATATTTGACCTTAGGTCAAAATATTACACATACTGACCAAATGCTTCATTATGTTTTTATCTATGCTGTTTGTATTAAATAGAAAGTTCTCTTTCTTTCAGTTGATCCAGTCAACTAGTTTTTATCCTATTCCTTTCTGTAATTCTATTATGTTTACTTTGAACCCAAAGTTTATTTATTTCAAATCTATATATATTATCTATTTCCTTGTGTTCTATTATTGGAGTTTTTGTGATGAATTCTGTATTTCCATTTTTTCCTGAGATCTTTGAAAGATAGGCTTTTATCATTATCCTCATCATTACCATTATCATTATTATTTGTATTACTTCAGTGATGAAGAGAGGTATACTACAATGAGCATAAGGTTTAAGGTTAGAGGACTTAATGTCTAATCACATATTTATTTTTTGTAGTTGGTGACAGATGACTAAATCTTATTGAGCTGAATATTCATCTCTAAAAAAGGGGGGGAAAGCTGAGTATGAGAGATAATGTATGCATAGCATTTAGCATGTTATACATTGCCACATAAATGTTAGCTAAAAGCATATAATCTTTGTGTAAAAATTACTTTCTCTATATCCTTATATCAAAGAAATAATTTAGAGAATATATGAAATAATCTACTGCTCACTTAGGGAATATTTTTACTACATCCTACAAAATGCTAATTCAACATTAATTTGAATACTTTATCATTTAGAAACAAACTGCATTATAATTAGTGGAGAGTTCAAAATAGATTTTATAACATTATGTATTACTTTCACTTTTGAGCATTGGTTCTATAATTCCACATATTTTAATACATGTGTTTCCTTTTTCCTTTAGCTTAAATGACCTTTTCATAATGTGTCTTCTTCATATATCAGAATTTAAATTCACTATCAGTTGCTTATTTCAATGTAATTATTACTATACAATAATCCTCAACATTTACCTGACCTATGATAAATTAAAAAAAAAAATCTTGTTTGAAAGTTTACCTGTAGTTACTAGATTCTGGTTTTTATTGGTCTTATTCTGCCTAATTAGTTGACATGGTAATGTCTGACCTCATTTTACACATGGGGCTAAACAGGTTAAAATATGTATAATAAATAGCTTCATTTGAATTTGTCTTAAAGAATATAAACACAATTATTTTCAAAGACAAATATGAACAAACATTCAAGTACAATAAATAAAAAGCTGTTCAGCATTATACACCACTTAGAGATGTTGTCTTTGTTTTTCCTTTCATGGTCAGATTATTAAACTGATGATCCCTTACTCCTTTTCAGTTTAAGTTCCAAGTAACTAAAAAATCAAAAGTTAGATATTTAAATTTTCAATTGTTATTTATTTATCTGATTTGTAAAACTATATTATTTTAAATGATGGTAATTATTTGCCAAGAATTCATGCATTTTATTGAATAAAATAAAGGATTCTTAAAAGAAATAAAAATTATCATTCTTAATAAGTTATACCATTTGTTTTTCTTTAGTAAATTAGGTAACAAGGTAATACTAACCTGATTATATCAGGGAGAAATGAGAATTCGGTAATTGCTATATAGAACATCTATATACATTTAAACTATTCACAGAAATACTATATGTCATGTTGCCAATTCTGTTTTTTCTTTTTGTTGTTTGTTTGTTTAAAGAACACCACACTTCAGCCTTTGGCAATTACTAAAAACAGCCATGTGTTGTTTGAACATAGATGATCAGGCCAGTTTGGTGCTAATGCGCTTGAGGAGCATGAAATCTTTGATATTTTTTACTTCAGAAGCAGACATAGCAGTGAATTTCATAGCTATTTCCATAATTAAGTCAAATAGCCAAATATGAAACAGTGTTTCTAGAAATTTAAGCTAAATGGAATGATAGCCATCAGGGTGACTTTACTACTGAGTTGAGGGTGAGAATTCCTGATAGATTAACTCAGGAATGCCATGAAGACGGACAGGTATAAGAGCTGTCTTACTTGGCAGGAAGGCAGATTAAATTATAGAAAATAAGGGAAACGGGCTTTCTACAGACTTGAAGATAATAGACAACCTGACCATCTCTACAATAAGACATAAGCAGCCAGTAGAAATCATGCCATTTTTATAACAATTCTAATGGAAGCAACATAAAATAAGAGCTTCTCATATCTTTGAAAAGCAACCATGACTTCTACTAAACAAAAGAGTTTAGAACAAGACATGAAAGAACCAATTAAGGCACACTATATAAAGCAACTTCAATAAACTACTGGACATGAGACACATAATTATCATCTAGTTTATGTCATACTCACCATTTATAAAACAACCAGCTATGCTATGTTGTTTTAAATTGTAACAAAAGACCTAATAACATCATTATTATTAGTATAAAAAGTGAGTTTCTTATAGATCAGGAATCTGCCCAAGAGAATACAGAAGAGTGGAGCCAGGTTTACAGTGGAGCTCTTCTGTGACAAAGTCTCTACCCTATTGTTATTCATCCTAGTTAGCATTTCAATCTTTATCAAAAATAAAAGGAAATTCCAATGATCTAATTCATGTACCAGTGACAGAAAGATACTATTTCTAATATTCCAATCCTCTAATAAATGAGGAATTGCTCAATTTTCACTCAATAGAATGCTCCTTGTTTTATCCTTTTTTAAAAAAAAAGTGCATGTATGGCCTGTATTTTTAGAGTCTAAACTATTCATCTTGAGATGGTTCGAAAACCTAAGATTTGGTCATCATGCCAATGACATTGACATAATACAAAAAAATCTGGAAATTGTCAGCAAAAGTTCATGTCTTGGTTACTAAATACATTAACTACTATCTGATTTCTTTTAAAAATACCATAAAATTTATGCTAATTTTATTTACCACCATACCAAGCCTAATAATAAATAGTTCAAAATTTAAGACTATACAATATATTCATGGATATGAAATCCTTAAGAAATATTCAAACGGATTTGAAGTCTAAATTCTTTTTACACTATTATCTTTACTCAATACTTTATCATTACCACCTGAATCCTAACTATTTTATACATTGAATAGAAGATTTCTTCTTGAACTCTGACAGGAAAACTTATCTATTTGAATCCAGAAAGAATTGTTACAAGACATTTTTGTGAGCCATCCTAACAACTTAAAAATAAATCAAGGAAAATAAATCAAGGTAAAGAAATTTAGCTCAACATATTAGAAGAGAAAAACAAAACAACAATAAGAAAAATACTTTGAGGGTAGACTGCTTATTTTTCAAAAGTATTCATTTAAAATTAAATTGGATCTCAAAAAAACAATATCAAGAAGTAACCTTAAAAAATTTACCTGCTTACTATAAACAATTGTCAAAGGTATGGTCACATAAGTGGAAAATGCACCATCTCAAACACTGCACCTAGATTATCTTACTAACACCAACATAAATCCAAGAGTTCACAAAAAAAACCTTATGTGAAAACTCCTTCAAGTTTAATCAGTGCAGATATCATTTATAATATTATAAGAAGTTTAAGATATAGGATAATTTCCTCAAATACTGATTTATTCCATACCAAATGAAACAATTGTATCTTTTCAGTGGTCTGCTCCACCAACATACCAAACTGATTTTGAGATACTGCTTTATGGGAATGATCTATATATATTTTAGAAGTATACATTCATTTTTATATCTTATTGTTTATTTGCTTGCTGTTGTTTTCTTTTTTAACTTTCTAAAGTAATTCTAAATGCTCTTACTAGCCAGAAAACTTGTACTGTGGTTCATTCCAAATACAGATTTTAATAGCTTAATAACCTCTTTTCAGAACTAAAGATAACAGGTATTCTATATCAGCAATTATATATCCTATTTTGAAATTTTAAGTTATCAGTGACAACATATATTTCAAATTGTTTTTTGCCCCATAAATTAAATTTGTACATTTAAAAAATTAACCGTGTGTAGGTGTTTTAGAATGAGTCACACAAGCCCTATGGGATTTTTTAAAATTGTGCATATTTTACATACTTTAAGAACTAGTTTCTAAGGAAAAATCCCTCTTAGGTATAATTAATTTTAATTACCTTCCAAATCATTAATGAGCAGGATATTATTTAAGGTGATAGTTTGTTTTCTATGTTCAAATGTAAAAGAAAAGGTTTCGTAATGTAAAATGATATGGTGAAGTTTTGAAGTTGAATGAAGTTAAACTATGGTTAAGGAAGAAATGAACAAACCAATTGGAAAACATTATTATATAAACTGTGCATAATATACAGTTTACAATTTACAAAGATAATTTTCTGTCAAGTAAACACAATTGGATATAAACATATTCACTTCAAGGCTTAAGGCCTGTCATTCATAGACTTATGGTCTCCTTTGTAAAGAATAAAAAAAAAACTATGGCAACTTACTAGCTAGTCACTAACACTGTGATAAAAGATGTCTAAATAGAAAGTGTGACAATTTTTATAATCCATTCTCATTTCAAACACATTGTTCAGATAAGTAACATGACTTCACACTACAAACCAAAGTAACTCCAACACTGCAAGGACTGTAATGTAAATAGATTCCTCATACAGTCATTATTATCCATATCACTGTAAAGCTAGATCTTTTGTTATTTTTATGTATTTGTTTTTGGTATAATTTCTTGCTGATCTGGAATTAACTGCAACCTCTAGCAGAATCTCACTTATAAATCTCCATTGCTACAGTTATTTATTTCCAGCTACTTACAAGAAATCTCAATCTGGAGGTATCTTAAACCCAGCATGGCCAATATCAAATGTTCATCCATCCTGTTACAAACTAATATTTTGTCTATACTCAACCAGTTTGACAGGTAATCTAGGCGTTTTCCAACTATTCAAATGAAAATTCTAGAAATCACTTGTCTTTCTCCTTAAATGTCTTGTATTCACCCCATCACCACATTTCTTTTTTTTCCTGCAAATCAACATTTAATTTGTCCTTCAATTCCCATTTCACCATCCCCGTATTATTATAATTTTAGCTTGAGCATTGAATTATATATATAACTCAAAAGATCTCCCTGCCTTTTGATTTTCTTATCTACATTTTTTTTCGTCCATTCTACATATAACTATTAGGTAAATCTTCACAATCTTTAATACTCTTTATTATTTAACCCAAAACATGCAAGAAATCAATATTGCTGTCCAATCTACTCCAACCTTTTCTGCCTAACATTCAAGACTTTAGAAAACTCTCATACATTCATAGTTCCCATTATGTCCTAACAAAACATCTTACAGTTTTCTTTAATAAACCAAAATAATAGCTCCATGTAAAATTCATTTTAACATCTTAAATGGAATTAATATTAACACTCCACATTTTAGTTGATATTCCTTCTTCCAACTGAATTATATCTCCATTTTTGTCCATTAATTAATATCCTACTTATATTTTAAAATCTAACTTAACTATTGGATGAAAAGCCCTTTAATGGAAGAGGATATGATATACTTAATTTAGCCTTCTCCATTTGAAATGCTTTATCCATTATGCTCTTTTTAATACTATTTTCTTCATCTCTTAAAGTCTAATTTACTTTTTATAACAGACTATTTAAAGGAAAAGAGTATGTCATTTTAATTTCATATATCTTAAAAGGAAATAAAACAATACTAGAAATAGAAATAGAATTCTAGAAATAGAATTCATATTCAGTGAATAGTGTTATTTCATTTAGTCTATGTATACATAAAAATACTCCTTTAGTATTTTCTTCAGTGTTAACAATAATATGTTATACCACTAGATGTTAAAGATTCAGAGGAGAATTGCTTTCTTTTTGAATAATTATTATAACAATGCTTTTCAACAAATAGACAAGAGAATTTCTTAGATATGATAAAGAAATATTTGGAGTTTATAAAACAATTACAAAGATTTATCTTTGTTTTTCATCTTCTATGTTATCAAGCAGGTGCAGTATGTTAATATCAATAGTTCATCAATATCTGATGCTTTGAACAAATAGTATTTGTCTTCATTGTCTGTTTACCCTGCCTACCTGTCTCTTTTGTGATCTACTTCCTGTGTAGGATTATTTCATAAACTACTGTCAGAATAAATCCTACTACTTTAAATCCAAAGATAATAAAATGAATCCAGAATGAAACAATTTCTATATTTTATCCAGATAAATCTTTCTCTGAATAATAAACAAAATACTGTAATGACATTGACCTATAAATTAAGAGAAGTTACAAAATTAACTCTCTATGACTCTAATCATAAACTTAATTTTTCTCTATAGACTGATTGATGAGATCTAAACTATGGCTGGTATTAGGATGCATTTCCTTTAAAAGTAGAGAATAATATTAATAACCTCAAGCAACTGTTGTATAAAGCCAGCCTCAGTGGAAATAGCCCACAAAAAAGTAGGCATGAGTTATTTTTTAATAGTACAAGAAAAAAAAAAAAGAAAAGAAAACACATGAAACTAGATGAGGTTGCTCAAAATTCCAAGAAACAACAAATCTCTTCATGAAACTGAGGAGTAGGAACAATAATACCACCCCTGTTAGCAGAATCTTGGCTCTGAATGAAAGCTCTGCTTTTATATGTGCACAGAGAGAAGAGAGGCTTAGCCATTATTCAGACCTTTGAAGCACAGCTTTCCCACCCTGGTAATCACTGTCGATAACATAATCCTTGAGCATGAATTAAAGAGGTGCACATAAATACTGAGAGCTGACAGCGATGTAGGATTGAGACTGGGAATCCTTTCGACACTTAGTCATGCTAAGTACTGGGAAATAAAATGGTTTTTTAGAGAGCATATATTTTTTTCTGGCTGTCCTGAAAATGATTTTTTTTAAAGGATCCTACTCTTTCTCTGATTACCTAACACAAGGTCATATTTTCTGCTTTTTTGCCTGCCGTTGTATGAAATGCTTTAATGCCTCTGTGCAAGTTGGTGAAAAATACAATTGATACTTTGATGTAACAGATTGTTCAGTCATGTCTATGGTTCTTTCTGCATTTTTTTCCTCTTTCTTTCACTAATTATGTAGTAAGACAAGTCACTTCATCTCACTTTCCTTCCCTGCAAAATGATTGTTTAGGGCTAAAAGTTCTCAAGTTCTCTTTTCTCTATTAATGTGATTTCTTCAATGAGAAAAAAAGAATGTTTGGTGAAGAGCTTGAATGAAAACATTGTTAGAATCATTTTTAAAGTCAGATTCTGGAGAATAAGGTCTTACATTTGAGGTAGAATCAAGATGAAGTAGAAGAGTAGTATTAAAAGATAAAAATATTTAAATACTCAAATGTTTAAACAAATAAATCTGATTATTATAATGATTAACTCCAAATGTAAAAGACATCTAGGTTAATCTTTAAATTAATAGCACCTAAAATAAAATATTCTGAAACAGTAGCAAATATACTAATACTACTCAGATAATCATTTTACTATAAGAAAATATATTTATTTACTGAATTCCTTAAAGGTTTAAAAATATGTTGTGTATTTTTATAGGTGTTTCCTTCATTCAGTACACCTGGTGTGTCTATACACTGCATTCAGGTATCTCTAAAGTATTTATAAGATCTCTATATAATTTTTATGTATATTAACCTCTCAGAGAATCAGAAACCATTAATCACATCATCTCAGCAACTTTAGAAGTATACTATAGTTTATTTAAGAAAATTTTAAGAAACACTCAAAAACTAATTTGTCACTTTGAATTCAATTTTATCACCTTCAAATATTTTGTTCACCCATATGGGCAAATTGATGAAAATCCTTTTCTTTGTTTTTCCTGAAATGCAATTGCTTCTAAATTAAAAACTATTTTATAGGCATTTATAAATATATATAGGCTTATACATATAGAAAATATAGACATTAAATGCTATATATAGAGATAGACATTGCTGAACTTACACATGAGAGCGAATTACTGAGATGTTTTCCATTACTATTTGCCTTATTATCTATCATTATTTGCTTTCCTCTTTCTCATCCTTAATTTATGATTCTGTGGAGTGAGAAAGCTAGTTTTGGTCATCATTAAAGCTTTCTTTTAAAATTGGTAATCCAAGATCTCGTTATTCTTTCAAAGTATATCCTTACTTATTATCTATCTACACACAAAGGCAGACATTGCAAGCATAATTATGAGTTAAGCTCTTGTAAAAGCTTTATAAAAAATAATGCAACTATAGCTCATTTCTTTCCAGATACTCATTTTAATTATGATTCCAAAAATGGTAGTTTTGAAAGTTTTCCCTTGGCAAGGGCTTTGAAAACTTTGTGTGTTTGTGGTACTGGGAACTGAACTCAGGAGTGCTTAATCCCTGAAACGCATCCCCAGATCTTCATATTTTGAGACAGGGACTCTGAATTGCTGAGTTTGGCCTCATACTTGCAATCCTCCTGTCTCAGGCTCTCAACTTACTATAATTACAAGCATTGTGCCACAGTAGCCAGCCAACCTTTGAAAACTTTTATCTCTTTATGAGTCATAATTTAGTGTGAGTTTATCATTTATTTCTTACTATTGTATATGACAGGGCTGGAAAATTGTTCAGCTTATGAAACTTTTTATAGTTCTCAAAATAAGTAGTTTCCCTTTGGCAATTATTTACACATGGAAAAATATTTAAACTGGGGTAAAACAGATTTGTCTCCTGAAACAGTTATAATTTCCTTATGGTGAAAACATTCAAAATCTTGTTTTCTAGCTGAAAAGGTTATTTAAATCAAATACGTAAGTATAAAAAAATCCATTAATGGAACACACTAACCAAATAAGCTTAAATGTGAAACACATCCATGCAAAGAGGCAAATGATTTAGTGGTGGTGTGTGGGTGGGTATTCCATGTTGGTGAGGAGCTTGGAAAGTGTACTACTTGTAGCTCCATACCCGGAGCATCATCATTCATTATTCATACAACTCTCCTTTCTATCTTTCTTGTATGTGCAACCAACTCAAACTAGCTCCAATTTTTGCAAAACTAATTTATCATCTCCTTTTCAGTTCATTTCTTTTCTTATATGAGTTAAAATGGCCCTAATATTTACGTGGTAGTGAAAAGAAAGCAATAACAAGTGCAGTGATTGGCTACGTTAATTTGGAAGCAAGGTCACCTATGAACTTCTACTCTTTTTATAGTCTATTCAAAGAATGAACATGCAATTATTTTAATGATTTCTTATGGTTTGTAAACAGAAGTGACAAACTCATGTTTCAGGTATGTTTTGTTTGGCCAAAACCGTGTCTTCACATTTTCCTAAAATTAAAATGAAGGTTGTTAGGACTTGTTCCCTGAAACCTCTGTTTTACAAATATACTATCAGAAAATTACTACTCTATTTCTATATTTCCATGATTATGCTAACTCTGCTATAGATTTCTTATAACTGGATTTTTTTTAATCAGTGCAGTTTATTCTCAGAAATAGATTTTAGAAAATACAACTATATATAATTAGATGGTTTCTATATAAGGTTGACATTGATCGTGTGCCTCTATGTCCCCTGTGTGATATTTAGTTTATTTTGTGGGAAAAAAAATTGCTTTAACTTCCCAAAATGTACAATAAAAAATGGAAATATGGGATTAAAAATGCAAAATAGAGCACAGTTACTTTTAAATAAGAAGTTCTGTATTTGGAGAAACATTTAATAGTTGTAAAGGTACATTGATTTAGATCACAGAACTTTCATTTTAGTCAATTAATGAAAATAAACTAAAATTCAGGACAAATAAAGTTTATTGAGAAATTGTAAAGCATTTTAAAAATTACCTAGTTAGAATAGCACTTTATGTTACTCTAAATAAATATGAAAAGTAGATGATGCAGAGTTGCAGTTTTATGAGACATGATCAAAATAAGATACATGATAGCAGTGTATAGTAGATTAGTAACCACTGATTGAATTTAAAGTGGAGACATAAATTCTCAATTAATCACTGAACTCTTCAAAATTATTTTCATGTATATTCCTTCTACATTAGATATAAAGTTTTAGAATAAAGTTAATAACTTCCACAGAAAAGTATAACATTTGCTAAATTATACTATGTGTTTTAATAACAAAAATTTCCTAATAAAGTGGACCATAAAGCAGAATAAAATTATATTTGTCAATGGTCATACAATTACATTTATTTATATTTAAACTTGTATATAATAATTTTTAGTGAAAAGAATTACTCTTGGTAACTTGGTGTACTTAGCAATATTCATACATTAGGTTATAAATCACATATTTCATTTTTTTCTTTAATGTAAGAAGAAGTTGCCACTGGTAATATTCAACAAATGTTGCTCTTATTCTGTAGAAAATATCAAAAACAATTTAAACTACTCTTTTTAATGCTAAAGTTCTATTATTGCATGTAATATTTTTAGAATTATTTAAAATAATTATTAAATAATGACTTTTATACATTATATCATTTATATCAATTTATGGGTTTTCAAAACTGTAATCATCTCCAATTATATTTTTATTTCTATCATTGCTTTTTTATGTTAGTTTTATATATTAATATGAATTTTATATTTGTAATATTTCTTAGCAATTAAAAACGGATTTGACTCCTGGTCATTGATAATGAATATCTATGTGTGTGTGTATATATATATACACACACACACACACATTCTATATATATGGTGTTCTTTTATGTGTATGCATATTGCATATATGTATATATATGAACACATAGATAAGTATGTCTGTTTTTATGCATATACACCCATATAAACACTATTTATTTATTTGAAAGGACAATAAATATTTATATATTTCTAAAAGATGCATTTTTATTCCGCATTTTTAATTTATTTTTAGAGAGCTTTATGTCCTAGCCAATAAAATTGAAAATGTGTTCATGAAAGAAGGCCAAAAAGCCCATCTGTGTCTCTTCATTTCTCTGAGCTATCAGTTCTTTAATTTCTCAAAATATTTTTTTCTTCTCAAGATTGAGTATCTGCTTCACTAAATAAATAGACTGCTCCAACTTCAAGCAACAGATACTCTTTCTAAATCCCAAATGATCGTCATAAAAATGAGACTTTTCTTCCTTAAATGTCCAAAATTTTCCACTAAACTCCAAACCCCTCTTAGTATGTATTGAAGGGATTTAAATTTTTCACTTTCATACCGCTTTGTAGAGATTTCCAAGACATTATCAAAATAATCATGTTTCTAAAAGTTGTCTCATAATTTGCGATATTTCAATAGAATTTGTCAAAATATTTAAAATCAAAATCTCTTCTACATTAATATCAGAGCCAATAATTTAATCAAATTTTTACTGATGAAGCTTTATCCCTCAGATAAAAACTTCTCTCTATTTATTAAAGGCTTTTAATAATCTTTTTTACTTTGAGATTTTGTTTTATTAATAATTTTAAACATTACATATTGTTTTTTGAGAAAATACTCACTCCTATTCTATATTTGGGAGACTGATATCTAGTCCTGCCAAACTTTTAACTATGTGACTTTCAGGAAGTCTTTCAACCACTTGATGCCCTTAATTTTCTTATGTATAAAATAAGAGAGTTGTGTAAAATTACCTTGTTATTCCAAAAGAAATTTATAATGCTCTCATCAAAATGTTTGTTTTATTTCTCTTGCTTTAATTTGTGTGTATCTGCTACTTTGTATGAACAGTTTACATTTCTACTCATCATTTAGATCTGTCAATTCATAGAAATTCTATTCCTTGAATGTATGGACTCATGGTTTAGACATTATGTACTGCAAATTTGTTAATTAAACAGCAAATTTAATAACTTAATGAACACTATTATATAAAATTATTTATAATTTATCTTAAATCTTATTACCTCTATTCTCTTTCTCCATCCTCTTTTATCTCCTATGATAACATTGAGTTATAGTTCCTAAAATTTTCATAAAAATATAATGTTTAAGGTAAGAATATTCACATTACATATACTCATTTTTGCTGAAAAGAGAGAATAATCAGGATAGGTAAACTGGGGAAAAATCTTACTTCATTCAAATTTGTTTAGGAAAGGACATTCACATATTCTCAAAACTACATGAAGGACAATAATGAGCAAATTTAATAAACATTAGTACATAAGGCAACTGCACATAAAATAGCACAAAGATTTTTTACTGAATGTAGCCAACCTTCATCTTTTAATGTATATTTTAAACAATAAAAGGCAACATAACAATTTCAGGAGATTCCTAATTAAATATATACCAAACAATATGTTTGGTCAAAAGAATAAAGAACTAAGAAAAAAGGGCCAATAAATAAGAGTCACAAAGAATTGAATTGAAGGAATGAAGAAATCCAATAATGTGTACTCCACACTAACCAGATGAACAGGGAAGAAGAAAGGGGAGTGGGAAAAAAGGAAATTCAAATGACCTTGAGAGAAAAGAAAGAAAACATTACATTAGAATCTACTTACTGGTTTAAAAATAAATGAGGGACGAAGGGGAAAACTAACGTGTAGCCTCTTGGGGAACACTGTATTGCTGAGGGAATAGTGAGTTTATGCTACTATCATATATTAAAGATTTTTTTAAAAGATTAAATACATTCCAAGAACTTCAAGGGGATGGGGAAGAGAAATATATCAAAAATATCAATGATCAGGGCCAGGGTAGTAACTCAGGGGTAAACATTTGCCTAACACGTTTGAGGCTCTGGGTTCCATCCTCAGGACCACATAAAAAAATAAATAAATAAAACAAAGGTTATTGTGTCCAACTACAACTAAAAAATAAATATTAAAAAAACTCAATGATCTAATAAGTAAAATACAATTAAATATTATCAAGAGATAGATTTCTTCAAGAAGTTATGAAACATGTTGTTAGCTATGGGTTTCAAATCCTCCATGTTTAAGAGTTTAAACTAAACTTAGCTTGTAAAGGTGAATGTCTAGTTCTCCTAATAGATGGCACAACCTTGCCTTCATGCTCTATGTGTTGCGTTGAGTACAGTTAGTACTCTAGTTACAATTCTACAACTGAATAGAGATCTGGACCAGACTGTTTCATTTCTTTAGACTTTGCTTTATTTCTTTAGTTATTGCATGAGCCTCCATTGATTATATGTTAGATATATTTTAAAAATAAAGCAGGTGGTACCTGGAACTTCACAGAATGTTATTTTATTTGAGATGTCATACAAAATTTTAGTTTCTTTTCTTTATTTTTAAATTTTTTGATATCTTTATTTTATTTGTTTATGGTTTATGTGGTGCTGAAGATTGAACCCTGGGCTAGGTGAGCGCTTTACCACTAAGCCACAACCCAAACCCCCAAATTTTAGTTTCTTAAACATATAATTCAGTTTTCCTAAATGTTATGATGCATTTAAATGACATTTCTAGACCATTCCTGTCATTTCACTAATATAATTTTCCTACTTGAGAGTTTTACAAGAACTTAAGATGTTACATTATGAAGTAGCAGATTTCTGTCTCAACATGTCTTTCAAACACTGCATGTCTGATTATATTCCTTAATGTTTTTATATAGTTGCTACACTTATTTGCTTTTATATTGCAAATCACTGCATTATCTTACAGACTATTCAAGGTAGTAGTCATGTTATTGTTTTGTTAATAACGCTTTGTGCCTTTATCTGTAACTGGATAACTGTTAAACAAATGCTTGACTTTTAAAATAATAAATGAAGAAGAACAACAATCAAATGAAAATCATCATTTTCTAGGCTACCACTTTCAAGTGTAGGTTAATATTTATTAGACTAGTAAGTCAAATATCAAGTAGATAAATAGTAAGTAATTGAGTCAAAAACTACAAATAAAACTGCTGATTGTTATAGTGAGCATATGGTTTTTAGATACATTTTAAACAAGTATATCAATAGAACAACATCCTCTGTAGACAATGTTCAATATGGAAATGCCTGCCATTTTTCTGACTTATTATTGAGCCCACTGTGTAGATTTTATGCCCTTTTGGAATGCTGAACCACCTTTTATGCCTTTTACAGTGTTGTCTCCTGATGGACTATTTCATTAATATCTCTGCCTTCTCATGTACATTTGTCCTTTTCAATATTAAATTTAAAAATCTTCCAATCCACACATTAGATTTTCATTTCCTAGATATCTTGATCAGAGCAGGTACTCAAACATTTAGAAGCGAATGATTTTAAATCTCTGGACTTTAAAATCTTTATTCTGAGATATTTAAAGAAGTACATATTCATAATAAGATCTTGCTTTGAATTAAAATTTAATAAACATAAATAATTTGTAATAAATATTTTAAAACAAAAGTTTATTAAAATATCCTATTCAAAATATGAAAGAAAAAAATTGCAACTTCCCTCAACAAACTATATTTTTGAAATGCTTGTTTTTATTTTGTTATACAATAATATTTCTGATGGTTTTAAACTTTGGGTTGAAAAACTCAAATGGTCATTTTTAATTACTGTGTTGTGTAGTAAAGATCATTTTTATAACTCAGAATATCCATTCACAAAATTGTCATTGTCTCATGTAATATTTCTCAACTTAAACAAATTTAAGAAATAAAAAAGTATATCTTTTAGAATCTGAAATAGCTTAGCAATAGATCCTCGTAGTTGTTCTTAGGTAAATATATGTTAAAAATTATGAGTGATAGAGATAAAGAATAAATGTCAGGTATAATGCTGAAGAGATGGATAGAAATAACTTGATGCTAAATAGATAATATATGATAAATAGATGATTAATAAGTTTCAGATGATAAAAATAATTAAATAAAACCTGGAATATTAATATTTAGTACTCAATTGTTATATAATCATAAATTATGATAATACACTTAATATTTTGGATATATAATATCTTATGATCACAAATCACATAAATAAGAGGTTACCTGTGGTTTTAGGAATCAAATAAACAACATTTGGTATAAATTTGAGAAGCATCTTCCAAATGTGAAGCTTTTATTTACTAACATATTTTAATTAGGCTAAGACCTAAGCTATAAAGCTTTCCATTAACTATAACTGAAAGTATATAAAAGGAACCAGGAGGTTGCAAACAAAAGATTAAAATGAATGAATGCCTTCCAGGATGAACCATATAAACCTTTGTTAATTGCATTCATTTTAAGATGAGCCATTCTAAATTGCTACCTGTCCAATCTACATGAGATGAGCATCAAACTGGGAATATGCAGATATAAATTGCTGGTTGTCCTTAAACAGGTCATTTTAATATCAAGTTGACATTCTAGGCTCACATACATGCTGAATTCACTACTTTTCCTATGGCTTTTTGTACTTATGTTTCTTGTATTCCAATAGAAATAGAACATTAACAGCTAACCATTGGTGTTGTCTAATATGCTAATGAGATTCAGAACACGGTGACCTCCTTTCAGCCTTATTAATACAGTGTACATCATAAACTGGGCAAATAGACTCTTAACAGAAAAGATTACAACCTCATAAAAATATGTAGCTTCAAAATTGTGACTCAAAACCTTCATAACTCATCTATCACAAGCACTGATCATTTGTAAACCCTAAATATATAATTCCTTTTTTACAATAAATACAAAGTAAATTATCTACTACTTTATAAAAATTCCCTTTTGAAAAACACAATAATATTAATGAAATCGAGATTTATTTAAAACTAAATCATAACTTGCCAGTATAAAATAGAAAGCTGCTTGCTTGTTTTTTACCCCCTACATTTCTAATTATCTTATAAGTTTTAAAGCATATAGGAAAATGTTTTCTCAAATGAGTATCTTTCTAAAAATTTAATAACAAAACTTGATTTTCAAGTCAAGCTCATAAATAAGTAATAACTCATAGTCCTAAAACCAAAGATTTTAAAATGAAATCCCATAATTAAATTTAAATTATACTCATTCTTAGAATTGAAATTATTATAATTTAAGACATTTCCTAATAATCTTATATAAAACTTTGTTGGTGGGGCTGGGATTGTGGCTCAGTGGTACAGCACTCGCCTAGCATGGGCGGGACCCGAGTTCAATCCTCATCACCACATAAAAATAAAATAAAAATAAAAGACGTTGTGTCCACTGAAAACTAAAAATAAATATTAAAAAAAATTCTCTCTCTCTCTCTCTCTCTCTTAAAAAAAACTTTTTTGGTTAACAATAAAATCACTAAGTCATAAATTGTCATTTTTGTACTCCTGTGTTCTAGGGTATTTTGCAATTTGGCTACTTACCAATATTATTAAAATCTAATAAATAAATAAATAAATGTGATAGGATCTCATGTTTCCATGTACATGAGCAAAATAAGCATTTATGGCAATTCTATGAGGTATTAGGTGCAAGGATGATAATTAGTCTTGTTATACATTATTTAATCTACATCATATGTGTATGATGAAGATAAAAAAATTGAAATGAACTCATGTTAGAGCAATCCTTTACACACTTGTTTTGGCAGAAGATTAATTGACTGGATATTAATAAAGAACCTATAATAAAAGATAATAGATTTTTCATAGCCAAAATGTTGGGGAAATGTTGAGTTAAATCAACCTAATCAATTTCTCTATTTTTTTTAGTCTTTTATTTGTTAATAGTGAATCCCAATGGAAGAATCTAATACCTAGTTTTCCTGACCTTATTTAATTATGGATTTTTCCTCCTCAAATATTAGAAAAAAATTCCTAAGAATATGGCCCAGGACCAGAAGGAAATATAAAATATAAAATATTTGCATTTATTTTCCATAATTTTTAAAACAAATTTCATAAACTTATTTTTAAAGAAGGATGGTTTAAAATAACAAATAAGGAAAAAATAACCAGACTGTTTAGAGGCAGGCTTTCTAACAATAGATGTCAAAAAGGAGAACACTTCAAAAATGGACATTACATGTTGGTAAAACCTTACTTCACAATTTAATGACTTCCTGTAGTAGTCATTGCCAATTACATACCCAGTAGGATCAAATTTCTAATCTTGCAGAATTGGGGTTACAATACACCCTGATGAAAAAAAGTGTTGTCCAAACTCTTTTGCAGCTAGTGTTAACCAGGCAAAATGATTCTAGATTATGAGATAGAGATAGAAGAATAATTTTTCTTCTAAATATAAAGGCAATGACTTCTATGTTTTATTCTTCCCCTTTCTCCCTCCTTCCTGCCCTGAGATACATATAGGATATCTGGTATGCAATGGTCATCTTGCAACCGTGAGGCTAAAAACCTCATGCAAATAGTAGTGTAGCAGGTAGACAGAAGATTCCAGATTCCTTTTCTCTGTCTTCCTTCCTGAGCTAGGGTTGGATCCCAGGGTCTTGTGCATACTACCATTGAACTACATTCCACAATCCTCATATTCTTTCATATTATGCTTCACAATTGTTTCAGTCTTGCCCTACATATTTTAATACAATGAGAAAAAATATACCTATTCATTTAAGTAATTGTTGGCCATGCATTTTTATTATCCACAAGTTGCCTATTTCTACTAAAACAGATTCATTACTTTTAAAGGAAAAAATCAATGTTTATAATATTGTTAATATTGCTACAAAATATCTTAGAAAACTTTATTCATATTAGGATTTTGATTGAAAATTATATGGAACAGAGACTATCTTGATATAAAAATTCCATGCAAGGAGTTAAAGTTCTCTACCATAGTGGTAAAAGATCAATAATTCAGAAACTTTTAATGTCTACAATGATTCATTTCATGATTTCATCATATAAAGTATTCCTGACATATTATTTCCTTTTTTCTATATTTTTTTTGTGATGCTATAGATTGAACCCACAGCCATGCCAAGCAAACGCTAGAGTCACATCCCCAGTCCTCCATAGATATCTGCATATGCAGTTAACATAAAACGTTGTGATTAATTGTTTACATATTACATTATTTTTATGAGCAAGAGGGAAAATTGACATTTACTTACTTCAAAAGTTCTAAATATCTCAATAAAAACCCAACTTTTAAACTTTGTTTTAAATGTTTTTCATAGTCTTGCCATTGTCTTCTAAATAGTCTTCTCACACATACTGCATACTGTATGTAAACTGATTGCCCCTGGACTACAGTTTATTCACATTTCCATTCATGTGAATGCATTACATAACCACATTAATGATACCCTGAAGTCTCCTCATAACTGATTGTGAGAGCCAATTTTGCACCTATTTCCCCAACTCTGCATTCAGTGACACTGCATTGGTAACTTGATATTGGCCATAGTGGGAATACTTAACCATTATTAATGGCAAACACTACAAACCAAAGCATCTTTACTTCCACAGGTAATTATTAAACAATTACCCTCATATCACTGAACAATACAGAAAATTCAGTTTTAAGCCAATTTCATAAATAATTCATTAATTAATTTTCACATTAATTGTTAGATTTAGCAACATAAAGTAACCAGATCTTAATCAGTGAATTATTTCACAGGAACATTGTAATAATATGCTATTGAACATATTATTTATAGATCTAAATGGATTGAAAGGGCTTAATGAAATGGTAACAATGATTATTTCCATTGACTTATGATTTATTAATGAAAACAAATTTAAATTGTGAATAAACAAACTAAAAAAATAAAATAATGAACATCTTCAAAACCTAGGACTTCCTGCTGACTTATTTCAAATTTACATTTGTAATAGAAAATCAGCTTTATCAATAAGCTGATTGCTATCCTTAAAAACACATTTAAAGTAAAATTGATTCAATGGGGCACTGACAAATTAGTTAAATTATGTATTTAGTCTATCCAAAATTGCTTATGGGATTTAAAAAATCTTTATTGTAATCATCTAGTGATAATTTTAGCTCTTTTTAAATGTAATATTATTGGTTGCTCTAAAATTCAAGTAATTTAATATGTCAAAGTAAAAGAAAAGTGTAATTCTACTCTCAAACTAGAATCCACTTTGTAAATTTTACAAAGGCTTTTACATCAACCCATTGCATGAATATCAGTAGCAGTTTTTTTCTAAAACTTCCATTTACCTAATCAAATTAAATCGAGTGGCTTTAAATTGAGAATACTAAGGAAAATGGCTCACATATCAATGTTGCATAAGAAAACATAGATTTGTCCTATCAATGCCCTATTAATTTATTTTTCACCAAGTTAGTTTTTCCAAGTAAAGTACCAAACATTAAAAAAGAATTACTTTAAATAAACATGAGCATAATTTACATTTAAAAAATTCTTTCTTAGACTTACAGATCAGAAGCAAGTGGTTAGCTTGCAATGCACTTGCTAAGGATTATAAAAGCAGTAAGTCCAGAATTAAAAGGCTCAAGGCAGACTTTCTGCAGATCAGTCAGGTGGTCATGTGGTATCTAATACTGAAAAATGAAACAAACTATGCCTTTTTAAAAAAATGGACACTCAAAAAGTAAGTGATGTTATCAGTAAGAACTTGAAGCTAGCATTGGAAAGGTAACATTTCATTTTTAAGCATCACTTGGACATTTAAATTAATTAATATGCAGTTAGCGGGACTATATCAAAAATAGCAAACTTGAGCAACCATAACATGCAAGGCACAAAGGGCTTTTTTACTAATAAAAATTTAACTATAAAATTTATTTTTATAAGCAATTTCACAAAATTTAATGATTAATAAAATGTTGGAAATGGTTTTGGAAAATATAGACACTCTTTTATTAAACAAATTAATAAAATATTTTGAAATTATATGTGTACACTACATATGCATTTCGCTACATATAAAAACTGAAGTATGTTTGGAAATCATTCACTAATTTTATTTAAACTAAAATATCCAAATTAACAATCATCAAAATAAATAACTTAAAATATTTGATAGGTAGATTTAAAACATTATTTGTAGTATGTGTCTAATTTTTAAAAATTAGAAGTCCTAAATAATAATTAAAATAGTAATTTGAATATTTTACAATTAACATATATTTTCAAGTGGGAATCTCATTTTTACATCTCCATATACAAGTAAAATTTCAATTTTTGTTTCTTGTAAAATTACTTTAGTGTACAAGTTTCCAAAACATATCTTCAGTCTAGTGAATTACTAAACCTATGTTGATATATACCCCCCAACACCCTCCATTGTCATTACCAGTAATAGTAAGGGAAGTAGGGAAACACTTACCTAATTTTATTATGCTAAAATAATATTCAGGTGCATATTCTGAACCAACTTAGATGACAGTTGTAGCCCTATTCTGTTTATAATGTTTATCATGCCAGTAACATTGAAAACCCTACAATTTCACCTTTGCTTCAAATATTAAGTCTGTTAATATAACAGGAAAATCTATTTTAAATTCATTAACCTCATTTTATCATCTCAGATATAGTAAGAAACAGGAGTACATAGGATGTAAAATGTTTTGAAATAATTTAGGATCATACATTTTCACAAAAAAAATAGCAGGAAACCATTATATCTACCCTGGGGGAAAAAATCACCTTTACTGTAAGTTACAAGGTACTTGCACTAAAAGTTGTTTTCAATTTAATGCACATTGAGTGAAATAGAAATAATCACTATAGTTTAAAAGGCATATGTACAATATGACTTCATTAATAATGCTTTTATCATAAAAAAATGTAAGGTTAATTTGGGGACTTCCAAATAAAATTTCAAAAATAGGTGTCAAATTAACAAATTTGCAACAGAAATCACCTTACCATGTTAGGTTGTCCCTTATTATGCAAGGGTTAACTAGGAATATTTAAAATTATAGATATTAAAAAAATCAATGGAATAGTTTATTTTATAATCTGTTTTATCAATTCTATTTATGTTATAAATAGTATCCAAATATATGGGCATTCTTATTACTATTTGAGAGATTCATATTTTTTCTAAAAAACAATCTTTCTTTTCTCATATGTGTATATATACATATGTGTATATACATATACACACACATATATATTTATGGACTCAACAGGATTGATAAGAAAACAATTCAACCTGAATGATGTAATTATGTAATGGAATGTAAAAAAAATTATAGCAATTACGGTGTTGTGACATGCTCTAATGAATGAAGTTGCATTGGTTGATGATACTGTATCTCCTGCTCATTAATTATTTGGATAGAGTGCATTATTTTACTTAATAGGAAAAAAATAAAATCATAAATTACCAAAGTTTTGTCCATACATTTTCATGTAATATCGATGACACATCTCTCACATCTATAAATCATGGGGGAAAAAATCAAAATAATACCAAGTAGCATTTGTGTCCTCAGAAAAACTCTGCAGTGGTTCTATTCTTTTATTACATGCAACCATTAAATTTCAGGAAAAGAAAGTTAGGATTTCCAGAGAATAGTTTTATAAGGCAACGATGGCTTACTAAAGTCTTCTGTCTAGATGCCCAACTGATAGGGTGTTTTTAAAAGTTTTTTATTTGCAGACTACAGAGAAAGACACACTTCTGCAGTGTAGCTAATTAAGGTAAATTTTACCCTGGAATTAGCTGTCATTGTAGAGCAATATTCTGTTAATATGTATTAGAAAAATTTAATAGAACATTCTTTTAAAAAGTTTGAAAGTAGCCAATATTTTTCCCCTAAAATCTGAGGAAAAAGCAGAAGGTAAATTTAACATCATAGTCAAAACAAACCAAGTGATACAATTCCATTTTCTAAATGCTTTCTGTCTTTTAAGGTCTATTTTCTGTTCATTTAGAACATTCTTCCTTTCTATGGCAAATTAGAATTCTAAAATGCAACAATATTAATTTCAGACAAAGAGAAACTTCCTATAATCTCATTTGTGGGGTTGTGGGGAACAGAGGCTAAATGAAGCACATGTTATTTGTTCCATATATCCAATTATTAAAAATACACAGTGATTGAAAAAAAGAAAGTAGTTGAAAAATCTTTTAATAGTTCTCAAATATAACCTGGCTACTACTGACATCCAATATATACTAGTTTTCTTCTTTCTCTCTCTCAACAGCTTCCTCACATGCTCTATCATCCCCAGGAGAAGACAATATAGGAAAATATGCATCTGGGAGAACACCAAAGACTCCATAGTCAAAGGACAGCTTTAAAACCTAACACAAATTTAGGGGCCATGTTTACCAGTAGAGAGAAAAAAATGATCTATTTCTCTGAATTTCTCAAGATAATTGCCTTTCTAAGAGCTGTGCACTCTCATTATACAAACACAAACAGAAAACAAAACAATACCTAGTGAATGTTTTTTCACTGGTTTCCTGCACAAGACTCTACTGTTTCTACAAGTTCATATTAAGCATTGGCCTTTCTTAGCCAGGCATTTAAAATTTTTAAAAATCATAAAAGCATGATAAAACAAAATAACGGGTTTTCCCAGGATAGTTTTAAATTAAGAAACTCTTTCTTACATTGACTGAGAGGCCAAAAAGTTAAAGGAGAGCAGTTTTCTACTGAATATAGAAAAACAGAGGTACAACTTTATTTTGAGAATTAAGAGGGACAAACCTAAGCTGAGAAGGTGGATTCTCACAAGTGTTTCACAGTACTCTACACTCATGTGAAATTTAGGTACCTGGAAACTACAAAACATAGAAGCTTATTGCTTTGGGGGGAAGCAGCTTATGGCTTATTGGGGAACAATGCTTGATCTTCCTTGTCTTTTTGACTCTCCAAAGACAACACAAAAATTACTTTCTTATGCTCCAAAAAATAAATAAATTAAATTAAAGGATAGAATAAATGAAAAGGGAGAGAAACATCTATCAACAGCATGGGAAACAACTGCCAAAAAAACCCACTGCACTATATTTTCTAAAATTTTCAAAGGAAAACATTCTTACAAGGGAGCAACATATCATCAAAATAGAGTGTGGTTTTTTTTTTGTGTGTGTGTGTGTGTGTACGAGTGTATGCAAACAAAATCATAATAAATTCATTATGAACAGAGGTACCATTATGGTAGAAAATATAACAATTTAATATGGATTAAATTTCAAAGGTTTAGCATGCTCTAACGTCTTAATGTTTCTTTATGCACTGTAAATTATTATAACTGGTATCTGTGATTTAATGAGGTAGACATTGTGCAACTTCTAATTGGAAACAAAGCACCAAAGCATGACTATAGTTCTCAAAAGCTCCCTGGCCAAGATATTTATCCAGTGGACACACTTAATGACTAAAGAAAGGCAGACTTTTGGCTGCCAGGAGGCTTTGGACTCAATTCTGGTAAAGGCGCAGTGAAAGCCATAGAGGGGAATGACTCATTTATAGAATCTGAAAAATTAAAATGGGTTATCACTATTCTGCATTTATACTTGATTTTGCCTAACAATCAAGAAAAATTAAATTGGGGACTAGAGATGTAGCTCAGTGGTAGAGCACTTGCTTAGCATGTATGAGATCCTGGGTTCAATCCCAGTACCTCGTTTGGAAAAATAATTTGGACAGAGATTTAAAAACATGCAAAAGATATTCAAAAAACAATTATCCTTAAAATGCCAACAAGCATTTAATTTAATAACAGTATTATAAAAAATAAACCCCTTTAATCTTAAATTATCTTTGTATTACTCAATTTTTGTCTCAATTAATTTGTTCTTGTAAGGGTCTAGCCTAATTATAAAATTGAGAGATGAAAATATATTTATTTTTCCCTTCAGATTATTGAGATTCTCTTTTTTGTCCAGACACATAATTTAAGTCAAGACCTCTAATGCCTGAATTATCTAGATAATATTTTAATCAGAGCTGAAAATATGTCATTGATTCAACTTGGTTTCATTTGGTTTGGTTTCACTGTGATTCAAACTAAGAATGTTCACTTTACAACTATGAAAGCTATGAAAACCACTAAAAGGAAAGATGCACATTATTTTATGATAAATTTACCATACAATTGAGGAAAAAAATGTCATTCAATCTAGAGTAGCCTCACTACCTCTGAAAACATTTTAGTCTACAGTTTGAAAGTTCATTTAATTCAAATGTGTTGACTTAGGTGTATTATTTGGAGAAATATTTTTAATACATAATCAATTTTAATAATTTTCACATGTGTGAAAGGCATATTAATAGAAAAGCACTTACTAAAACCAAATTTTAAGCAAGTTCTAGGAAAATTGCTAAATGGATAGAGTGATAATACATGGGCTTCTCTGTAATTTACTTCAATAGAATATATGACATCAAAAATAAAAATATGATATATACATAAAGTTATATTATAGAAAACTAAAATTTAAATTGTTTTCTAAAAAGTTGACAAGTTGGTGGCATAGGCCTATACAACAAAATTGGCATTTCATTTTAATGTGACAATTGTCTTTTGACAGCAGATTAGATTAACATTGAACCTCCCACCAAAACAGTTATCCATTTCTAACTGCATAATAATTTATTGCTAACCTTCACTGTATATTAAATGTCACCCATCATTGTGACAGGACTATAAAAGCTACTGCACACTAGTCGAGAGCCAAGATCAAAGCTGTTAATGCAAGCATGTTGGACATGGTTTTCTGAAGTCATTTAAACCATCAGAAACACTATGTTTTGAATGTCTTTACTTCTGAGCTCCAAGGAAATACAGAATATTTAAGAAAGTATTAGGACTCTGTAGGCAACAGCCTACATGTCAAAACTGTTCTGGTGAACACTAAAATAGTAAATCCTTGAGCAGAGCTGCAAGACTGTCCTCTACTGCCTAATCCAACATCAAAAATAGGTTGTAGTCTAATATTCTAAAAATCATGTAGGGAAATTCAGCACAAAACACACAGCAATTCCTATATTCTTTCAACTTAGTAAAACTAATGCTACATATTTAACACATTGAATAATCTTTGATTTTCTAGTAGTTAACACTGTTTGGATTTTACTTTTTTCCTATATTTGATCATATTAAGTTGTTCAATTAAACCCTATAAAAACTTTGGTGTTATAGTGTTCTTATCAACTTTGATATAATATTATTTTTCTTGTTATAGTTTATCTGTACTTAATTTTAAAATGTCAGTGTCGGAAAAATATGCAAATTTCTGATAGGCCTAATAAATAATTGTTAAGATTGTATCAATCCTGTTGGCAAAAAATAAATGTACCATTATTCACTTCTTTTAGTTTTGGTCTTTCTTTATTGATCTCTGTATAATGAACTACTAAGAACCCTGGACCAAGATTTGCATGCAGAATTTCAGGGCAACCCTGGATATCATGGAGATATCTATGAATAAAAGAAAACTAAAAAGTAAATAAGTAATTAAAATACCCTCTCTAATATCTATAAAAATGTAAATGGACTCATTTTTATAAACAGTATCCATATCTATAGAATCTGTTGTTCAATATAGAAAATATTTGAAGCAAGGTGAAAAGTACCTCTTGTCAGTATAAAGGGTGGGTGCCCTAAGCAGCCTTTTATATATGACTAACTGCCATCTACATAAAAATATATCTAGGTCAAAGAAAAACAGAAAGGAAGAGGGGGAAAGATTTAGGGAAAAACAAGTGCAAGCCCAGCATGGACAAGGCTTCTTTCTAATCCTGCCAAGAGCTCTGTTAGGATACTTGGGATAAAGGCATTCTATTTCTAGAATGCAATATCCCAAGCTCATCTTTTCTTTTAAATAAGTTCTAGCTACTCATAGTAAGCATGCCAATTATGTCATTATGCTATAAGTAATAATACAACTGCTTGCAAGAGACCATATAATACAAAACTATACCAAGACAAAAAAAAAGGCCATTTATTTTTTTGAAAATGTTGGTTAAATCCGATTAAAGCATTTGTTAAGTATTCTTAGATGTGTAACTTATAAATTAAAGGTGAGGGGAAATATTTCAAAGTCATCACTAAACCTAGGTACTTTTAAATCCAGCTTAGAAACATGAATTCTAGACTTAGTATTGGTTCTTAATTTGTCATAGAATTAATATTGTTTAACTGTAATAGGATAGACCTTCAATAAGTTTAAAACCTAATAGTAATATAATGATAACTAATAATCTACCTAATGTCTTATTTCCTTTTTAGTTGTATGTTTCTCTCTAGTGAAATATATATTACAATTCATTTTCGAGAAAAACAGGATTGAAATTTATGGCATTCATAAAAAAATTAGAATGACTATATGTTCGTAAGTTTACTCAAGGGTAATAGATATTTTATATCAGATTCATGGGCTAATTGTGAGATTGTTGATAAAAATAATACATCTGGTAGTGTTCTTGGACTTATTCACCTGGTAAAATTCTGACCATTATAGTAGCAAAGAGATACTTGTTGGATAAATTAAGGAATAGATGAAAAAAAGGTTTTTAACATTTTGGGGGACCCTGATAAGTCCTTACTGGAGAATCAAAAAATTATTTGACTTATTGAGTGAGTGATTGGTGGAATAATAAAAACAAAGTGAAATCAGAAAAAAAAATGAAGATGCAGATTGGTAGATAGAAAAATATAGAAAATTGATTATAACAATAATTGAAATAATATCAGATGATGACCAAAGCAAAAATAAAAATAATAGCAATTAAAGTTTTGACAGTATTTAAATCATTTACTATAGTTTTGAAAACTTTTTTTTGATATATTTTAGTTTTCATTTCAAAATGTGTCATGTAATATTCTAAACTTCAATATAACATAACAATATCTGAAGATGAATCCTGTTATTTTGACCTTTGCTTCTATGATTTTCAAGGAACATTAGATGCTTATCTAAGACTTCTTTTAAATGTAATTTTTCTTTTCTCTGTAATTGTCCAGGAGATAAAAAATATACATAAGGCTAAACAAAATACCAAATTTATTTTTATATCAATAATGACATCAAGAACATACTTTTCTTTATATGATATGGCATAATTTTAACTGATGTATAAAAACAAAATACTACATTATTTGAAATTCTAACAAGATGTATGATTCACTTCTAATTCAACTTATAAGTTCTATAATTAAAACTTGGACATTTTATCTAAATTTTTACCTCATAAACTCCTTTCATTCTAGAAAGAGTTCAATACCATGTCAAAATAGATTTTAATCATTTGAAATTCATTTGAATTTGGAGGTTTAGTTTAGAATTAAAATTGAATCTATTTTAATATTTTTCTTTTTACCTAAGTTTTTAGTTTTTTTTCAAATTTGAAAATGTTTTAAAGAAGATATTTTAATATTGAGAATATGTAACACACTCCACCATTATATATTTATTTAACAAGAGTAACTACATTATTGATTATTTCACATATGGTATTTAGCATTATTATTGAGTGGTATATCTACTAATTTCTCCTTAAATAAAGATTTTACCCTAAAAAAAAGTATTTGTGATGGTTTGTTTTCACATTGTTTAATAAGAAGCTGGAGTAGATTCATTTTCAAATCCATTCATTTAATAATTAATAAAAATATACTGGTAACAAAATTAAATTAAAGTCACTAGAACATGGCGGAGCCCTTGAATTATGTTTTCAAATAGAATGACCTCGATTTATTTCTTTTGTATAAATCGCTACAGGTTGTCATATTTATGTGCATATTAACCAACACAGGTTACTACAATTTAATAATATTCCTTTTGGTGGTTTATAAAAGTTGGACTTATAGAAATATTTTTTTTAAATTAGAAAGTGTGTATATATATATATATATATATATATATATATACACACACACACACACATATACATATATATTATATGTCCCTATTAGGTATTAAAGATTAAAGCTGGGAAAGAAAAGAAATATTTTGGTATTTACTTTTGATTCTAAAGTCTCGGTTTCAGAGTTCCAAAAAACTACTGTTAGATTCAGCTACCTCAGAATTGTCTCAGGGCCCTTTTTCATTTATAGACTATTTATAGACTTACTTTTTGCCAATGTAATAAAGAAGAAGTGGATGCATGCAGACATCAAGAAAGGCTTTTTCCATATATTTGAGTCTTTTTAAATTTTTTTCTGTTTTACCTGTGCACTAAGGGAAGTGGTTGGTATTGGTCAATATAAAATGATATAATTGGTCTGAAGGTACTCAAAAATGAGAAGGCTTTTTTTATTTTCATGCAATATGGAAAGAGTTGGAGTTAAAACGTTTATAAAGAAGCCTAAACTTCTATGGAATTTTAACAGGATCTGCCATACAGTTTCAAATACTATAAGTTACATAGTTCCAATGCATATTTTCTGGAAAATGCAAATAATAGTTCTCTGACGTATTCAAATTTTAATATTGAACCAGTTATGCAAAACCAGATACACTTATATAATATTTGTGTATAAATATACCAAAAATATGTCAAAATATAATTCCACATCGATAATTAATTTCATTCCTTTATAAACAGAATGAAAGGAATTTTTTTTATTGTTAGAAAAAATACATGACTTTATCAGGAAAAGAATAAGTTCATGGAAGGACAAACATCCTTAATGATAAAAAGAATTTAAAATTATTTATTAAAAGAATTAGTATAATATAATTGAAAATAACAATTGTGTATTTTTTTATAAACAGAATGAAAGGAATTTTTATTGTTAGAAAAAATACATGACTTTATCAGAAAAAGAATAAGTTCATGGAAGGACAAACATCCTTAATGATAAAAAGAATTTAAAATTATTTATTAAAAGAATTAGTATAATATGATTGAAAATAACAATTGTGTATTTAATATTGATTATAGGGCACAGAAGCATATGTAATTATACATCACAAGAATTTTTTCAATATGAAAAATTATACATAGAATTCTAACTTAGTTTTGATTCAAAACTATTCTTTTGATATTTAATAGACTATAAAATTTCAAAAAACATAATGAGTATATGGTCTTCAGTGTAACAATAGAATTCTCAGTCCTGAGGCATAATTTGGATCTTCTTAAATAAGATCAAAAAAAAAAAGAAAGAAAGAAAAAAGAAAAAGAAATGATATTGAAATGATCTATTAATTGCAAATTTGATAATGAGTTAAGCATGAATGACAATGATTGTAAATTTTCACCTCCAAGAGCAATGAAGTAGGAAAATCAACAAAGATTAAGCTGTATCAAAGATCATGATCTTAAAAGTCATTAAAATGTGAACTTATATATTTTAAGTTAGGCATTTGAAATTCTGATCCTATGATCTGGCACATATATTACCTTTCAGTGTCAATAGGCAATTTGTTGTAGTGACATATTTATTCTGTAAAAAAAATGACAAGTTTTATGTAGAAAAACTTTTCTTTTTATATTTTTATATTTAGAATGTTTAAACCAGCCTTGGTCACATAAAAAGAAAGGGTCTCTTAAAATTATACTAGTTTGTTTTTCTTTAGGACTGAATTATGAATTCAAGTTAGTGAAATATGGTATCTTTTTCATTCAAAATAAATAAGAAATTATTCTCTTACCTTAGTAATTTGGATTGATTTTTTCAGTTCTAATTAGAAACAATACAACCTACCACACTTATAGCCTACTGACAGAACCAGCATGCTTTTTGCCCAAAAAGGCAATAGAGTACATTGTAATAAGTGAATGTGACTCTTAAAACTTCATTGTTATTTAGCACCCCATAGGAAATAAGAAAAAAAGTAATAAAATCGATTGTGACTTTTGACAATCATTAGTTAGAAAAAGGAGGTAACAATTGCCAAAAAAATCACAAAAGTGAGCATGTTACCTGGCTATGACAAAGAGCACACAACTGACACCCAAGTAAGCCAGCAGAATATACATCCAGATATCAGGGGAGAGAGGATTCAGGAAGGAGAAGACGCCTGGGTTTGTACCATTGGGCTTGCGGTACAAAATACTTATTCCAAGTGTCATAAAGGGCTTGGAAAAGTCGATGACCTTCTCTCGAACGTAGGTAATAGCCAGTGGTGCAACTGCAAGGTCAGCTTTCTGTAGAGAGAAACATAAAAAGGAAGAAAAAAGAAAGAGAGAAATTGCTTCTAAGTCACAAGAGAAAACTCAATGACTAAATTAAACAGATTTTACACTTAAATGATTTTTTTCAGTAATGATCATGCTAAAATTTAAAGCATTTTTCGCTCTGATGTTAAGCATTTGATTTATTTGCTACTTATTTCTATATGCTTCCAGAATAGCACATCAGCATTTCATAACTAGATTTAGAAAAAAATACTATATAGGATGAAAAACTGGAGAAATTGTAGATTCAGCACATGAACAATTATGCTACTGAGACTTTGCATAATTACTTTTAGTTTAAGCTTAAAAACTCATTTAATATCAATTATCATTCTGAATATGTTGGTCAAATTCTAGTTGCAATAACTACATGAAAAAAAATTAGCTAGGAATCAAGAAAGATTTTCTTGGGTTTGCTACCATGGAAGAGTGTAGTTAAAATTTTTGTCATTAAATAGTTAAAACATTCTTAAAATCATCCTTTAATATGATTCTGTTTACTACCCCTGAGTTTTATTTCTATCCCTCTAATTTGTTTTATATTATTTAATGAAAATCCTTGCAGCATTGCCCAAATCGCATTAGGAAATGAGTTTTTCAATTTTCACAAAGTTGCTAATTTTCCACGGTAGCTTAAATATGTTAAATTACTAATGCTTTTCACTCATCATGTTATAACCATCTGTCAAGGCTGAATTTATGCTCTAATACATCCTAAGAAATTAGAATATCTTAAAATAACAAAGGCATCTATGATGAGAAGCTCAATTGCTACATTCCTTTTATTTTTCATAAACATACAAAACTTCAGAGAATAAATAAAAATATGCATTTTAGAGAGCTGCAGAAAGAATTAAAAAAGAAAATTAACTCACTATTCTTATGCACTGTTAAAAGACTTAGAGAATAAACTTCCTTAAATTGACAAATAAAATTGTATTTATTGTTTATAAAAATATGTGTCAAAGAAACTTCTCTAAGATGCTGTTTGTTGACATATTGTTCTGCATGTTTGTGTACATATATGTGTTTTTGGTGTGGGTGAGGAAGGGAGCACTCAGATGTCTGGAGACAATCTTTGAGAGAATCTATGGAGAAAGACATGTCTCTAAAAACTAAGAAAAAAAGGTCCTGAGGAAGACATTATCATTGTTATATTCATAATTCAAGAAAAATATTTATTTAAGAATAGTAATTGCTAATGCTCTTGTAGTCATTCACTGTGAAACTAGTACTGTGTTAAGAAATTCACATGAATTATCATATTTAGTATTCACACAATCAACTGTTATTGTCTTTCTCAGAAAAGAAAACTGAAACCTTTAGAAGTTGGACCATGTATTAATTGCCTTAGAGCTAAATTTGCATTAGGCCAGGATATAAATGCAAACCACATCACTCTATGCCTTACCATGCCATGCATTTCAGAAACTAGCAAAGGAATCATAAAAAGTCATCCATTAATTCATGAAATGGTGTGTAGATATGGAAAGGGAAAATATAGAAACAAGGCTAGCAATTGATAAATTACAATTTCTGAGAATTTAGAGGACAGATGCAGCATTCAGGCAGAGGGAGTGTCCTCCACAAGAATGAGACAGAAGGCAAGAAAGTAAAATGAGTTTTAAAAAACAAACTATGTAATGTTTTGAACAACCAACAATAAAAAAAAATTCCTAATACAAATTAAAAAAAAACAATCTTGTTAAAGAAGAAAAAAGATAGTTTTTGACAAAAGATGGAGAATATAGTAGTTAACTACTATTTTGGAAGTTGAAAATAGAGTACAGTTTATCTATGTGCTACTTCACTCTGGCACCTCCTTCTCCTCCTAAGGTACATGAAAAGCAAAATATCATCATACACAAAAATCTAAGTGAAAATGCTTTATAATAGTAAACTTTCTTAAATTTACAGATAAAATTATATCTATTGTCTACAACATGTTTTGAAATATATGTATATGTATATATATATATATATATGTATGAAATAAATATTTCTAACTAAGTTCTCTAGGCATATATTAAAAACATATGTCAAATTTCAAATTTACATAGCAGTGCCTAAAGTAAAAATTCTATCCCAAATGTAAAATAGAAAAGAGGTTAAAACTTAAATAAGAAAATTTAATTTTCAAGTATAAAATAATAGCCATTTGAAACAAAAGATATAAGCAAATCCTTTGAAACATCTAATACAAAAATAAATGGATTAATAATGTGTTACATCCACATAATGACACATTATTAAATTGTAAAAAAGAAATGAGCTATCAAGTGATGAAATGACATTAAATGAATATCCTAAGAGAAAGATACCAGTCTGAACGTTCTACATATTGCATGATACCAAATATATAGCATTATGGAAAAGGCAAAATTACAGAAGCAGGAAAAATAATCAGTGATTTCCAAGGATTCATGAGTAAAGAAGGAGTAATGAAAAGGTAGAACATGGAGCATTCTTAGGGTATTGAAACTATTCTGAAGGCTACTGTAATGGTTGATACAAGCATACATTAATCAAAAATCATAAAATTGCATAATACAAAGAATAAACCCTAATATAAATGAACTTTAGCTAAAAATATATGTGGCAATATTGTCAATCAGTTGTAATATGCTATACTAATGGAAGGTCTTAATAACAGGGGAACATTTTTTTTTTGTATTGTGGTTGAAGGGAGGGTGATATGGAGAAACTACTTTCTATATAATTTTTATACAAGCCTAAAATTCCTCTAAAATTTAATTTTAGTAATCTTTATAACAGATTAATAAAATTAAATTTAATTAATTTATCATATCCTCATTTAGTATAACTTAAGAAATTATGCTTATTAGATAGAATTTGTTTTTTACTATTAATTGTGATACGAGATTGATCAAATGTCAATTATCAAAAACAGTTTTTAACTGCACACTAAATATATTTTAACATCCACTTAAGAAATAAAGCCTAGGACCATCTTGAGCAGTGAAAATTAAAATTTATTTATACATAGTTGTATTTTTCTATTAATAAGGTCCAACTTCATTACAAGTGTCTTAATAATAAAATAATTATGAAATCTAATAAAAATTTTATTATTATATTAAATGTGTTCAAAAAGACAGTTGTGGTACTTACTCATTAAATGCCATATTATTAAAGTGGTTAGAGATAAGAGCCTAATAGTACAATTGAATAATCCAAAAGCATATTAACCAAAAGGTTAATATGATTTAATGAAAATATTAAGTAGTTATTTTTTTATTTTAAAGAATTATAAAATACTCTTGCCTTAGGAAAAAAAATGGACATTTTAAAAACATCATTTCAGCAAAATAAAAAACAATAGGTTGTTCTATCTCATATGAATGATACAAAGGAAAGGGAGCACTCACCTCTAATTGACTGTGTCAGGGAAACTCTTAGTGAATAATAACACTGGTATTTGTAGTTTGAAGTCTGAGTCTAAATTGGCCAAACCCTGAATTGGAAGCATGGCAGAAATACGAATATCATAGTAATCACTAATATTCTATACACCTTTTATGGACCAAGACTGTGCTATATTCTTTACCATTATCACTTCCATTATCAATTCATTAAACCTTTTTACAAATGAAAACCCAGTGTAGTTCACATGAAACATGAGACTATAAGAAATGATTACCCACAAGTGACAGATATACTCATTTCCCACCACCTTTCTCTACAATCATTTAAGCATTATGACAATTTTACTTCTATACTGGTCGTGTATTTCCCTGACCAAAGTGATCCTCCCTTTTTTGTGATATCTAAATTCTATAGGATATACATCTGTGGTTTCCTTCTTCCTGTGGAAACTTCCTGAAACTTCTGTCCACATTAATTTCAGTGATTTTTGATTGGGGTAGCATTTATGAACTAATCTATAGAACTTAACATGGAAAAATGTTTTAGGTTGTGTTACTTCTGATTATTTTACATTTATGTCAGCCAATGTGATATGAGAGATTTGAATGTGCATGTTATTTTATTTGTGTTGCCTATGAGGGTATAAACACTTCACAACCTATAGGCATTTCCTTCAGTTAAAGTACATAGCTCTGAACTGAAGCAATTATAAGGCATCCCTCCCTGGAAATTTCATAGTTACCTAGGTAGCAGCTATCTCACTAAATTAATAAGTATTAATTTATTATTCTAACTTTCTATGTGAAACTCTGCCAAATTGTTTTATTCATCTTTATGATTATAATGAACCTAACATCCCCAAGGCACTGGATGCAATCTGACACAAAGGAACTGCCTAGAATGTTTGCTGAATTCAGTTTCAATTAAACTTATTAAAAATTTCAAAAGAATTAAAGAAAAGTACTTAGAGAATTTTTAAATTAAACTTTTTTTCCAGCTTTACCCTAGAAACAAAATTTATTTCTATAGTAATATAACTCTAAGTTTACTGCCCATTTAGGGAAGACAGAATAATTCTTTTTTAGCGATATAGCTAATATAGTATTCCATTCCTTAAAGTCTCACAGAACATTGGTAAAAACTATACAACAAATACATTGTACAAAACTTAGATAACAAAGTATATCTGCAAAAATGATGTGATGACTCCAAATATAATGATGTTATGAAAACCTTCTTTATGGAGCATCAATAATCAAAAAACACTATTATGATTTGGATATGAGGTGTCCCCAAAAGCTCATATATGATACAATAAGAAGGTTCAGAGGAGAAATGATAGGGTTGTGAGAGTCATAATGTAATCAGTGAATTAATCCCCTGATAGAGATTAACTGAGCAATAACTAAAGTTGTGAGGTGTGTCTGGAGAAGGTGGACATTGGAAGCATGGTTTTGGGGTATATTTTTGTATCTGGAAAATGGAATCTCTCTCTCTGCTTTCTGATCATCATGTGATCTGCTTCCCTCTGTCATACTCTTCCACCATGGTGATCTGGCTCACCTCAAGCTCCAAGGAATTGAGCCTGCTGTCCATGAATTAAGACCTCTGAAACCGTGAACCCTTAAATAAACTTCCCCTCCTCCACAGTTGTTCTAGTGGGATCCCTTAGCGCAGCAGTGATAAAGCTGACTAAAACAAACATAATAATATCTTTTTCTGTAACATGATCTGGTCAGTAAAACATCTTATGTATTGAAAGTCTTTTTGCAATTTATCATGTAAAATCAATTCTAAGCATTTTGTTCTTGTCCATGACAATTGTGAAATACTTAATGAAACTCACAAAATGAAGTATTAAGTTATGTGAATAAATTGGTGATATTTAGATTTGACTTAGTTAAGACATTAAAGCTAATTATGCATATTAATCTTACTGTCATATACATGTGTAGCCACACTTTCCTAAATTTTCCACAATATGTTATGTGAACAAATCCTTTGCCTCTGCACACTTGCAAAAAAAGTGTTCACCTTCTGTGCACATGGCATATTGCACTATCACTGCCAACCTAGGCAGGTTCCAACTAGTTTCCTACTTCCATGCTTGCACAACTAGTGTCTTTTCTCCATCCAAAGACCAAAAAGGTCTTTCTTTCTTAAATAAGTACCAGATTATCTCTTCCTGCTCAAAACCCTCCAGTGATTCCTAGCACACATAGAATCAAATCTTCAGTTTACACTCTCCATCTTGGCCTGAAAAGTACTCAGACACAGTCTCTGGCTACTATATCATTAGATCCAGACTCTTCCAGTCCCATCCCCTCCCTCCCTCCCTCTTGTCCTAAAAACTCTAGTTGCCTTGTTAATTCTCAAATGTGTACATACTTTCAGGCCTGCACACTTTTGTTCCCTCTGAGTAGAGAAAGCTTGCTCCTCATATGTCCATGTGGCTTATTGTCTTATTTTATTCATGTGTCTGTTTTGATATCACTTATTCAAGGTATCTTCATGACCAGTCATTATCTCTTTATTTACATATTGTATTTCCACTTTTTTCATAAAATGTATCATAAATAAAAATTATGTCATTTGTCAACCTCTTTCCACTAAACTTTAAGTCCCTTTTGAGTAAATTGTTTCTGCTCTATTTTGTACAATTCTTTATCTCCTTTGCCTACCACAGTGCCTGGCATAGAGTGTATCACTAAATGAGAAATTTTAAATGAATGAATGAATGAATAATATTATCACTATTACCAATTCTATATTCAGAACCACCCTAAACACATTTCAGAAGAGAGTATTCTTGAGATACTTTTAATTGATTTTTCTCCTGAAGATTTTGTTTAGATTGTCCATCATCTTATTTTTGTTGTAACCATCATATAGTAACAAAGGCAGGGACATTCAAGGAAAAACCTCTTCTACTTTTCCCTCTCATCACCCCACAAACTCATCCCATTTGTTCTCAAGTACCTGTCTCTGGCTATATGAAAGAGAGATGCTGTATCCCATGATTAATATTGGGATCATATAAGAGGAGGAATAAGAATTTTTAAAGTAAGACTTTTCATGTGCAGGATCTCTATTTTGCTAAAAGAATAATCATTCATAACTACTAAAATATTTCATAATTAACATCTCTGTGATAAACTGGGTTTCTAACATAAATAAGAAATTACCTCATAACATTATATCAATGGTAGGTAGGTGTTTAAGAAAAAATTTTAATGAGATTAAAATTGCATGTTTAAATGTGAGAAAAATCTACAAGAATCTATAAATTGCATTTGTTGCATACTACTGAAAACCTAATACATATAAAATTTCATAAGATTAGAAATATATCTTGTTACTTCTCACCAAACCAAATTATCATACATAGTATACAGTGGAAAGCAGACAACTGGTATAAAACATGGCTATTTCTCTCATATTTTTAGGGCTTGAATAGAAGCAATTCAGAAAGAATTAAACAAAAACAGTAGTAGGTTTAGCTGCTGCTTCAGCAGCTGTTACTCTATTAATGCTTAAGTAAGCCAGCTGTTAATTTCAAATGATATAAACAAAATCTGCCAAACTTGCAATTGATGATAGAATGAAAAATGAACTTTTAAACTGGTTAGTGTTCAGAAGTGCCATGACTCCAAAATGATTCTATAGTTTAGTGGGTGTTTGGAAGAGAGAGAAGGGTTAAGTTTTTTTGTTTGTTTGTTTGTTTTATTATCCAATGCAGTCTTATTCTGTTGTACACTCTTGATTGTATGGCTCACAGGAACTAATATTCCAGCACTATAATTCTCAAAATATCATTCTTTCTTACTCCCATATTTCCATAGAATTTATGATTTTAATGCTAGTTCAGTTTGTTTAACTTCCTAGAAAAAAATATGTACCATGAAATTGAAGTATTTTTCCCACATAGATAATTTTATAAAAAAAAACAAAGGTTTTTAGATAAAAAGTCTAAGATTGTGTATATCAATATTCCAAGGTACAGTATACCTATTATTTATCACAAGCATAGCACTGAAATAAACATCTCTGACATTTTTTGTACTTGATTTTAGATATTAACAATTATGTTTTTAAAATAATCATGATGTTTTAAAATAATTTAAATGAAAAATTATTCTGGAAAATATAATCACATATATGAAAATGTTGTTTTATTGTACAATTTTATACTTAGACATGCATAAAACAAAACAAAGAAAAAACCCACAACTTACTCAAATCTAAATTTATTACACATTTATCAAGCAAATACTTGAGGAAAAGGAGATTTTATCAAGCAAATACTTGAGGAAAAGGAGATTATTCACTTTTTTGAAAACAAATTTATGTGCAAATTTTCAAAATAGAAATTGAGAACTAATTCAAAATGTTGCTTAAAATATCAGGTTAGTATTTGCATTTATAAAACATTCACACAATTTTTGTTACTAATTTTAAACTACTATTTCACTTATATATTTTCGGCTAACCCCTTCAGTTTTCTAGTTAATGACAGAAGCCAGGCACAGTGGCACATGCTTGTTATCCCAGTAATTCAGGAGGCTGAGACAGAGGGGTTAGAGACAGAGGCCAGCTTCAGCAACTTAATGAGGTTCTAAGCCACTTAGTGAGACCTCGTTTTAAAATGAAAATAAAACCGGAGCTAGGTGGCGCAGGCCTGTACTCCCAGAGCCTCAGGGGGCTGGGGCAGGAGGACCCTAAATTCAAAGCCAGCCTCAGCAAAAGCAAGGCGCTAAGAAACTCAAAGAAATGCTGTCCCTAAATAAAACACAAAATAGTGGTGGGAATGTGGGTCAATGGACGAGTGCCCTGAGTTCAATCCCCAGTAACCAAAAAGAAAAATACTAAAAGGGCTGGGATGTGGCTCAATTGTAAAGCGTCTGTGGGTTCAATCTCTGGTAACCCCCCTAAAAAGGAAACTGTTATGGGAAAACAACAAATGGACCAACAAATAACTGCTAACCCTAAAATGGATGACTGTGAACTACAAAAGCCATTTTAAATGGAATTTTAAAGTCATAATTCTGCTTTAGTTAACATCTTCCAAACAATAATTTGAGAACATTTGGGACTGGGGTTGTGGCTCAGTGGTAGTGCACCCACCTAGTTCATGTGAAGCACTGGGTTCAATCCTTAGCATGCCATAAAAGTAAATAAATAAAATAAAAGTATTATGTATTATTTTCTACAACTAAATAAAAATTTAAAAAAATAGTTTGAGAACATTGAATTCCCAGTATCTATTTAAAACAATAGGTAAATGATACTCTTTGTAAATAATTAATGCTATAAAATTTTTCAGAATTAGATTACATTCAAATTGGACATTAGTTAATTTGTATTACATATGTAGAATAATTGTCACATTAAAAATATCTTTTGACAAAGGATTATCAAGATTCTACTATGCACTAGGTCTAGGGTAATGGACACATTTTGAAGGTGTTCATGATAATCTCGTTTCCTCAGTGCACACAGCATAGTAGGAAAGATTAAAGTGGAAATAACTGGAAGTGTCAAAAAGTATTTCTATTGAAATTTGTATAGGTATAATTATGCTAAAATTGGTCTTGTTCTATTTTTCTCCAGCTCTGGACATTATTTCTGCAACCCCTGGAGTTGAAATGGAACCAACAAACAAATGCTTCACAGTTAGCACTAAAAAAAAAAAAAAAAAGTGCAATGGACTCAAGAGGAAAAATCTACATATATTATAATATAGTTATAGCTCCTGATTATCAATTCTCAATTTGTGGATTTTTAAAAGCTGAGAAGTTCATTCTTCAATAAAAATTTATTTAGAAGAGTTGAAGGTTTAGTAACACTTGTAAGACATACAAGTAAACAGGAAGTCACTGCCAAACCACCTCTTTATCCCCTTTTCTAGATAAACCACATAAAAACAATACATAATTTTCCAACATAGCCATGTTATTCTTGCCTTAAAGCATGTGTTAGGCTTATTAAGTATAATAGAGCAACTTGTAAGAAAACCTGCAGTGTATCTTCCAACAGAACAAGGATAACTTTTGCTCCCAGAATATACCTTTGTTAGAATTTGCTTTTTAAGCATATTTACAACATATGCTGAATGACTTTATTAGAAGTGGTCCAATATAAAATATAAACGTATTTTATATCCACTCAAAACCTGTATTATATGCTTAGAACAAATAAAAATTATATATTTTATATGTAAACTATTAATATACACTGTAACAAAGAACTTTCTGCAATAAAAATATTTGAACATATATTTAAATAGGTAGTCATTAGTAGTAGTACATGCAGATATCTTTATAATTAATTCTCTAAAAAGTTTTAAAGCTGTTTTATATTGTTCCAGTGTCCAATGAAATTTCATGAAACTGTATGATATAATAAGTTTTGTAAAGGTCTAATCATAACTATGTTAGTGGATATTAGTTCAAGTTTTTGAAATGTAAGATAATGTAAAATTCTTCCATTTATTTGAAATCATTCATTTACTAACTTTATTCATCAATTTAATATTGAACAACTCACAGATTTATTCAACAAATATTTATTATTGAGTGACTACTATTAATAGAAGCTAGATATTCATAATATGGGCAGAGCCAGACAAAATTGAGGAGACAGACTCTAAGTATGCAACAATTAGAGAAGGCAATTTTAGGCAGGAAAGAGTGCTATGAAGTAAATTCAGTGAAGAGGATCAGAGTGGCTAAGTGTAAAGAAAGCTGTGCTTTTTGAAACTGGACAGAGGAAACCTCTCCAAGGTCCTGACATTTGAGTCCCAATTCCCATCATTTCAGGTGAGAGGGATTAAAAAAACCTGAGAGGGTCTAAGCGAAGAGTTCTCTTGGCAGAGGCACTTGGGGGTTATGAAGACCTGAGAGAGCATGCTGGATATGCTGACAGAGGGATGAACACTAATTAGCTCTCCCTATCTCCTCTCACTTCAACATCCTGCAGATCTTCTCCAGAAAATCCTATGAATCCACATAGACACCACATAGAATTCAACTACATAGACAAAAGATTTTACCAGAGGAAATTTGTAAGCCATGCATATTGGTGCATGCTGCCCAGCTACTCAGGAGGATAAGGGAGAGGATCACAGATTTCAGGCCAGCTTGGGCAATTTAATGAAACCTGTCTCAAAATAAAAAAAAAAATAAAAAAAAAAACTAGGAGTTTAGCTCAGTGATAGATCACCCCTGGGTTCAATCCCTAGTACAGAAAGAAGGAGGAGGAAAAGGAGGAAGTAGAGGAAAAAGGAGAGGGGAAGAACAAGGGTAAGAGGAAGAAAAAAACTTGTATAATTGTAATTCTAATTTCAATCTCTCTGTGTTTTTCTCTGCTAAAATGAAATAACACTGTTTAAATTTATTCTTTCATCTTTATCTTATACATGTTACCTGTATAAACTATGTTGTCCAAATTTAGCTACAAGAAAACAATTTGCTACTAGAAGATATATAAGGTAAAAGGAGCTCTATATACTGTTGGTGGGAATATAAATTATTATCCAGCTATTATGGAAAAGAATATTGAGGTTCCTCAAAAAATAAAAAAAAAACAAAAAACTGCCATATGATCCAGTTACACTTCCCAGTGTATTCTTCAAAAAAAGTGAAGTCATCATACAAAAGAGATATCTACATGCCCACGTTTATTGTGGAACTATGTACAACTATGCACATAAAATGAATATATGAAGATATGAAATGATCCTAGGTGCTTTCCAACAGATACATTGATAATAAAATATGGTGTGTACATACAGAGGAATATTATTTGACTGTAAGGAAGAATGAAACCCTGTCACTTCTTGGAAAATGGATGGAAGTGAAGGACATCACGTTAACTGAAATAAGCCAGATACAGATAAGCAAACACTATATGCTCTCATATGTAGAAATTAAAAAAAAAATTCATGCGCTGAACATAGAAGAGGGATTACTCGGAATTTAGAAGGGTACTGTGAAGAGGGGAAAGGGGGAGGAGGAGTAGGGTGGGTGGACATGATCAATGAATGATGTACACAAGCATGGAAATTTCACAGTAAATCCCTTTAATTTGTGTAAAATATTAAGTATAATAATAATAATAATAATAATAATAATAATAATAAAAATAACTGTGCCTTTGTATTGGTTATATGCCACATCACCTTTTAAACATTTGAGGAAAACATCTCATGATAACTCAGAATTATGTATTTAATAGAAAAAAATTAAACACATTGTACTCAGCATTTCTGAACTTGTGACATGACCATTTTCCAACTTCACCTATGTCTTTTCACACCAGTCCATACAAAAATGTCTTCCTGATTAATAAAAATAACTTCTTGATATTTTATAAATGAACAAACAGCAATTTCTCTCCATTATATTTATTTTTTCTAATTATTCAGGTATAATAACCATGGGACAATTTTCTTCTTTCTTAGTTAAACATTAAGACCATTTTCACAATTTATTAAACTTTGTTAGTATGTCAACATACATAAAGATTTTGGCGTCATCCACTGGTATATTTAAATATAAAGGTTAAACAACGGAAATAGGAACTAATAGCTAGCAAAAATCTTTGTGTTAGTAATTGCTGTAGTTGTGGTAGTTCTTTTTATATAAGAAAAAATAGAAGCAAAAAATAAGAAAAAGGTTCATAAGAAAAGGGTTTAGACTTTCTGTGCATCATTATATCAAAACTGTTTCCTCTTCTTCCTTCTTTAATCCTCCCCTCATTTTTCTTTCCTTCTGTCTTCCTCTCTCTTTCCATTCCTTCCTTTCTTCACTCTGAACTCCAGAGATAAATTTTGTTTTTTTAATATTATAAAATTAAAAATCTAATAGCATATATAGTAGAATTTAAGGTGGATGATGAGCAAAGAATGTTTTATATTGATGAAAATGGACCATTATTAAGTAAGATTTATATTACTTAACTCTGGAGTGTCACATATAATTTTGAGAAATCATTCTAAGTTTAAAAACTAGTTGATACATGATATTTTTCCTATGTGATCATCCAAAATCTATAACTGTTAATAGCCTATGTGTTCCTGAAAGGGGATGATTAAATATAACAGAGTATAACAAGAAACAATTATTATGCATGCATTCTTAACCAGCATTTTATGGTGTTTTCAATAAAATGGAGTGGACATGTACCATGCCAAATTACTACTGATATATGTAATATTAAACATTAGTTTAAATAAAACCACAATAAAAATGGAACTTATAAATTAAATGGGTCATGAAATATATCAACCAACTATGAATTCAAGATCTCAAATTTAAAAAAATAAACCATAATACATAAATAAATAATAATGCAAGAGAATAAAGGAAATGCATATAAATATATCATGAAATAGGGGCCAGGGTTATGGCTCAATTAATAGAGCTCTTGCCTAGCACATGTGAGGCTCTGGGTTGTATCCCTGGCACCACATAAAAAAATAAAATAAAATAAAGATATTGTGTACACCTACATCTAAAAAAATTTTTTTTAATTAGTTTTTTTAAAAAATATATGTCATCAAATAATGGTTGGATACTTGATGATTTTAAGAAATCTAAATGGGAATTTCTTAGTGTGCAAATCACAGTCTAAGTTTTAGTTTCTACATCCTCTATTTTAGTAACAAGTAATAAAAATGTATATATGATATGAAGTCAAGTCCAGGATCAGCTTCCAAATTGTAGAAGTGGGAAGGAAGTTGGTGGGGTGAAAATAAAATGAAATTGGCCATGAATTTATATGTACATGGAACTTCAATTTTCTTTTCTATTTTTACAGGTTCAAAAAGTTTTACAGCATAATGTTTAAGAAGTATAGAATCAACAAGAGAAAGAATTCAGGAAAATTTTAATAATATCTATCTCTAATTAGTAAAATTTGATAGATTTTCATAATATTTCCATGGTTTATAATTTTACATGAGACCATATTATTTATTTCAGTACAGAAATACAATATATGCTATGCCCTTTAAAATCTATGCCATTTAAATTTCACCTTAAAAACCTTCACTAATCAAATAAAACACAATTATAAGCAACAAAGCAAACCATAGAATTTTATGGTCATTATATTTAAGAATGTAAATTCTGAGATACAGATGCAAAAGTTTTATTTGACCTAAGCTTATATATAATCCTTTCTGAAAATCAACAAACTACCAAAAAATGAAATGAGTAAACAGTAAAAGGATTATTTCACTTCGTTTTTAGTTTCTAAAATACAGCCAATATATTTCATATTTCGAAAATAAAGATAAATAAGTTTCTCTTTCATAAACATATTTGAACCTGCACAGTCAGATGGAGTCTCTGATATCAAATGGTAAATTCTATATTGGGGAAAATGTTTCTTACTATACTTAAAGAGTACTAATTCTTATCTTTCTTATATGTTCATGTAGTTTTTTTCAGGAATAGGAAGGAACAACAGTCAGATTATCTTTTCATTTAGATGTAAAAGTAAAACTTGGAGCAAAACAAAATTATAAACATGTTAAATATTCATGATTTCAGAAATTAATCACCATTCCTTCATTTATTAAAAATCTCACATAAATATATTTCAAAGTATAGTATAATGTTTCTATTTTCTCATGTGTGAAATACTATGACAGAATCTATCAATCAGGATTTACCAGTAGACTAGGCAGAGAGGGAATGTAAAGACATTTAAAAGTGAATCCTCCCAGAACTATACAAAATTCCTCGAAGCAAGAAATACCCAGAGGAACAATAAGACCACGACTAATCCATATGAGGAAGACATCAGTGGAGAGGTTACAAGATGATTCATCAAATATTTGAGACAATGAGGAAGAAAAAAAAACAATATACCAATTAATAAACACAGATTCTGAACTCATTCGTGACCCAAAATATTCAAATAGACCAAAACCAAATATTTAGACCACTGGCAGTATCTCAAGAGTCATTGCTTGGTGATGGGAATAGCCTTGAGTTCTGCTTCCTAATTAGAATGCTTATGTGCATGTGTGGTTCTGGCTCTTTGTTGTGGGCACTGAGGTAACATGGTTGCACTAGCCCAATGGACACCATGATATTTTCACTTGTCAGTGAACCAAGACTAGGTATTTAAAAGAACCCGTATGAATATAGGAGCCTACTGGATAAGCAGCTTTATTTTAATCTGTGGGGAGGGAAGGAGAGAACATTCCTCTAAAGACATAGCTACAACTTTTCTTGTAAAACCAAATGTCATGAAAGTCTATATAGCAGAGTTCTTTAATATACTATTTCTGTTTGCAATAACGTAAATTTACTGTCTATTTGAATATGAAACTTTTAGGGTCCAAGTTAACCTACCCCCCGAAAAAAAGGAATATCATACAATATCTGGATTCATGAAACTTTCTGCATCATTCTCATGATAATCATCATTCTCCTTGACCAAGTCATCATTTGTACAGTAAACATCATTCCTAGATCATGAGGCACTGCATCTTCATATTCATTATCAGTGGGATAGTGAGAGACCCTTAATCTGACCCTTTGCTCAGTACTTGAAAAAAAGCATTAGACAAAAATTTTCAGAAAGTCTTCTCAATCACAAAACTTAGTCCATGGAGTTCTTGTCCTTCATCTTCGAGCAATTATGTCTCTATCCCTACCTCACTGCAATTTTTAGAAGTTTTATTAGCCTAAATAATTAATATTCTTTGTCAATAGATGTCTAGGAAATTAGTACACAGCTTTTTTCCCCAAAAATAATATATCTTTATTTTCAAGGACTTCTCTGGTTGTTTCTCATAGATCACAACAGCTTTTTAAAATATTATCTCCCTGTGTGCTTTTCACAGTGGCATATATTTATTCTTTATCTATCCTGTCTATTTAGAATAGACTCTTAATTTGAATGGTTCATTTTCACCAAAATTCTAGAAAATCCCATCAATATTCTTAAAGATATGCTTCTTTGCAAGTCCTTCCACTGTCTTGTTCTTGAACTCCTGCTAAATGTATAAAATATCTCAATCTAGTTTCCGTGGCTCTTAGAACTTTTTCATAAATTGTATCTTTTTGAATATTCTCTGTTGTTTGCTGACTAAACTAATAAGTATTCCACTTAACTTTCTCTTTGAATTCAGTATATCTTATCTGTTGAGGTTTTTTGTTTTAAAACTCATATTTTAAATTTTCATTTTGTTGCTTAACATATTTACATATCTTTTATTATTATGCAATTTTTAATGATTATAGATATTTTATAGGTTTTAAAAATATTTTGTATTTAGATATTTCTTTAAAATCTTTTTTCAGTCTCACAAAATGTATTTCATAAGAACTGAATTCATAGCTATTCATAGCACAGTAGTGCATACCTGTGATCTCAGGAGCTTGGGAGGCTGAGGCAGGAGTATCATGAGTTCAAACCCAGCCCTAGCAACTTAGTGAGACCCTAAGCAAATTATGAAGGCTCTGTCACAAAATGAGATACAAAAAAGGCTTGGGATGTGGCTCAGTGGTTAAGCTCCCCTAGGTTTAATTCCTGGTACCAAAAAAAAAAAAAAAAAAAGAATTGAATTCATGTTCAGTGTTCCGATTGTTAATTTTCATGACAACATTTCATATCAAAACATGACTTCATTGTTGTCTCCATATAATAAATAAATAAATCCTCACATGAACTTTTCTAGTGGTTCTGTTTTTCGTTCAACTCAATATCCTCTCCCTAGTCTTTCATCCACAGGTTTATTTTCTAGGTATGAATTGTGGTTTAAATCTTATAATTATATTTGTGGCATTTCTCACCTAGTCCCAAAACAATTAGCTCTCTTAAAAAAATTCCTAGTTGTATGGCTAATCTATCTCTATTTTCTTAGACATGTAACTTTAAGATAAGTTGATGCCTAATGTTCCGGTATTTTCATGCTGTGTTCATAAGCAAGAAAACTAAACTCAAAGCCATGGTTTCAAATAGTAAACCTCCTTAGAGTTGGATTTCACATGGAACATTTGTAAACCTTGGATAATTCTAGACAAACATGCATTGATTTTAGATCAGGTATCTGAGGCTTACCACTGTGGTTTGGTTTTGTTCATCCTGTATGGATTTTGTTATGGGCATTAATCAAAGAAAATCTGTCAAACCTTGATGTTACTACACCATCTTGGCAAGAAATAAAAAAGAAAACTTTGCCAAGTTTGCTTTAATGTACATTCTCTCTGCTAATTCTTTCTTTAAGTTCGAGGTTAGTGGATGTAAAGCTAGCAAACAGTGCTGAGAAGCAGTGACCCAAAAGAAGTAACTAAAGCATGAGGAGAATGTTATGGACAAAAGAATTTCAAAAAGAAATTACAAGTGAGACAGAAACAAAGGCATACAGATAAAACCTGAAAAGTATCTGCTGGATTAGCAACTTGAAGACATTCACAGGAGTATTGTCTATGCTATGCATTGTTAGTTCAAAAATTATTGATCAGGCCTGTGGTAATGGAAGTAGTTAGTGAAGCCAATTGGGTAAAGAAGTTTACCTCAAAGGGAAAACCAAATTACTAGGTAGCAGGGGAAATAAATTATTTTTAAAAATAAAAATCTGATCATTTAAAAAATAAAAATATAATCAGGAAAAAAAGGATTGATGTACAGAGAAGATAAGGAATACGTTAGTGTGTGCAAAAATTCCTTAACAGACAAGCTGTGATATAATAGAAAGATAAAAAGAATAATCTTAAGAAGGAAAATAGCTCATCTCCATCAAATATAGAGGCATTGAAGAAAGAATATGTTAACAAAGCAGTGCTTATCAACTTTGTGGAAGAAGGTTGAGGGAAGCCATTCTCATCTAGTGGCTTCTATTTCTCTCAGAAACAAAGTGTCAGCTTTTATGCTGTAAGTTAAGTAGGAATTGATAAACTTGAGGAGTAAAAAGGAAAGCTTAAAGAATTATTACAGAATATAAGAGAGTGTGATGGCTGAAGAGACTCAGGAAGACTGGTGGCAGTATAGATAGCTCACTAAAGATTATTGGATAATTTATGGTGATTCAATTTTTCCCAGTTGGATGATTTTTCTCCATCAGAGTTTGCTATTCTAGTCAGGTACGCTGAAGAAGATAATGGCATTAGCCCAGGCTTAGGTTTTGAGGGGGCAGTTGTTATGAAACAACAGAAGATGAATTAATTTAATACTGAAAGAGAGTGGCTACATCAAAAGCAACAGACAGTTGTGTAGATGGGGAGAAATATAAGGATAAAAACAAATGATTAATCAGCATATGCATTAGATGAGATCATAAACAAGTGCAGTAAGGACATATCAATTAATACAAAGAATAAAAATAAATGATACCTCAACTATCTATCTACAAAGTTATTGTATTATAAATTGAAATAATGATGATGATATAATTATAGGACTGTGTGGCTGAGAGGTCCCCAGAAATTAAAAGTACAAGAAATTTAGTGTCCACAATGATGCATAATTCTCTTCCATGAGTTCCCTGAATTCGCCAAGAAAAATGAAGTTGACTGATTTCAGTGAAAGGCTATGAGTCAGTTGCCAAAATTAACAGTGAATATGTACTTCTGATCAGGAAGTTAGTAGGCGATAACACAAGAAGAAAAAGAATGGTATATCCAGAGGAATAAACCTCTAAAAAAAAAAACCATGATTTTTGTTTGTTTGTTTGGGGGTTGTTTTGTTTGTTTTGTTCTTTCCCTACAGGAGTGACAGAATAGAAACAGTTATGGAGATCATGGTGAACATTACATACTGAGCTATGTTGCCATTTGTCTAAATTTGGGTACATGAATACATGAAGACTGCATCATTTCTCCCTTGAAGTTTAGTACACAATATGCTTTACTTCAGTCAAGGGAATGTCAGCAGACATAGTATGCTTTCACTTCTGGAAAGAAGCTTTTAAGAGACAATGTACAATTTACCATGTGCCCTCATTTCACTTCCCAGAAGAGAAAGTGCGTCATGCCAGGGTTGCTCCATTAGCTTGGGTCCTTGAATGACAAAGCATGGATTAGAGCCCTCAGATGACCTGCCAACTATATACTTAGTGGGAATGAGAAACAACCTCTATAGGTATACATTACTCAAATTTTTTGTCTTGTTAGAGTGGAATAACCTAGCACTTGTGTCTAATCCAGGCAGCCAAAAGGATCTGAACTAGACTCAAAGTAAATTGAGAGTGACAGATAGAGAACCAGCATAAACAGGGCTCCAGAGTGAATAGATGCAACAGGAGAGAGGTGAAACAGGACTGCAAACAATCAAGGAAGAGATTGGAAATGAAAGGAGATTATTAATGATGAAAGAGTAGAGGCATCTGAAAGGAATATGAATGACTCTGAAGAACGGCAAAGAGCAGTAAGTTGGGTTGGAGCAAAGTCAACACAGCTCAATGTATTCTGTAATTAAAAAAAAAATTCCAAGGAAAGTTAAATAGATGTGAGATGCTTAGAATTTTATACAGTTTATTAAATATGTGAGGTATATTTTCTAATCTCTCAAGTTTTTCCACTACATTCTTAGACACACAGATTTGATGAGTGTAACTGGCTATAACCCTGTACTCTAAGTAGGAGGAAAAAAAACAAAACTTGTCTTATGGATGATTCCATCACTAAATTTCAGTGGGAATGAAGAGATTTCCTTATTTGTTTATTCTATTGATAACTTCCAGGGGGCAAGTGGGAGAGAGAATGATATGCCTGAGTTTATGTTCTTCCCCCATTTCAGGGATTTTGCTAATATTTCTATAAAGAAAAACAAACTAATGAAACTAAAACTTATTGGGTATTTATAATGGTGCTTTTTCCAAGCACTTCATATATTTTATTTTATTTAATCCTTACTATGAAGAGCGTGCATTTATCAAGCCCTTTTTAAAATAAGACAAGCAAGGCTCAGTTAACTTACACAAGTTACTTAAGATCACAGTTGTAATAAGAAATGGAAGGAGATGTGGAAACTTGGCGACTCCAGTCATTCTACAGGACATTTTTAGAGTCTTTTAGAAAGTAAAAAACATTTGGTAGAACTGTTTTCTTTCAACACAGTATGAAAATGTGTTAAGAAATAATGAGGTAAAAAATGGATGTCAGTGAGGAAATCAAATACAGGTGTGCGAAATTTTTACTAAATTATCAATATTCATTTGATTTTTAAACATAAGGCATTGTCCTTGATTATAATATTGAATCTTTGTCTATTTAAATACCTATTTTGTGCTCAGATATTTTTATTCTTTCAAAACTGATTCTAGTACATATGTACATACATGTCATGTTTTAAGTTTATAGACATGCATAAGTACATACACAGATTTTTTGCATATATATATATATATATACTTAAAAAACATGTAAGTGTGTGTTTAGTTGTAATATTACAATGTTGTCTTTAAAATAATTGTGCAGGCCAAGTTTGTTTATTTTTAATATAATCTGATTTGTATAAAGACAATTTGAAAATATCAGATCATTATTATTTGTGTGCATATTACATGTTCCATTTTAACTAGCCAATTCAACCTCAGCTGTTATGACTAACCTGAACACAAATGATTTATAGAAAGAAATGTATGAGAATGATTCTACCTAAAATAACATATACAGAGAAACAAAATATTGTCCACTTAAGGTGACAGAATGACCTAAAAGCTTTGGCTAGCAACAAGATTCATCATAATTCAAAAAATTCTTCACACAATGACAGATTGATTTGAAAACAGAAGGACACTGGGTATTTTGTTACTATGTCTATTCCTGGCAATTATCCAGGGATTACAACTGCACAGCCTTACAAACAGCATAGAAATTGACTGTTTTAACAAAGGGTCTCAGCAGGGTAATGAGTAGTGCACATTAATTCTCACTGTGCATTGATGAGCTCTCTTTGAACTTTGCCAACGTTTAAACAATGGTGACAGGTCTCTGGCACTTTCAGAATATGTGGATCCTGAATAATGTGCAGAGATGAGGTCTTTGTGTGGGACTATTTGGGTTTTATTTGGAGGGGGGGATGTTTGTTTTGGTTTTGTTTGTTTTTTAGGAAACTGCATTTTAATAATATAGAGTGGTTCTTAATTTAACTAGACTCGGGGATTTAAAGAAGCTTATGAAATTTCAGAAAATAATATTTACCACAAATATAACCTAAGGTAAAGAAACTAGAGTTGCTCTTAAAGTAATATTTAAGATTATACATTCAAATTACAAGGTACAAAAAACTTTGTGAACTTTTCAATAACACCATGAGAGAAGAAAATGTACAGACAGGTCATATTAAGTTATTGATATTTTATTTTAAACTACAAAAAGCAATCTCATATTTCAACCTAATGTTACTGTTTATATAATGAATAAATTCACCTAAATATTTTCTTCTTAAATATTGACTTATCAAATACTGACTTCAAAGTTTACATGTAGCTCAAATTGCATTTAAATTTGCAATGATGAACTCAAAGTGAGAGGTCCTTATATTGTGTGTGTGTGTGTGTGTGTGTGTGTGTGTGTGTGTAGGGAAAGATTCTAGAAGAAAAGAAGAAAATATGATGCCACAGAAGGTCTGTGTTATAAAAAGGAATGGACAGTAAATGAATAAATCAAATGAATGTGTGAAATATGTTCAAAATATCTTCACTATAAACTAATAGTGATTCTACAAAATAATATAAATATTGAATTATGTGTGATATTAAATAAGAATCAGGTTAGAACTAAAATATTAGATTTCAGCAGGAGTTGAAGTTTAAGCTTTCTAAGTTCATTGTATTATTTTTAAGAAAGAGCAAACATTGACAAATCAATAGTTTTTGGTTTGCTTGCTAAAATTTCCATAAAAGTCACAAAAACAATAAATAAAAATAAACCTTTTTAGTGCAAACTGGAGGAGAAAAATAACAAGTCAAAATAAAATTATTCAAGACCAAATAAAATTATTCAAGCCAAAAAACAAGACAGATAAAGGAAGCAAATTTAGACAATAGAAATAAAACTTAGATAAAAGATAGTTTATTGATGCTTTACTAATCCCTTATCAATAAAACCAAGAAAAGTGCTTGTGGGAGGAGAATCTAGTTTGCAGAATAGGGGTCTCAAACTCTAAATCCTCTGTAAACTTTGAATAGGAAACTACACAGTGAGGTAGATGAAAGAGTGTATACATTGAGGTTCAATATTAAACTGACAGACTTGGAACAACTCAGAAATTCTGGTTCCTGAAACAGAAAGCAAGAAACAATTCAACAGTTCAATTTCAAACCTGCTGCCACCATGCTGGTACAAGTTGCAAAGAGGAGCAACAAAAAGAAAGAAAGAAAGAAAGAAAGAAAGAAAGAAAGAAAGAAAGAAAGAAAGAAAGAAAGAAAGGGAGGGAAAAGAAAGTAAAAATAAAGAGAAAGGGGGTGTGGGGGATGGGGAGAGAGAGAGAGAGAACAAGCATGAGAGAGGGAAAGAGAGAGAAAGAAAGACAAATTTGGAAATTTTCAGTTGAAGAGGCAATCAGGCTGAACATAACTGACTGCATGTGTCAGTTGAATGGCTGGATGATCAGTGAGAAGTGCCCTGCTTCTCTTGACTAGGAGTGGAAAGGTGTGGCAAGAAGCCATTTTATAAAAGTTGCATTAGAGCATACAGCTTCAGGAAAGACAACTTCCTAAGTCTTCATTTCTTCTGTATATAGCAGCAAATTCTGTCATATGGGACACCACTGAAGCAAAGTCCTCTAAGTAATGTTTATAGTAAGATTACTATGAGCTAAAGACTAAGGTAGGGGAAGAGTAGGTTTGGGGCCTTCTGGAGTCCAGAAACACTGTGCTTTTCCTTCCATGCCCAGATCTCCCCAGGGGCATATGCACACACACACATATATAATATCCCTTGCCTGGGAGGGTTCCCACCACCACGATGAGCATTCTCCAACACCATTACCTCTGTACAAGTCAGAAGTTCTACAGCTACTGGGTTTATGGCAGTGCTCACAGAGCCACCTTAACAGCACTAACAAAGGGCAACCAAGGATTGGAGTAATAGCATCGGGAACAGTGATAATGAATTCACAAAGCACAGACCTTCCAAAGAGGGGACACTCTAGTTAGAGTAGGGACCATCCCCTTGCAGTCTGACACTATTTTTTGCATAGTGTCTTTCCCCCTAAGCAAAATATGATCTAGATATAGGGTAAAATAAATATGTGACACACTTCATGCCAATACAGTGTTGCTTCCTCCATGCCCAGAGTTATTCAGAGGAAGTGAGTGTCTGGTTCTTGAACAGTTTCAATAACCCCAACATCTAGAGCATTCCAAATGTGGAAATTCAGGAAAGAATTCTCTCCACCTTAGAATATTTGGCAAGAAGAAACTTTAATGTTTTCAATGTTAGTTTATGATTTCACTGCCTTCTGTGTTGCTTTGTTTTGATTTGCCTCATATTTTATAAGGTAATTTATTACAAATTTTATGCATTTTTCTACTTTTAAGTTAATTCATTAATAGGATTTGTTCACACGTTTTTCTTTCTCATTCATTCTCTGCCCTTCTGTTTTGTCTTACTTCCTCTTCTCATTTCTTCTTTAGACTCTTTCACCTCACCACCAACTTTTTCTTTCTCTTCTTTTTCAATATTTATTTGCTTTCTTTTTTTATGTTCTCTATGGCTTAGTATTAATTTTAAATCCTTTATTGCATGATTTTTCAAAGATTTCTATATTATTAGCCCTTCCTTCTCTTTGAAAAATAGAGTTGTACAGAGCATTTTTAATAAGTTTTCATTATATGTTAGTATAAGATCTTCTTTCAAGTTATTGCTGATATTGATGGGTAGTCTTTCCTCTCAAACATGCTGGGGATTGAATATATCATTTTGAACTTGTTAAGTGGGTTCCTAGAGGATGATATATACCTACAGTCTGTTGAAGAGCATAAAGAAAAAGAAGCATACTAAAAATGTTATATCCTCTATAACAGTGGAAGAAATATCCATCTTAACAGGCTCACAAATCTCAACATAGAGACATAAGAAACATGAGAAAATAAAGTAATAAGATAATCATAAAAACTAATACTCCCTAATAACTGAACCCACAAGTATCAAAATGGAGAAAATGCTGGACAAAGAATTCATAAAGTTTATTGTCAAAATGTTCCATGAATAAAAAGAACAACTAAGGAATGCAGTAAGAGAGACAATATAAGATACGAAAGAACATTTTTATAGAGCTTTAGTCTAAAAAAGAACCAAACAGAAATCTTGAAAATGAAAACTCAATAAGTCACATGAAAAACACATTTAACAATCTCATCACAAAATGGTTTAAGTTGAACAAAGCCTGTTGGGGATTAAAGAAGTGAATAAAATAGAGCATTTTAACAATAGCAAATAAAAATTTAAGAAACTATGAGCAGAATATATAAGATCACTGGGAAAACATTAAATGATCAAATTTAAGTTTCCTATGTCTTAATAAATAAGTGGAGATACAGGCTAATGACCTAAAAATACTTATTCAGTGAGAAAAAATAGAACAAAATTTCCCAAATCTTGGGAATGCAATGGATATTCAAGAACTGGAGTTATTTAGCTCTCCAAATACACATGAAAAGAATTTCACCATGATATATTATAATTAAAATGCCAAAAATTCAGAAAAAATTAAAAACCATTGAAATGTCAAGCCACATATAAAAGGCAAACCCATCAGATAAATAGAAAATGTCTTGTAAGTAACTCAAAAGGGGATGGAATGATATATTTCAAGTACTAAGAGAAAGCAACTATCAACCTAGATTACTATATCCAGCAAATCTCTCCTTCAAAATTGAAGATAATAGGAAGAAATTCGTGAAACAAACTTAGCATTGCAGAAGACACTTAAAGAAATAGTCCAAGAAACAGAAGATACAAATAATGAAGAGAGGATATGAAATAATAAATATCATTAAACAGTAATCAGATGAGAATTAAGCACAAAACAAACATTGGGAATAAAAGAATATAAGAAAAAGTAAAACATACTTCATAGAAACACTGGCAGATAGATTAAAAGGCAAAACCCAACTCTACTTTGTGTACAATAAACACACCTTACGGCAAAAACCCTGATACACTGAAAGTAAAAGGTTGTAAAATGATATTTGATGTGAAAGGAAATTGAAAGCAAGCAGGAGTAGCTATTCTAATATTCAACATAGCAGACATCAAGGCAAGTCTAATCAAAGGGAACAAGAAGATCATTAAAAATTGGTAGAAAGAATAATCAAAGATAAAGACATAACAATTGTAAATATTTATGCCATTAATATTGTTACCCTCAACTTCATAAAACTAAAACTACTACATATAATGGAATTGACAGGCTCTGATACAATAATAGTTAATGACTTTGGTATACCACTATGACCAGTTAGGTCATTCAAGAAAAAAAAAATCAACAAAGTAACTATAGAGATAAACTACACTATACACTAAATGGGCTTAACAGACATCTACATGTGTTTTAATCAACAAGAGCTAAATATAATTTCTTTTCAGCTAAATAGATCATCTATTAAACCACAACAAAATCTTGGAAAAATAAAAATTTGAAACAATTACTTGAATGTTATCAGATCACAATGGAATAAAATTAGAGATAAATAGCAAGATAAACAGCAGAAATTATACAAACACATGGAAATTGAACAATGTATTTTTGAAAGATGAGTCATCAAATAAATCAAAGAAGAAATTTAAAATTACATAGAATTCAATGAGAGTTAAAAAAGGACATATGAAAACTTGTAGGATACAGTGAGGGCAGTTCTAAGAGTAAAGTTGATGGCTGAAGTACCTACATTAAAAAATCAAAAGATCCCAATTAAATATCTTAATAATGCATCTCAATTTCTTAGAAAAATAAGAACTAAGTGCTTCTTAGAAAAATAAGAACTAAGTGCTTCTTAGAAAAATAAGAATAAGTGCTTCTTAGAAAAATAAGAACTAAGCACAAAACTAGTAGAAGAAAAAAAGAATGAAGAGCTTAAATTAATGAAATAGAGCATAGAAGAATATAAAAAAATCAATAAAAGAAAGAGTTTGTGCTTTAAAAATATAAAGAAGATTGATAAACACTTAGCCAAACCAACAAAAAGAGAGATGAATTAAATTATAAAATTATATATAAAAAGGGGGTAGTCCAAGGAAAGTCACAAGCACTATTTTAAAAACTTTTATATTCCAATAAGTTGGAAAATCTAAGAAATAAAATGAATCAAAAAGATATAGAAAAACTAAATAGATTAATAACAATAGAATTGAAACACTAATAAAAACTCTCCCAATCAGAACCAAACATATTCACAGTGATATTTTACAAAGCCTTTGAAGAAGAACACAAATACTCCTTAAATAAATCCATGATAGAAAGGAAAGAATGTTTACAAACTGATTCTACAAAGCTAGTGTCATCCTGATTCCAAAACTGTATAAGAACACACCAAGGAAAGGAAATTGCTAGCCAATTATCCTCAATGAACACAGATGCAGAAATCCTTAATAGGTGGAAACTGAATGCAATAGTGATAATACATTAAAAATGTCATACACCATTAACAATTCCATGTCACTGCAGGGATGCATGGAAAGTTTAACATATGAAAATCAATAAATGTAATATGACACGTAAATAGAATCCATGACAAAAACCACATGATCATCTCAATAGATGCAGAAAAGTCTTTGAAAGAATTCAATACCTCGTCATGATAAAAAAAAAAAGCTATGAAGAATCTAAAGATGAAGAACTTACCTAAACATCATAAGTATGTATCTGACAACTCAAAGCCAACATCATAGTGAATGGGGAAAGACAGATCATTTTCCAAAAAACAGGTATAACACAAAGGAATACAATCTCATAACGCCTATGCAATATAGTACTTAAAAATTTTAGGCAAAGGAATTAGACAAAAGAAGGAAATAAAGTGATACAAGAAGGAAAGGGAGAACTCAAATCATCACTGTGTGCAATTATATTATCCTATACTTAGAAAATCTTAAAAGTTCTACCAGAAAACTCCTGGAAGGGAGAAATAAATTCAGTAAAGTAACGGTATATAAAATCAATAGTTTTTTTAATATGCCCAAAATTAATCACTTTGAAAGAATCCAGGGTAATAATTCCATTTACAGTATCCTAGTAAAAGCCCAAAACACCTAGGAATAAATCTAACTAAAGAGATAAAAGACCTCTACACTGAAAATTACAGAATGCTGAGTAAAGACATTGAAGAAGACACTGGAAGACAGAAAGACTTTCCATGTTCATGAATAAGCATAATTAATGTTCTTAAAATGGCCATGTGACGAAAAGTGATCTACAGAGTCAGAGCAATCCCCATTAAGATGCCAATAATATTATTCACAGAACTAGAAAAAAATCCTAAAATTTACATGGAATAACATAAGACCCAGAACAGACAAAGCATCCTAAGCAAAAGACCACTGCTAATTTTAAATTATAATACTGAGTCATAGTAACAAAAATATCATGGTACTGGCATAAAAAATAAGAGACTTATATCAATGAAATAGAAGACACAAAGTAAAAACCACACAGCTGCAATCATCTGATTCTTGATAAATGTGCCAATGTGCCAGAAACATATGTTGGATAAAAGCCTCCGTAACAAGATGTGCTAGAAAAACTGGATATATATATTTAGAAGAATGAAACTAGATCCCTCTCTCATCCTGTACAATAATCAACTCAAAATGGATCAAAACCCTAGATGTAAGAGTAGAAATTTTGCAACTCAAAAAAAAATAAAATAAAAAGGAAAGACTGCAACATACAGATATAGGCAAGGACTTCCTGAATATGACTTTGCAGCTCAGACAATGATAGCAATAATCAATAAGTGGGATAGCATCAAATTAAAATGCTTCTGTATTCCTACCAGCTCAGGAGGCTGAGGCAGGAGGATCATGATTTCAAAGCCAGCCTCTTAGTGAGACGCTAAGCAACTCAATGAGACGCTATCTCTAAATAAAACACAAAATAGGGCTAAGGATATGGCTCAGTGGTTGAATGCCCCTGAGTTTAATCCTTGGTGTATACACACACACACACACACACACACACACACACACACACAAGAATATATACTGAATTTAAAAACTCAATACAAAAAAAATCAATTCTGCTTATGGACACATGAAATGAACAAATACGTCTCAGAATAAGAACAAATGGCCAATAACTATAGGAAGAAACAATTAACATCTTCAGCCATCAGGGAAAGGCAAATCAAAACTACATTGGGATTCCTTCTAACTCCTGTCAGAGTGGCAATCATCAAGAATGTAAATGATAATAAATACTGGTGAAGATGCAGGGGCAAAGGAAGTCTTGTACAAACTGGGAATGTAAATTGGCATATTAAATATGAAAATCAATAAGGAGGTTCCTCCAAAAACTAAAAATAGAACTACCATATGATCCAGCTATACCATTCCTCCATATTTATCTGAAATAATTAATTCTTTAAATTCAGCATACTTTAGAGATACATACATATCCATGTTTATCACTATATATTTCACTACATAATTCAACCATATTATGGACTCATCGCATGTGTATGTCAACACATGGGTAGATAAGGAAAATGTGGTATGTACACAAAATGGAGTTTTATTCAGCCAAAAAATTAAATTATGTTATTTGCAGAAAAATGGATGGAACGAGAAAGTATTGTGGAAAAAAAGTCAGACTCAGAGAGACGAGTATTATATATATTTTGCTATATGTGGAGACTAGACGAAAAGAAAATTAAGGAAAAAAAAAGACAACAACATGAAAGTAGAAGGTAAAAGTGACACCACTAGGGTAGAGGAAAGGAATCAAGGAGAGGGCAGATGGGAAGATAAGGTATGTATTGTGGAGTGAAATTGTCAGATTACATGATATATATATATATATATATATATATATATATATATATATATATATATACACATATATGAATATGTCACAGTGAAATCCATCCTGTTATTCTGAACAATTAACATACAACTATAAAAATATCTAAAAAATCAGAAAGAAAAGTCAGCAGTTCCTCCTCTATTAATGTTCTTTGTTCAAGGAAATGTAAATACTTTCCAGAAGAACTTAAATAATAAGAAAAGTAATGCTATTAATATTTAAAAGAAGGAAAGTAATAGGATTTTTTTTTAAATAACAACCCATTCAATTGCTCTATAACATCTTTGAGATATTTTGTTTTGTCAGAGCAAAAGTGTAATTGTCCACCTGGCAAATTGAAAGAAACAAATACTATGTGTAGGTTTTATACCTATGCAAGAATGCAGATTCTCAATTCCTTGCATTAGAGCACAGAAAGAAAAAGCTCCAGTCACTAATATGCCATTATGTAAAAACGTGAGTGTGTAACCGATGTGATACTGCAATTTGTATTTGGGGTAAAAATGGGAGTTCATAACCCAATTGAGTCAAAGGTATGAAAGATGATATATCATGAGCTTTGTAATGTTTTGAACAACCAATAAAAAAAAAAGCTCCATCATATAGATTTGTATTCCCAGGCTGTATGCTTTCTCCTGTTTACTGATTTGTTAATTGGTTTCTAATAGCACCCATCAGCTAGTATTAAGACTAACAAGGAGTCCTGGTTCCTCTTATACTCACATTGAAAACTAATATTCCTTTTTAAAGTCAGGCAATTGTGTTTGGCTAGTTCAATAATTCTAAAATACATGTATAATAAACATTGAGATCCTGCATACCAAAGATGTAGACCCAGGATCAAGAGATTTCCACTGTGGAATATGTCATGCATGGCCCTGTTGAGTAGCTGATGTCTATTTTAAACATGCTGGCTCCACCTTCTCCTGAGTTCACATCAGCACATAAATCAGCTGATTATCAGGTATCTTAAAAATATATTAACTTTCAGATTATTTAAATGTTGGTTGAAAATAAACATAAAATTACTTTTTCTGTGTAATATTTTGTGTAGGAAAGACCATAAAATGTATGAGAGAAAGTTGAGAGTAATTAAATGACAATAGGAAACAAGATGGAGAAGATAAAGTGAGACACAATTAGAATTAACCACATGGCTCTTTGGAGGTGATTGGAAGACTGAATGATCCAGATCAATGGGTAAGTACCCATTTGAATCCATAAAAGAGGTAGAATAGTAACCATATATGGTTGCTAAGCAGATGTTTGTATCATTTCAGATACACACCGTGAGTAAGTAATTTGGTACATATTTGTTTCATATCCCTGGGTGAATGCAATGTTGTGTCATGAAAGCAGCAATACAGGTATGAAGTTGTCAGGTGGAGTTTAGAGATGATGTCCACTAATGGTAGTTTTGAAGAGTGAAATGCATGTAACATATTCTAGAAATGGTTCATCCAAAAAGATTGTATGAAGGTGCTAAAGTTAAACTCTCAGCTGACACATACCTTACACTCTTAGCATGATTGTTCATAGAACACATGCAATCAAATTCCATTTATATTATAACCAGTATAATAATAATAATTCTGACTTGTGTATGTTTATTTGGGGAATTTAAGAACAAAGCCTCTTGGTTTAAATAGCATACCCTGAATGCTTTTTACAATGCATACCTTCATTTTTTTCATTCCATATACGGTATGATAATCCAATAGTATCTGCTTAACAGGCATTTAAAAATGACTTTCTTATGTGTTTACAATTGGGATATTATGTTTTATAATGCCTTCATCTATTATTCCATATCTATTACTTATTTTCTACTTTAAAATTCTAACCTTAAATAATCTCAATAATCTCACCTGAGTTTTTAAATTTCTTTATTTAAGAATGAATCTATGATAGTAACATAGCTATGGTTTATGGTTATGACATGTACAATGTAAAGTTTATTATATTCTCATAGTGTGAAGAGAAAATAAAAGAACATGAAAGATAGGTTTATGTTCTTTCATTTTAAATTAAGTATTGTCACATGAACATGTAAGTGAATTTGTACTGAATGAGTCCCAAAGACTTTTTTGATCTACCAGTTATCCAAGTCTAATCTACCAATGATCTATACTAATAGATAATAAGTGTTGTCTGTGTGAATTCTACGTTTTCTTCCTGATCTATTTGTCCAACTTTACTTATAAAACTAATATATTGCAATACACCTCAAATGAATTTTTGTAAGCATCGTATACCAGCTGTTAATATCCACAAAACTTGATCACAATAATCTGATTATGATTAAATATGTAAAAAAATAAACTCCAGGTCAATGGCTATATCATTAGCAAACAATGTATAGAAGAGCTAGGAAACTATAAAATATAATTAGAAGTGATCTAGAAAGTGTGTAGACAAGGGCCTATGATATTGGCACACAACAATAGTGGTTAGTATCAGTGTGATTCATACTAACAAATCAATACACTTTTCATGTTTTTTACTATATTAAAAATTGATCCATTTTCTTTATATTTCAGTAAAGAGATATAGAACGTTTTTTATTTTATATTAATCTGTTCTTTAAAATTTCCTGAATGAGAACATAGTTTATCCTAAATTGTCTTTCCATACTTTTAAATGAACCCGAGCAAGTTACAGTTCATTATTTCAGTCATGTGTGGTGTTACATAAAATAACATCCCTCAGGTATATTATGTGCTCAAATTAACTGCAGCACTAAAAATAGTGATTTCAAAAAAGCATCTGTCATTTTATTACAATTTAAGCTTAAGAACTTCTGTGACCCTTTCACTACCAACAGGATTAGTTATACCACTCCAGTTTCTAAAAACATGTCGAGAACAACTCTAATGCTGCACTACTTATAGTGTATAAAAAATACTTAAATGTTTGTTTCACCTAGAATTTATACTTATCTTTACATCTGTAAAACATCTGTCTAAAACTGTGATTGACACAAAATTACTGAATTTTAATACTGAGTTACACTTCTATTTAGGGATATCATGGAGAATATCTTAATTTAACAATTGCATTTTCCATTATTCAAATTCACTTTGAAAAGAAACATCACATAATTTTTTATGAAATGAAAATCCAGTCACAGTTAACAAAGAAATAATATTTTGTCTATTAGGAAATCCTGTGCTCAGTTTCTCCTTTTGTTAAAATCTTTTAAACCTTTTGTTTAGGGCTTTTCTTTGTTTTGTTTCTGTTTAGATTTTCTTTCTGTTCTAAAGAAATTGTCACCTTAAGAATGACACATTTGTTTATAGCTGTTTTCAGTTACATTTATTCTATTTTTCTAGTAATAATAGATGCAAATCAGTGCTTATTATTCCAAAACACACAGATGTTCCATACACCACGGATAAACAAATTTTCCAGCCCACTACTCCAATAGTGTCACTGTAAATTCACTCTCTGAATCAAATACATTTTGTTGTTGGCTTTGAATAATCCTAGATTTTTGGATATGCTCATGAAGATAGTTTCTTCCAAAAATATGCTTGCTCTTAGTTTATATTTCTACTTTCCATTTTACATTAGAATTTATTGGCTTGAGTCATTAATTCAAAATTTGAAAATTTTTCCATTCTAATCTGTGTTTCTTTGTTCATTTAAGAAGCTTTTGAAAAGCTTTCCTTTTTAAGAAAAGCTTTATGACTTAAAAAAAATGTTTCAATATCCTACAGTTTGGTAACGATTGATTGCTTACTGTTTTATGGGACAAAATTACATAAAACATATATCTGAATGTATAGAAGCTTCTGTACATTTAGCTTCTTTACAATATAAATTTAGTAATTTTAGGTTCTTTTAAGCTTTAAATTATCTTTGTACAATTTTTCTTGATAATATTTTATATTCAAAACATTTTCTATAGATATTTTAAAAAATCATACATTTAGGACTCATATTTTTAAAAACTTGGTAATATGCACAGGAGATGTTTATTCAATGTTTTATGACACAATTGCAGAATAAGATAATGTCCATCAGTAGAAAGCTGGTTAAAAACAATATTCAATATTACTATTACAAAGTTTTACTGAGGAATGCATTTGAAGTAGACTTGGGGAACCTGGTGTACCTCAGCAGCAGAGTGCCTACCTAGGCCATGGGTTCAATCCCCAGTACTGCAAAAATAAACAAAAACCAAGATGAACTCTGATAGTAACAAACTTATAGTGGTTATATCTGAATAAGAAATGTATAGTTAAATGTAATATTTTTCTTTTTAATTAATTTATTTTAATTAGATATATATGATGGAAGAATGCATTCTAACTCATTGTACATAATTGCAGCACAACATTTTATTTCTATGATTATAGACAATGTAGTGTCACACTATCTGTGTAGTCATACGTGTACCAATGATAACGATGTTCATCACATACCACCACCTTTCCTGCCCCCATGCTCCCTATTCTCTCCTCCCTCCTCTTTCACAAAGTTCCTCCATTTTTCCCATGCCCTCCCTGATTATGGATCAGCATCCACTTATCAAAGAGAACATTCAGCTTTTGGTTTGGGGGGATTGGCTTACTACGCTTAACATGATATTTTCCAACTCCAACCGTTCACCTGAAAATGCCATAATGTTATTCTCTTTTAATGCTGAGTAATATTTCATTATGTATGTATACCACAGTTTCTTTATCCATTCATCTATCGAAGGGCATCTAGTTTGTTTCCGCAGTTTAGCTATTGTGAATTGAGCTCCTATAAACATTGATGTGGCTCCATTACTATAGTATGCTGATTTTAAGTCCTTTGCATATAGACAGAGGAGTGGGATAGTTGGGTCAAATGGTGGTTCCATTCCAAGTTTTCTAAGAAATCTCCATACTGCTTTTCAGGGTGCTTATACCAATTTGCAGACCCACCAGCAATGTATAAGTGTGCCTTTTCCCCAACATCTTCACCAACACCTATTGTTTTTTGCATTCTTGATAACTGCCATTCTGACTGGTATGAGATGAAATCTTAGAGTAGTTTTGATTTGTATTTCTCTAATTACTAGAGGTTTTGAACATTTTTTTATATTTGTTGATTGATTGTATATCTTCTGAGAAGTGTCTCTTCAGCTCCTTAGCCCATTTATTGATTGGGTTGTTTAGTGCTCTATCTGATATGTATGGCAAAAAATTTGCTCCCAAAATGTAGGCTGTCTTCACCTCATGAATTGTTTCTTTTGCTGAGAAGAAGTTTTTTAGTTTGAATCCATCCCATTTATTAATTCTTGATTTTATTTCTTGTGCTTTAGGAGTCTTGTTAAGGAAGTCAGGGCCTAATCTGAGGTGATGAAGATTTGGGTCTAATTTTTTCTCTGTTAGGCATAGGATCTCTGGTCTAATTCCTAGGTCCTTGATCCATTTTGAGTTTTGTGCATGGTGAGAGATAGGGGTTTAGTTTCATTTTGCTGCATATGGCTTTCCACTTCTCTCAGCATCATTTGTTGAAGAGGCTATCTTTACTCCAATGTATTTTTGGCACCTTTGTCTAATATAAGATAAATGCAATTATGTGGGTTAGTCTCTGTCTTCTATTCTGTACCATTGGTCTACATGTCTACTTTGGTGCCAATACTATGTCATTTTTGTTACTATAGCTTTGTAGTATAGTTTAAGTTAATCAATCTCATTGATTCTTTGTAGTATAGTTTAAGGTATTTTGATGCCTCCTGTTTCTCATTTCTAAGGATTGCTTTGAATATTCTGGGTCTCTTGTTTTTCAAAATGAATTTTATAATTGCTTTTCCTATTTCTATAAGGAATGATGTTGGGATGTAAATTGGAATTGCATTGAATTTGTATAGCACATTGGGTAGTATGACCATTTTGACAATATTAATTTATCCTATCCAAGAGTGTGGGTGGGAAATCTACCCATCTTCAAGTGTTCTTCAATTTATTTTCTTAATGTTCTGTAGTTTTTATTGTAGAGGTGTTTTACCTCTTTTGTTAAGTTAATTCTCAAGTTTTTTTTTTTTTGTGAATGGGGTAGTTTTCCTAATTTCTCCTTCAGAGGATTCATCACTGATGTATAGAAATGCATTTGATTTATGGGTGTTGATTTTATGTTCTGCTATTTTGATGAATTCATTTATTAATTCTAGAAGTTTTCTGTTGAAGTTTTTTGGATCCTGTAAGTATAGAATCATGTTGTCAGCAAATAATAATAGTTTGAGTTCTTCTTTTCCTATTTATATCCCTTTAATTTTTTTCATGTCTCTTATTGCTCTGTCTAGAGTTTCAAGGACTATGTTGAATAGAAATGGTAAAAGAGGACATCCCTGTCTTCTTCCAGTTTTTACAGGGAATGCTTCCAATTTTTCTCCATTTAAAATGATGTTGGCCTTGGGTTTAACAGAGATAGCTTTTACAATGTTGAGGTATATTCCTACTATCTATAGTTTTTCTAGAGTTTTGAGCATGAATGGGTGCTGTATTTTGAAAAATGCTTTTTCTGCATCAATTGATATAATTATATGATTCTTATCTTTAAGTATATTGGTGTGATGAGTTATATTTATTGATTTCCTTACATTGAACCATCCTTGCATCCTTAGAATGAATACCACTTTCTCATGGTGCACCATTTTTAATATATTTTTGTAAGCAATTTGCCAGAATTTTATTGAGAATATTTGCATAAATGTTCATCAGGGATTTGGTCTAAAATTTTCTTTCCTTGGTGTGTTTCTGACTGGTTTTGGTATTAGTATGATACTAGCTTGATAGAATGAGTTTGGAGATCCTTTTCTATTTAATGGAATAATTTGAGAAGTAATGGTATCAATTCTTCTTTGTAGGCCTTGTAGAACTCAGCAGTGAACCTGTATGGTCCTGAGCTTTTCTTGGTTGGTAGGCTTTTTTTTTTTTTTTTTTTTAGAGAGAGAGAGAGAGAGAGAGAATTTTTTTTAATATTTATTTTTCAGTTCTCGGCGGACACAACATCTTTGTTGGTATGTGGTGCTGGGGATCGAACCCGGGCCGCACGCATGCCAGGCGAGCACGCTACCGCTTGAGCCACATCCCCAGCCCCTTGGTTGGTAGGCTTTTGATGGCTTCTTCTATTTCCTTGCTTAAAATTGATCTATTTAAATTGTGTATGTACTCTTAACTCAGTTTGGGTTGATCATATGCCTGTAGAAATTTGTCAGTGTCTTTGAGGTTTGCAAATTTTACTGGAGTATAAGTTTTCAAAATAGTTTTTAATTGTCTTCTGTATTTCAATAGTGTCTGTCTTTATATTTCCTTTTCCATCATAAATTTTAGTAATTTGTATTTTCTCTCTCCTTTTTTTTGCTAGGGTGGCTATAGGCTTGTCAATTTTATTTAGTTTTACAAAGAACCAGCTTTTGTCTATTTTTTGAATTGTTTCTTTTTTTTCAATTTCATTGATTTCTGCCCTAATTTTAATTATTTCCTGTCTTCTGTCTTCTACTACTTTTGGTGTTGGTTTGTTCCGCTTTTCCTAGGGCTTTGAGCTGTAATGTCAGGCCATTTATTTATTGACTTTTTCTTCTTTTAGTGAATGAATTCCATGCAATGAACTTTCCTCTTAGAACTGCCTTCAAAGTGTCCCATAGATTTTGATAAGTTATATCAGAGTTCTCATTTACCTCTAAGAATTTTTTTTATTCCTCCCTAATGTCTTGTCTTATCCATACATCATTCAATAGCATATTGTTTAATCTCTAGTTGTTGGAGTAGCTTCTATTTTTTATTTTATCATTGATTTTTTAATTTCATTCCGTTATGGTCAGATACAATGCAGGGTAATGTTTCTATTTTTCTTTTTTTTTTTTTTGTATTTGCTAAGACTTGCTTTGTGGCATAAAATATGGTCTGAAGGATTCATGTGCTGCTGAACAGAAACTATATTCACTTGTTGATGGATGGAATATTGTATATGTTTCTGTTAAGTCCAAAATATTGATTGCATTATTAAATTATATAGTTTCTTTGTTTAGTTTTTGTTTGGAAGATCTATCCAGAGGTGAGAGAGGTGTATTAACAGTACCCAGTATATGCATAGATTCCCCACTGTTTGGGGCATAGATATTTATGATTGTTTTGTCTTATTGATGTATGAATCCCTTAAGCAATATGAAATGTTCTTCTTCATCCCTTTTTCACTAGCTTTGGTTTGAAGTCCACTTTATCTGATATGAGAATGGAAACCCCTGCTTGTTTATGAGGTCCATGTGCAAGGTATGCTTTTTACAACTTTTTAAACTTCAGTCTGTGGATGTCTTTTTCTGTGAGATGAGTCTATGGAAGGCAGCATATTGTTGGTTGGGTCTTTTTTTTAAATCTAATCTGTCAATCTATGTCTTTTAATTGATGAGTTTAGGCCATTCACATTCAGTGTTATTATTAAAATTTAATTTGTATTCCCAATCATTTTGGTTTATTTTTGTTTTTTAACTAGACATGGTTTCTCTTTTGATTGGTCTTTCCTTTAGTGTAGTTCCTCCTTTTGCTGATTTTCATTGTTGTTTTTCATTTCCTCCTCATGGATTATTTTGCTGAGAATGCTTTGTAGCGCGGGCTTTCTCACTGTAAATTCTTTGAATTTTTCTATATCATGAAAGGTTTTTATTCTGTCATCAAATCTGAAGCTTAATTTTGCTGGATATAAGATTCTTGTTTGGCAACCATTTTCTTTCAGTGCTTGGTATATGTTGTTCTAGGATCTCCTGGTTTGTCAGTGCTTGGTATATGTTGTTCTAGGATCTCCTGGCTTTGAGGGTCTGGGTTGAAATATCTCCTGAGATCCAAATTTGTCTCCCCTATATGTGATCTGATTCCTCTCTCTGTGGCCTTTAAGATTCTATCCTTATTCTATGCTAGGCATTTTCATTTTAATGTGTCTTGGCATAGATTTTTTTGTAATTCTGTACATTTGGTGTCCTGTAAGCCTCTTAAATTTGATTTTCCAGTTTATTCTTCATGTCTGGGAAATTTTCTGACATTATTTCATTAAAGATATTGTGCATTTATTTGGTTTGAATCAATGTGCCTTCCTCTACCCCAATAAATCTTAGATTGATCTTTTGATGTTTTCCCATAATTCTTGAATGCTCTGTTCATGGTTTCTTACCATCTTCACTGTGTGGTCAACTTCATTTTCAAGATTGTATATTTTTTCTTCATTATTGGACTTCTATCAAAGTGATATAGTTTATTAGTGATGCTTTCTATTAAAGTTTTTTATTCCATTTATTCTTTCCTTCATTTCAACAGTTTCTGATTTTTTTTTCAGAATCTCGATCTCTTTCTTGAAATAATCTTTTGCTACCTGTGTTTTCTCCCTTATCTCTTTGTTGGTGGGATCAATGGTTGCATGTGTTTGCTCTCTTATCTCTTTGTTGGAGTGATCAATTTCTGCTCACTTACGTCATTCTTTAATTTGTAGGTCATTTTAATTATGCATATTCTGAACTCCTACTTGTATGTTCATCAATGGCACTGTCTATGGATTCTATTATTGTAGTATCTTGGTTTGTTTGCTATACTTTCCTTCCTTGTTTTTTCAAGTCATCTATGTGTCCTCCTTTCTTGCAGTCTGGATCTGAGGTATTACAGTTTCTACCCTATAATGTTGCAGTGTCCCTGCAGATTACCTGTACCTCACCTTGGTGTTGGGCTTTGTGATCCCAGCTGGTGTCCCATGATAAATGCTACTGCAACTCAAGGTGGTGGTGATAATAGTGCAGATAACTCAAGATAGCAATGGGGGTGTCCCAAGATGGATGCAAACTATCTGAGATGGGGCTGAAATGTGGGCTGCCTATTCAGAGATGTAGCTGCCTCCAGGCCCTACCAGTTGTCCCAAGATGGAGGCTACAGCATGGGGAGGGCTATGGCAATGGCTACAGTGTCCAAAGATGGAGCGGGGCTAGGTGTGGGCTCTGGCATTGGTCTGCTGGTGAGTAGGAGTGGTCCTGGTCCAGGCCTGGGCCTTGGCTTCTGAGTGGGACAACTAAATAGGTAATTTTATCTTTTACAAATTATTTTAAAAATCACTAAGCTGAGCAAATTTATGAAGAATAAGGAACTTCAACATTATCTATAATACTTTATGACTTACAAAAGAGATACTTGAAGCAAAGGTAATAAATGTATTAACATGTGTCATAAATTGTAAATAAATCTCCTTTTCTGTTTTTTATTTATTTTTTTCTAAATTTAAAGTTAATAATATTACCACTGCACAAACATTTTCCTTTTTTTTTATGCTGGTATCCTTATTTTTTAACCAGAAAGTACTAGCGTGCTAAACTAAGGTCCAAAATCAAACAACATGCTATTAAAACAACATGGCAGCATAACTCTGTACCCATTTAGAAGAAATTGTTTTGACTTAGTCTGTTCATTTTTGTGATATACTCCGAGCCTTTTAAAATTCCCTAAAAAGGGAATATTTGTCTTTAAATTCCTTGAAAAAAAAAACAATTAATTTCCTTCTTAGAGCAATTAGGAAGCAAAAGCAAAGTGTAGTAAGGTCTTCAAAGGCTCATTTATGAATCATAAAAGGCTTGATAGTGTTAAATACCAATTACAATGCCAAGGCAGCACAATGAGAGGCATTTAGACAGCTGGAAAACCACTGCATTGTGGGTCTTCTTAAATGTTATGCAAAATATGAGTGAATTAGATCCCAAAAGACTTCTCACTTTTTCATAATAATTTTGTAATCTGAAACAAGAAGTTCTTTCTCATTCTGTTTTTTAAAAAACTGTGCGTTGTACAACTGTTTGTTTCTTTTAAAACTTCAGCTACACATGAAATTCTAAAAATGAAATATTTCACAAAATAATTATTGCCTAATGAACTCTTTTACCAACCTCAAACCTCAAATGATATTGAAACACAAATCTCTTCAAACATAGAAATTGTAAAGTTCTTTGATACTTCTAAAAGAACTAAGCTTTATATTTAGGATTTACTTTTTTAAAGTCAAGTAAAAGGTTTATTTCCTTGTTATTATATTTCTTTTTAAATTCTAATTTGTTATATATGACACCAGAATGCATTACAATTCATATTACACACTTAGAGCACAATTTTTCATATCTCTGGTTGTATACAAAGTATATTCACATCATTCGTGTCTTCATATATATACTTAGGGTAATGATTTCCTTCTCATTCCACCATCTTTCCTAGCCCTACCCCACCTCCCATCACCTCCCTCCCCTTTGCCCTATCTAGAGTTCATCTATTTCTCCCATTCTCCCCCATAACCCCGTTATGAATCAGCATCCTTATATCAGAGAAAACATTCGGCATTTGGTTTTTTGGGATTGGCATCACATAGCATTATATTCTTCAACTCCATCCATTTACCCGCAAATACCATATATATTTTTTTAATGTGGTGCTGTGCATGATCTGTTGTGTATGTGAGGCAAACACTCTACCAACTGGGCTATATCCTCAGCCCATAGAGTTACCTTTTTTTTTTAATATATGAGAGTGGAATGCACCACAATTCTTATTACACATATAGAGCACAATTTTTCAAATCTCTGGTTGTATACACATAATATTCACACCAATTTGTGTCTTTATACCTGTACTTTGGATAATAATGATAATCACATTCCACCATCATTAATAACCCCATGTCCCCTCCCTTCCCCTTGGAGTTACTTTTTAAAGAAACTTTTCATCTAAAATTTACTAGTTCTAATGAGGTAATGATGACAGATAATGTGGCTTTAAAAATCTCTCATTTCTTAATTGTAATTACCTAAATATGCCCTTTTTATATCATAATGTCACATATATAGTCAATCTATGCAATCTATGGTACTAAATTTAATCATAGTTCAATAGTAATACTGTAAACTACTCATAGTATTGAATAGTCAAGACAAAACCAAATAAGCATTTGTCACTTCTCTCTGTGTGTGTGTGTGTGTATATATATATATATATATATATGCAATAATAATTATTATAATTAGAATAATAACTACAATTATTGAATATTTCCTATTTGCCAGGCAATACACCAAACTTATGCAATATATTCATGCCTTGTTTTTGAGACAACTTTTCAAATCTGATTTGAAAACCACCTACACAGCCAAATGTTAGAAGTAAATTCTGTTTCTGTTTCTTCAGCTGCACATCAGGCTAAGTGGCAGGTTTTTATATTAATTTTATTTTTGATTGACACACAATACCTGCACATATTTATGAAGTACAATGTGATGTTTTGATTCATATATATAGGGTAATAATAAAATCAGAATAGTTAGCATATACTTCATCATAACTGTTATCATGTCTTTATGTTGCGTAAATTAAAAAATCCTTTTTTATGTTCGTTTTATTTTGAGGTGTCATTAACTGTATTTCATCCTCCTGTGCCACAGAACACCAAAATTGATTTGTCCCATCTAAGTGTAACATTATACCCGTTGACCATCCTCTACCCTCCCTGCCTTCTATTCTCTCCAGCTTTTTGACTAATAGTTAGGCTTTGAAAGATTTTACATTTGAGCCATAAGAATATTCCTCACTGCCAGCAACTTCTCACATGGGGAAGCATGAGGGACCTGCAATCTATGAAGATATCAGTATCACTGTCCAACAATTTTTGAATTATTCTTTTTGTCATTGTCTTTCTCCTCTTCCTTATTTCTGCTCCATCTAATCCCTATTGCTACTCTTCCACTGATAGAGTTGACAAGAGTCTAGCACTGCTCTGCTCTCAGATATTAATATTTAATCCATACTATCATTCTCTAAGGAAGTATCAGAATTCTACTGTGTATATGACAGAACTGACCTCTCACTGCACCATAGATTAAACAGCTTTCCCAAGGCTACAGACTACACAATCAGTCCCTCCTGCTCTCATAAATTGTGTGTGTGTGTGTGTTGGGGGGGCAGTGTGTGTAATGGATGCACCGCATAGGCTTAGTGTATTTCCTGGCAGACAGGAAACATTCAAGACAATTATTATTCTTATTACAATATTATTATGACTTTCTCAAGGCTGAGAGAGAGAAAGAGAATCCAAATTTGCACAGTTAAGACATAACTGTAGATCTACACAGTATGCATACACAGTCTTTCCTTACACATTTTATTAGTATTATGACACAAGATCAGAGATCCTACAACAGTTCATTAGCTTAAAGGTATTATAAAAATGTTTTCACTAGATGAGGCTTATAATATGTGAAAAATACAAGGACAAATAATTTCAAATAATAAGGAATGTCTATGATTAGACACCAAAAGTAGAACTTCTACAAGTGTCCTATAAAATGTGCTCTTCAGAGGAGTGACTGGTCAATAAGGCCTATAAAACGAGGCCTGAACACAGACATATGGGTGTGTACCTTAAATAGGTGACATGGTAAGAAAGCCAAGGAGTGCCTGAACCACAATGAGAAATATCAGAGGCCAGCATTAGTACTCGAAATTATAAAATGGACCTCTCCAGTGCTGTCATAGGAAAAGCTTTGAGAAAACATTGGTGATTAAATAAAAATGTGAATTTGAATACGTGGATTCCTAAAGACAGTATCAAAAGCCTGAAGTACATAACACATAATAAGGTGGCAACCATTTGAGCTACATTGATGGTAGAAAACTGGAAGGTGAGGACAGATCTGAAATCTATTTTTAACCTACCCATATAGAGATTTTGTGTCCTGCTTTATAAGCTTATGTATGAATGTTAACAAGCACAAATCTTCCTGAGGTTTTTCAATGCCAAGGCAAAAACCACCAGAGATTTGAAACTAATTTAACCGCCCTTGTTGCCTTTACATAGTCCCATCAAAATAAGCATCAGCTTACTGCAGCTTAGGTGTTTTCCCTCATGCTAATGAATAATTTCAGTTGGCTTTATAAATAACAAACTCACAACAGTTGTCTCATGAACCCATAAGTGAGCTATTAGCTATAAGGAATGAACAACCTAGAGCTACAAGTAAAATTTATGCCCAACTTAATATAATGATTGCATTACCAATTTTCCATATTCTCACCTCTACTATGTTAGACTCAATAGCTCAGATTGCTTTTAGGAGTGAAAAGGCTTGATAAAATACTTCATAAAATATTATATAAAACGTTATGATGCTTTAATTTTGAGAGAAAGATATGGCACTATTTATTTCTTTGCTTGGTCCTTGAATAGACACTTTCATTGGAAGGCAATGTAAAAATGAAAGCATTTGGAAAATATGTGGCATATTCTCTAAGGGGCACGGTACTTGAGAGTAACATTTGTTGTGGAACATATGTGTCATTCTTTCAATAAATATTGTTGAATGCTGAACACTTTCTGCACTAGTATTATTTATGTCTCCCAGTTATTTTAGTATACATGAAGCAGATGGATGCTACTAAGTATACTATAGTACAGAGGACCATGTATGCAGTGAAGTGATCAGGTGAAATAGCATTGTGCTTTAGACACTAATTGGTCTGAAAGACTCATAAAAATTATTGGTGTTTTATAGCTGGCCAACGAACTTCAAATAAACAAGTCAACAGTTGCTATCAAATTAAAAAAAGAAATGACCAGTATGATGTAAAGACCTGGAGTTTAAATATTTTTAAAAGATCATCTATAAAGTAAAAAAAGAGAGACTTTGCTCCTTTACTTGTAGTAGGACACATATAATTAACATTTCAAAATGTACCAATAACGAGTTTCTAAGCAAATTTTGTTTTTTAAAACTATACTTGAACAAAGCTGGATTAAGGTTTTCAAGGATCTGAACAAGTAAAATAAGCTACTTACTTTCATTCTTTCCTGTAATTCAAATTTGACAATGTACTGAACTATAAAATAAGTATAAGGAGGCCCAAATTTTTTGCTTTTTCCTATGTAAAACAATGAATGCCTCTACTTTGATGGTGCCCTAAACCTTCTTTTTTATCTTTCTTTTTCTTTCTTCCTTCCTTTCTCTTTCTTTCCTTCCTCCCTCCCTTCTTTCCTTCCTTTCTTTCTTTCTCTTTATCATGCCTGTTGTTAATGACCTGGATGCTTTATTAAGGCTTACTTATGCTTAGTTAATTTTAATATAAAATCCATTCACAAGCCTTAGATCATCTATAGGCAGGAAAATATTGATGAACAGTATACCCCTTTTTATTTGTGGGGGATATATTCCACTGCCCCCCAGTGAACACCCCAGTGGTACCAAATCCTTTTTTTTCCTATACATATATACGTACAAAAATTCACCACATAACCCATTTTAATTAAACACTTATCATGCACTGTATTCGTAACTTTTATAGTTTGAAGTTCAATAGCAAAAGTAACACCAGTTTTTTTTACCCTTATCACATTTCACCGATAGATTTTTTTGTGTGTGTGGTTGCTAGTGTTATTATTTCTTTTCCTTTTTTTTTTTTTTTAAGCTCTCAACCTGTGGCCCATATTGACCTTGAACTCCAGACTCAAGTAATACTCCCACCTCAGCTTTCCAAATAGCTGGGACCAAATGTGAGCATGTATCTCTGCACCCAGCAGGATATATGTTCTTACCATAGACCTTAGCAACCTCAGCTTATGATTTTTTTCTTTTCTTTTCTAAATATGTCAAGAACTTTAGTCTTTTTATTTAACAAAAGCACTTTATAATTTCTCTTGGGCATACTACAAAGGTCAATAATTGCCAGCTTTACTAATGTTGTCCTTGAGGGCTATTGTTAAGTAAAATAAGGATTACTTGAACACAAACATTGCAATACTATCACAATTTACCTGATAAAAAAGACTAAGTGGTTAATGTGTAGACTATACAGGGTAAATACACTGGAACAAGGGATGATTTACGTTCCCAGCAGTACAGAGCAGGACAGTGTAAGGTTTCATCACACTACTCAAAATGGCAAGAAATTTCATATTTAGGACTTGCTAATTGAATTTTTCATTCATATTTTTGAGTAGTTCATTATTGGTAAGTGAAACCATGGAAAACAAAACCATAACTAAGGAGGGACTAGTAATACCAAAGCATTCAATTAAAAAGCTTTACCATTAAAATTTAACACTGTTTAAATTAACTAGGATTATTTAAAAAAATAATAACAATAATATTATAATTCTCTCCTCTTTCTCATTTTAATACTGTCTGGATATTTTACAGTTTAGTCCTTAACAAGAGTACTCATAAACAGGATAGCAAAATGATACGATAAATAAGAAGGCACAAAATTTGGAGTTAGTCATATTTCTCCTATAAATCAGGTACTATATTAGGAAATTCATATGAATTCATGCGATTTATAAATTCATATTCATAATTGTTCTTAATTGTAAATATGATTATTATCATCTCTTATAAAAGTTTGAGAAAACTAAGGTTCAGAGAGTTTAAGGTAATGTGCTCAATGCATACACCTATACTGCAGAATTAGGTTTGGACTTAATGTGTCTTACCCAGTACTTTCTAGTATATCATGTTGTGGAGCCCTGATCTGTCTGTAGGGAAGAGATAGAGGAAAAGTGGTTTTGGTGGAAGACTTCCTATCAAGGACTAACAATGCCTCAGGGATTTACTTTTTCCTAATAACCTTCTAAAGACTTATCTCTTTTTCACTACCAAAAGCTATCCCTGGTTTGATCATAATGAATTTGAGAGATCATACAAAATACTGTAAATTAAGTGTTCTCTCAAGAAAAAGGAATGAAAATGAAGAAGGTGGTAAATTAGCTGTTTTTAAAATAACAAAGACCAGCAACTATAAGGGCAAATACTAATTAAAATAAGAGGCTTAAATCTCCCAGTTGAAAGTAAGGGAAGATACACAACCCCCACCCTTTGCTTGGAGCACTTACTTAGAAAACTGGCAATTGTTAAGTCCTCTTCCTCTCTCTTTGAAATGTATATAAATCCCTTAAAAGCTAATTAAGCCTCTTTGCAGCTTTAAGAAGACCGCCTTTCTCCAGGACCTGGGAAGTATCTCTTTGAAATACAGTCATCAAGGACGAAGACATCCCTATCTCCCAGTTTCTGTGGGAGAGCAAGAGCCTAACTCCCAAGGAGCCTTACTCCAAAAAGCAACACTGTCTCTTGTCATAAAGATGTCAACTTATTTTTTCTTTGGATAGAATCTAACTGCCTTTAAGGTGCTTGAAACAATATTTAAGAGGAGAATATACCAGAGACAGTTAAAGATACCATTGTGAGGATGTGAGGCTCAGGCCTCAATAGGCAGAATGGTGAAACTTCAGTGTGAGGATGGTTATTAAGCCATGAGAGAATAACCTTGTCCAAGGAAAGTAAGGACAGGGGAAAGTTCAAAGAGTTGAACTGATTAACAGTACCAGTTACTATGCCACATTAAAACTAGCATTTTCACAAATATGCAAATTATACTGAATTTTTTTAAAGAAAACTATGTTGCCTATAATCATCATTCAGGGTTAATATGACATACAGTAAACATTAAAAGCCAAGGCTAAGCCAATTGAAACATGAGGAAGGCAACAAAAAAGGGCATGCTAGAGTAAGACTGTATTTTTACTAAGGGGAAAAAGAGAAGGTAAATTAACAAGTATGCACTGAGAAGAATAAAATGAACAGATAACTTGAAAATGAATAATAATTTGAAGATCATATCAGTGGTTCTCAATTTCAGAAGTGACTTTTCAAAATAAATATTGATGATAATACTCAGTTATGTTTTCCCGATTGGGTGAGCCATCATCTTCTGTGTCATGATTCTAAATTGTTATTTCTTAACTATCATTTTCTACTCTAAATTTTTCTTGAATAAACATATACAGGTAGAAAAATTTAAGAACAGGAAAAAATTCTAGAAAACTGAACATTTCAATCAAGTTTATGTATCAAAAAGGCCAACTAAAAGAGCATTAATTGATGGATATTTAATGCATGCCTATAATCTCAAGCTACTTGTCAGGCTAAGGCAGAAGGATCCCAAGTTTGAGACCAGTCTGGGCAATTTAGCAAGACCTTGTCTCAAAATAAAAAATAAAAAGGGCTGCAGATATAACTCAGTGGTAGAGTGCTCCTGAGTTCAATCCCCAATAACCTCTCATACCATACACAAAAAAGGAAAAGCATTAACTAAGCTCATGTGACAAATATATAATAAAGGTATTTGTGATAAAAATAATTTCTGTGCTCTTACTAAATGTAAAAGTCTCACATATATTATTTATTCAGAGGTTTTTTTATGAACATACATTGCAGATTTCATTCCACTTTATTCAGGAATAAATGCCTTGGAACAACCAGCTTGAAATTAATGTGGTTTTCCTATGAATATACATTGCAGATTTCATTCCACTTTATTCAGGAATAAATCCCTTGGAACAACCAGCTTGAAATTAATGTGGTTTTCCTAGAATTGACACTATATACTAGGTTCTTGCTTGACTAAGTATATGCCTGAGATTATCCAGAGACTTTCCTCTGGATTGAATAATTTGTTCAGTATTCAGTTCATAAACTAGTTAGGCCAATACACCAATTTGGTGTCTCTTATGAAATCATTAGGGTAATGGTGCTTTATTTTCTCCTGGATAATTTCTGTACAATTGTTGGAAGCAATTGCCACTTTGGGGAAGGTATATGCTTGAGTAAAACAAATCTAAGAAAGTAAATACTAAATTTTGATGAAAGGTTAAAGAGATTAAAATCTGATATCCTAGATTGAGCAACATCCATGGCCATTTTGCTGCCCCAGGACTTCAAGAAAATGCAAGCCAATAAATTATCTTTATTGCCTAAAAAGCCCCAGTTAGGTTTCTGATAGTTACTACTATATTAATAGCATCATATAAATTTCAAGTTTCTATTATTAGTAGTAGTAGTAGTAGTACATATTACCTTACAAATTTGTGCAGTTCACTGTGATATTTGCATACATGGTACATCTTGAACTGATCATGTCCAACTACCCTTTCTCTATTCTTGCTCTCATCTTCACCCATACCCCGTGGAACCCCCTCATCTACTTTCAGGTTGAATTTATTTTTAAGTTTCCAAATATGAGAGAGAACTTGTAATACATGTATTTCTGTGTCTGGCTTATTTTGGTTAATATGTTGGCTTCCAGTTCCATTCATTTTCCAGAAAATGACAGCTCATTCTTCATCATGACTGAATAATAATTCATTGTGTACATATGCCATATTTTCATTATCTATTAATCTATTGATAGGCTCCTAGGCTGATCCCATATTTTAGCTATTATATTACAATAAGCTTAGGCATGCAGATATGTCTACTGTTTTTTGGTAGCAGGAATTGAACCCAGAGGTGCTTAACCACTGAGTCATATCCCCATCCTTTTTAATTTTTTATTTTGAGACAAGTTTTTATTTGCTTAGGGCCTTCCTTTCTAAGTTGCTCAGCTTGGTTTGAACTTCAGATCCTCCTCCATTAGCCTCCTGGTTACTAGCATTACAGGTGTGGGCCATCATGCTCAGCAGGTATCTCTTTCTATATGTGTACTTCATTTCCTTTGGATATATATCCAGGAGTGGTATAGCTGGATCATATGGTACTTTCATTTTTATTTTTTTCAGTAAACTGAACACTGTTTTTACACTGGCCATGTTAATTTATATTCCAACCCACAGTGTATAAGTGTTCCTTTGTCTCCTTACTCTTAGCAGCATTTTTTTTATTATTTTCAGAGTTGTTATTGGTTTTTATGATACCCGTTGTAACTGGAGTGAGATGAGGTTTTGATTTGCACTTTCCTAATGAGTAATGATATTGAGTATTTTCCATATATTTATTGGCCATTTCTACTTTTCCCTTTTAGAAGTGTCTATTGAGATCATTTGCCTATATTTTAAATTTATTACTTGTTTTTTTTGTTATGGAGTTTTTGAGTTCTTTGTATATTCTATATATTAACCCTCTGTCAGATGTTGAGCACTATTTTGTTGTTGTTGTTCTCTAGGGTGTATTTTTCCTCTGTTATTTCCTATGTTGTGCAGATGATTTTCAGTTTGATGTAATCTCATTTGTCAAATTTTGCTTTTTTCCCCTATGCTTTAGAAGTCCTATGCAGAAAAATAAAATTCTTGCCTGTATTAATACATTGAAATGTTTTCCTTCTGCTACCATCTGGTAGTTTCAGAGTTTCAGCTCTTATATTAAGGTCATTGATCCATCTTGAGTTGACTTTTGTACAGGGTGAGAGATAAAAGTCAAGTTTCAATCTTCTCCACAGAGATATCTAGTTTTTGCAGTGCCATTTGTTAAAGGCCATCCTTTGTGAAATATATGTTTTGGGCACCTTTGTTGAGAATCAGTTGGCTGAGATGTATGGATTTATTTCTGGGATCTTTATGCTGTTCCATTGGTCTATATGTCTGTGTTGTTGTTGTTGTTCAACCAATACAAAGCTGTTTTTGATACTACAGCTCTGTAATTTGCCTTGAAATAAGATTTTATAATGTCTTCAGCTTTGTTCTTTTGGTTCAAGATTACTTCCACTATTCCAAGTCTTCTTTGCTTCTGTATGATTTTTTTTCTAGTTCTATATAGAATACCATTTATATCTGGAAGAAGATTGCACTGAATCTGTAGATCACATTGGGTAATATGAACATTTTGGAAATATAAATTTTCCAATCCAGAAAATGGGATATATTTCCATCTTTCAATTTGCTCTTTAGTGTTTTGTAATTTTCCCTTTCACCTCTGTCCCTATGGAGGAGAGACTGCCCTCCTTATGCAGCAGGTAATGGTATATTTGTTTCTTGTGCAGTGCAGTTGTGCCAGATTTTTACTATTGAATTTCAGTGTTTCCAGAGTCACTCACCTCTATATGCAGCTATCCATGTGTTGTTGTTTTTTTTTTGTGTGTGTGTGTGACAAGTAAGTGCCATATGCCTCTGTCCATCCATTTTATCAATCTCCCCATGTTTAAGGTTTTGGGTTCTAAGTTGTGCTCTCTCTCTCTCTCTCTCTCTCTCTCTCTCTCTCTCTCTCTCTCTCTCAGATTTTTCTTACCTTTTCCTCCTTGGAGATTAAAACCAAGTATACTTTACAACTAAACTATATCCTCAGCCCTTTTTATTTTTATTTTGTGACAGTGTCTCACTAATTTGATCAGACTTTTCATGAACGTGGGATCTTTCTTCTCAGGCTCTCAAATATTTGGGATTACATTTGTACACCTTGGCACATGTAATATTTTTCATCTTCTAATGGATTCACAAGTTGAAATATAAATTCTAAATCATTTAAAGATATGCTAATGATTTAAAGAAATGGGTAATGGTTTATTTGAATTGATATTTGGCTGCTAACTAAAAATCTAATCTCTGTATCTTTGTCTCTGTTTCTCTCTCTCTCTCTCTCTCTCTATATATATATATATATATATATATATATATATATATACTGAAATCTGCACAGTAGTATGATTTTTGAAAAATAATTCAGTTCATCATATATGTGTATGTGTGTGTATGTGTGTGTGTGTGTACTTTTTCATATAATTGTTTTACCTTTGTTCTAAAAATAAGAAGTACTCTATCCTAACACAGGAAAGTTTTAGCATAAACTTAAGAGCTTACATTATTCATTCTTTGTTGCTTAGGAAGTTAGCATTGCAAAAATGAGGGAGAGGGGCTGGGGATATAGCTCAGTTGGTAGAGTGTTTGTCTCGCAAGCACAAGATCCTGGGTTTAATCCCCAGCACCAATATAAATAAATAAATAAACAAAAAAAAATTGAGGGAGATATTAATTGTTGGGAATTCACATCCCAATTTACAAGACCAATTATCTCAAGATATTATACTATTAAATACAAGTTAATTTAAGATACATATTTTGGCCAATAGGATTATATATTCTTCTTAGATTCCTTATCTGTAGTGACAAAAATAATATTCACTTTGAGTAAACTTATGAAAATATGAATTTGAAATACATTATTGTTATTTGTAGATATTAACTCATAAGCAAATCTTGTAACAATCTCCCAAAAGTAATAAATAATAAGAAAAGGGACTTACATGATCAATTAGTTCACGAACCATTCCATTCCACTGTCCATTGGCATCATCCTGGGCTCCATATTTCCCATCCTCCACAAGTCTAATCTCATATGTAAAGCCAAGGATTGTAGATAACTCTCTGAGGAGATCAATGCAGTAGCCCTCAAATCTGTCATTCCCATAGAGAGGTTTGTCAGATTTCTTAAACAGGACATAAGGTTCTTCCTGGAAACATTGAATATGAAGGAAGGAAATATCAATTAATCATAAAATTTAGCATCAGAATGACAGCTCTATCTAGAAGATAGAAAAATTTGCATTAATTTGATTGTCAACTTAAGCTTCTAATTATATTTAATATAGTTTAAAATATTAAGAATGGAGATACTTGGATGGTTTAGGGAATGTTTGTGTTTCACAAAAGAATGTTTAGTTATAAAAATCCCACCACAGGTATATAATAAAAATATGATATATTATCTAATACCATGTATTGCATTAATAATAATAAATAATATAATGTGACATGTGATACATGATATAGAGTACATAATATATAATTTCACCATGATTACAATATCCCAATTTGAATTATGCTACTTAAGCAATATCTAGTATATTGTTTCAGTGATATGTGTGTATATATGATCACATTATATCCTAAAAATATGAATATTACAACTATTATATTGAATTATAAGAGGAAAAATGGTAGTTACTTTAAAATATAGAGAAAGAACCTAATATTTATCAAATGCTGATGAATTCATCTAAAATCACTTTAAAGAGCCAGTCCCCTCTCCTACAAGAGGAATCACTGAACAATGAATATTATAATATAGGGAAAGAAACATAATACATGCTCAAACAAATAGGACATGTAACTTTAGATGCTAAGTGGTGCAAAAACAAAATATGTCAACAAGATGGAGAATAACTGAAAGGTACTTGGTAAGACAAGAGAAGATGACACAAAATTAATATACCTCAAAGTTTTTTTTCTGAAGACACAAGAGATAAGATGAAACCTAAAATACGGGAGATGGAGTCTAGCCCTGGGAAACTCTGAAAAGATACATTTCAGGTCAAAGAAACAGAAATCAAAAAGAGATTTGTATGACCTTATAGAGTTCCAAGAAGAAGACTATAGCCATCACTGTGACTAATGTCACATCCAGTAAATAAGGGAGCTGAACACATGAGAATGAAAATTAACTCCGTGAGTCTCTAACAAAATAGGCCCTATAAAAATTTTTAAGTTTACCTAAGTGCAAAAAGCATAGCTAGGTTTTAATATGGGCACATGGAACATGGTATAGCTGACTGTGCTAGAGCTCTGGTCAATTCATTATTCTCTCCCCTCTGGCTCCTGTAAATCATGAATCTTTTTAATACCTCCAGAGTGTTGCATTTTTCAGAATGTCAAATAGATGGAATCATATAGTATGTAGCCTTTTCAAATGAGTGTATTTCACTTGATAATATGCATTATGATTCCTCAATGTCCTTTTATGGTTTAATAGCTCATTTCTTTTTAGTCTGGAATAATATAACATTATTTGGACGTACTATAGTTTATTTGTCCACTGACCTACTAAAAAAAAAATGGTTGCTTTTGAGTTTTGGCAGACATACATAAAGCTGCTTTACATACCCAAGTGTTCTGGTTTTTATGTAGAAATGAATTTTCAGTTCTTCTGAGTAAATACCAAGGGGCATGATTGCTGGATCATATGTTAAGAGTATATTTAGTTTTACAAGAACCTACCAAACTGTTCCAAAGTGGCTGTGTCATTTTGAACTCCCACCAGTGATGAAGGAGAGTTCGTATTGCTCCATATTCTCAAAACATTTGTTAATGTAAAAATGTTATGGATTTAGGGCATTATTAATGGTATATGAAATGTCTCTTTATTCTAATTGTAATTACCTAATGACCTAGGATGCTACTTTTGAAAATAGTTTTACTAGGACTATTTTGTGGTCATTTAAATGTTTAGAGCAATGAAATAAATTTCTCAACTCGTAGCTATGAAGAGGTGAACAGCTAAGAAGAGATAAAGAGATTTGAACCTACATTTTTTTAAATCTCATGATACATAGTTTTCCAACTATTCTATGTTGCTTTGAACACCATCAATTCATTTGGGAGGCAACCATACATGCAAGATTCTTATATGGAATTATGTCAAACACATAAGAATCACAAACATAACTGCATTCAAAGCTAGATATTTAGGCTTAATATAAGGTGAAGAGACTGTTAGGATCAAATCTGAGTTTTTTGTAGCATGTGACCACATATGAAATTTGTTTCTTAGTAATACACAGAATACTACAAATATGACAAGATGTAGTGTCTTTTGACCCCAGGGATTATTAATGTACATTTACCTTTCTAATTTTCCTTTCTAATCTTCCTGGCCTCCTAGTTCTGTAAGTTAGAGTACACATTTCTGTATATTACACTTTAAATGTCCTTGTTGTGTTGGAAAGAAAAGAAGCAAGCAGCACTCTTGTAATGGGTATTCACATTGCAGGCAAAATCGAGTATATCTTTTTCTGGAACTCCCCAACAATTTTTTAAATTCTTTTACCGTATCATTTACCACATTGAATAGTGAGAGTAATTTACACACATTTCTTCTGAACTAGGCTTGAACAATTTATCCAGCAAAATAATGGTTAACTTTACATCAAAATTACCAATTAGGTAACTTTACATCAAAAGCACCAAATAAACCACAAATAAAATGAAGTAAAGTGAAGGGCAATAAATTTCTATGGCCAATTGGGGAAGGCAAGGAAACCTACATTTGAAGGCAAAATTTGTGAGACAATTATAGGCCCTTACTAGGTTCAGGCTTGGTAGTGGCATCTATCCTCAGGTCCCTAAACCATAGGAAGAAAATTAAAGACCTGAGAGAACAACATATTCCCTTGCAGAAGAGGGGAAAGTCTAAGGATACCAGATCGGTGGACTGCCAATCAAATGAAGCACATAGGCATAGTCCGTTAAATGCTTACTTCATACTTTGGTTTTGGCTATTTTGTTATTTATAAATAAATAGATGGGTTTTTAAAATTTTAAAAGGCACAAAGATTGACAAGTTGTTAAGCTCCAAGCACTAAGCAATAGCACTATCATTTTTCAAGTACTTACTGTGTGCCAGATTAAGTGCTTCACTTTAATTCCTTTATTCTTCATAACAGCTATTTAAAACCAATAATATTACTATCTTCATTTTACAGATGAAAAAAAAAATGAAAGAAAAGGAGCTATTGTGGTTTAGAGAGGAGTTAAACTCCAAAAGCTCCATGTTAATACAGGAGATGAAGTGATTAGATTATAACAGCCTTAACCAAATTAGTAGATTCATCTGCTTCAGAGATTAATCATTTCAAAGGACTGTCATATTGGGTGATAACCACAGGCAGGTACGTTAGGGCTGGAGGAATCAAGTCACTGATGGTACACCTATGGGGTTTATATTTTATCCCTGATGAGACTTCTGTACCTCTCACTGTCTCTGACTCCCAGCTGCCATGAGTTGAGCTATTTTCTTTTACTATACCCTTTCACTGTGACATACTACTCTGAGGCCCAGAGTAATAGAGTCAGTGACCATGGACTGAGACCTCTGAGATCATGAGTCAATATAAACTTTTTCTCCTCTAAGTTGTTCTTGTCAGGTGTTTTGGTCACAGTTATGAGAAACTGACTAGTGTTAGTGCTAAGTATCTTTTTTTCCCCTTGCATATGATTAACTGCCTGCCTATAACCCAGGTATTTGAACTGCTGGACCACCTACCACCATACTGTGCTTCCTCCATTAAATGTATTTCAGTGATAATTTCCAAACTTCACATGAATGCAAAATTTTTATAGTCTTCATTATGTAACTGAATATATGTTGTATGGTTTTATGGGATTTTTAATCAACTGGGATTAGGTACTCGGCTATAATGTATACAAAATGGTATTATTGTTTGAACAACATAATCAAGAAAACATTGTAGAAGTGAATAAGAAGTCAATATGTAATTCAGAAAATTCATTTTCTGTATAACAAATGATCACTTTTCTAAATTAGAACATATCTTTTTAAAATGGAGGTACTGTTAAAATTTCTGAAAATAGCTCATATTAAGCCCAGCAGAATTAGTTAACAAAAATGAATATCTAAACAAAATGTTCCTGTTCATATTATCAAATCTCAGTGTCTCTATTTTTTTTCAAAATGTGTATTGCATATTTTTCATACAAAATGACTTAACAGTGGAAATAATACAATGGAAGTTAAAGGTTTCTAAAACTGTGTGAGGTATATAAGGAATATGTATGTGTGTAAGGAATAAAACGTAGGGGCTGGAGATGTGGCTCAGCGGTAGCGAGCTCGCCTGGCATGCGTGCGGCCCGGGTTCGAACCTCAGCACCACATACCAACAAAAATGTTGTGTCCGCCGAGAACTAAAAAAAATAAATAAATATTAAAAATTCTCTCTTTCTCTCTCTCTCTCTCCCCTCTCTCACTCTCTCTTTTAAAAAAAAAAGGAATAAAACATAGCAAAATAGTTCCAATTATTATGGTATTTAAATCTTTTTAACTCAACTTTCCTACTAGCCATCCTGCCTATTAATTTGATTTTCTTCATCTATAACCAAACAAGAAAACTTCTGATATAAGCAAATACATTTTTGAACCCTGTGAGATTAAAAAAATACAATTTAAACATATGTTTTAAATAGCTTTGAATTCCCAGGAGAAAAATATACATGGCCTGAGTGCATCTTTTTAGTATTTATGAATCTCTAGCATGTCAAGTATTACTTTACTTTTCTCATATTTAATTCTGATAAGTAAGACACAGTTTTCCAGCTGTGATTCCTATCTCTAGCTACACTATGTCACAAGATAGTTTTACATCAAGTTATGAATCTGCTTTAAACTCCCTTTCTCTGTTTCACATGGCACAGGGATAAATAATAACCTCGTGTAAGAAAAAAGAAAAATGATACCAGAAGCAATTACTGTATCACAGACTGAGTTCAATGAATAATATGATAAAACTCTCCTGGGCAACTTTTCTGATTTCTCATATAGTCTTAAATCTGCACATCAGCATTTGCTAGAGGTAAGGCACTTCATTCTACTGGCATCTGTAATAAGGAATTTTCAGCATTTCTTCTATCCACCCCAGTTTAAGGAACCTACCAATAACTCATGTATTTTTATCTGCATTAGACTGGGAGTTGGCCCAGAATGAACCTAAAATGAAGTTCTGAGAAAGTATAATATGTTTTAAGATTGAAAGGAAGAAAATGTTTTATTTAAATATAATAAAGTGTTTAATAATTTTAACATAATTAACTCATATTATCTCTCTGCTCTTATCTAAATAGTTCAAATTTTCTTTTTCATGTGTTATCCCTCAACTATTATTGTCTTACGCATGCTATTCACAACACAGGGATATAACAACATAAATTAATTTTAACATGCTATGTACAAAATAGATGATTAAGACTTAAACTGATTAATGTATTTTTATTAAAGACTGTATTGGGCTGGGGATGTGGCTCAAGCGGTAGCACGCTTTCCTGGCATGCGTGTGGCCCGAGTTCGATCCTCAGCACCACATACAAACAAAGATGTTGTGTCTGCCGAAAAACTAAAAAATAATTATTAAAAATCTCTCTCTCCTCTCTCTCTCTCTCTCTCTCTCTCTCTCTCTCTCTCTCTCTCTCTCTCTCTCTCTTTAAAAATAAAAGACTGTATGGAACTCCTCTTTTTCAGCACTCCTGTAGAGGTTAGGTATACTACAGTGAACAGTGATAAACAAAACAACACAGAAAAATCCCACCTTTATAAACTTCCAATCTAGAAATGAATTTAAAATGTTCACATATTATTTAGTATATACTATATATTATTACTTTTTTGTATGTGTTGCTTCACTAATTATTAGAAATGGAGAACTTCCATAGAAGTCATTTTGAGAGTACTGTGAGACCTGATTTTTTGTGTGTGTTCTGATGAATTCTAGAACATGTGACACTGTGGCCCTCAAATCATTCATGTGGGAAAATAGAGATATATTCAGGCACCCCCAGTCTGATTCTGATTTACCCTTATGACCAAAAAAAAAATATTTCATGAAATTTGTTTTTCATTACCAGTTGAAAATCTAGATGCGTATAGGTTTCAAAGCATTTAAAAGATATTGTTAATGCCTCTTAATTTTTGCCTTAATTAATAAAAAGGGATGAAAAAGCAAAACACTTAAAGAAACAGCATTCTTATGACTGAAATGAAAACTACACAATGGTTACAATAAAATAAGGTTATGGAGATTAAAACAAAACTGAGCAATAAAGCAGTAAATCATAAATAATAATGAAACAAATGGGTTTTATGAACTGTAGAAATCAAAGAAAGCCTAAGAACTTAAGAAGTTTGTTAGAGGTGAAAGGCTGTAGAATGGGCATCATGAAGCCAGGGCATTGGTGCTATGGAAATCAGCTAGGCTCCAGGAAGGGTGTCAGTTCATAAAAACCACAGAATTGATATCTTAACAGAAAGCCAAAAAAAAAAAAAAAAAAAAGACTTCAACATCTTGCTACGGGGTGTTCAATAAAATGCAAAGTGTAAAATCATACCTTTTAAAGGAGATTGATGATGATAAGACATTACCAATTACAGCAACACCAAGGAGATGGAATAAAGGGTAACTTTCTAGCCTTTCTACTTATACCTTATACATTGAATTTCTCCAGATCTTCTCTTGCCATCCTTCCCTCACCCAAGCATTAAGGCTAAAAATTTGAAAAGTCTTCTTTGCTAGGTAGAATAATTCAGTAATGATTAGTTGCTTCTCTTAACATTCTTTCCAATCTTGTCTAGTGCCATTTTTGTTTCATTGCGGTCAACTGAAGATCCTTATTGGGTCAAATTCTTCTGGGTATATTTAATTTTAGGAGTAAATATTTTATTGAATGACAAAAATACCCAATAAATTTTACTAATGCTGATTAAGAAATATAAGCAGAATAAAGGGAAATGTTCAAAAAAGATAAATATTTATTTAACAAATAAGTACAAACTCACTTTACATATGTGACTATGGCCTACCCCTCTGGTAAAATAAATAAAACTTCTGAATATATTTAGAACTCATAATGTATGAATTTGGCCAGGTGAGGAAGAAACAGCTTGTAATAACAATGATCTCCAATAGTAATAGATGTTTACATTTGGCAAGATTACAGGTTTTAATTGGCTATCACCTTTCATATCTATATATAAAAATGGCCCTAAGAGTGACGTATAAGTGAAAACTGTAAACTCCAAAAAGGATCAGTAGATTACCAGGTTGAAATTTGTATACTTCAAGATTTTATTTGAAGTTTAACAAGATTCACATAAACCTTTCCATTTAATAATCTCATGCTAAATATATAAGTGTAGCATATTTTAGTGCATTTCTTCATTCATTAATTTACCAACACATCCATCAAGAAATTCATAAAACAATTATTTTATGTAAGTCTGTATACAGATTCCAGAAAATTTTACCTTCAAACTAAAGTATAAATATTTTCAACTTTCCAGATGTTAAAGTCACAACTACTCAGCTCTGTCTTTCTAGAGTAAAAAACAAGCCCCAGAAGCATTGAGTAAGCTGACAGAGATGATCACAAGAAAGTTTTGATAACTTCTGAATTTAATAGAAATCTACCACACCTAGGGGACCTTTAGTAAGAGGTCTCCTTTTGGGATAAGAAACTATCTACTAGTGTTCATACAACAAGGTGAATATACTACAATCCATGCACATGTATGCTCTAAACTGGTTAAAATGATAAATTTTATATTATGTGAATTTTACCTTGATACGAAACAAAACAAAACATCATGAACCTAGTTCTCTGGTTTTAGTTTTTGAAACACTTTATCAAGAAAAAAAAATGGCCAGGCATGGTGGCACACACCTGAAATCCCAGCAGCTCAGGAGGCTGAGGCAGAAGGATTGAGAGTTCAAAGCCAGTCTCAGCAAGAATTAGGCACTAAGCAACCTGTTTCTAAATAAAATAAAAAATAGGGCTGGGGATATGGCTCGGTCATAGAGTGTCCATAGGTTCAATCCCTGATACCACCCTCTCACCAAAAAAAAAGAAGAAAAAATAAACTAAAATATGTCCCGTGTCCATCAGTTGCTCTGATACATGATATACACAGTACAGTTATGAGCTATTCTTTTATAAACAAAAGAACATGCTGAGTGTAAGTCCTGAGCATAATTGTTTAAGAAAAAATCTTTTATGCTATGTTTAAATCCAAGCTAACTATTTAAAACTAGCCAACACCTAACACCTAGAATGATATTTGTGTTATGGAAAATTATATTTATTCTATTAATTTGATCAGACAAAAGCACTGCTAACAGCAGTGCACTGTTTTCCAACCCTAGTCTCATTCACAAACTGTAGAGTATTTCTAGAAGGAGTCTTCCAACACAAATTTACACCTATTTTGCAAATAATTATGAAATAATTATTTCCCTTAATTCTGTCTGAAAACTCTCCCATATTTTACTTATTCTTGCTTTTTCTCAATATTGAAAGTTAAATGTCTAATAGTACAAATAAAATATAATTTCCCTCTAAGAATAGGTTTGTGGTGGCTATTGTATGATTCAATAACTTTATATAAGAAAATTAATAAATTTAGACATAATTTTTCAAATCTCTTATTTTAACTTTTTCCATTTTCTTATAAGAACATGCTTTTGATTTTAAATTTCAAATTATCATCCAATAAGTCTGTCTTTACTTTCTTTTCTCTTTGATTATTCCCTATAAAGTGAAAAATTGGGTATCTATCTAGTAATTCATTCATTCATTAAAAAGCATTTAATAGATTTACAAAATGTTCCAGGCATTGTTCCATGTCATAAAGATGAAAGGACTAATAAGTCATGATATCCTATGCTTAAGAAGCATAATAATCTAGGGCAAAAAAAAAGAAAGAAAGAAAAAAGTATAATACAGCCACAAGGAAATAGCTTTTAAATTCAGCTCTCAGTTCTAGCTGTACATTGAAATTTTTAAATGATCTTTTTTTAACAATTACATACAGTTTAAATGAGAATATTGAAATCTAGGATCTACCCCTAGTGATTCTGATCAAATGAATCAAGGGTGTCACCCCTAGCATCATTTTTTAGAGAAAAACAAACAAACAAAAACTTCCTAGGTGGTTTTAATGTGCAGTTGGGCCAGCATAAGGGATGTGTAACCTGGGAGGTGGTACAGGGCCCAACAGTTCAAAGGCTCAATAGTTAAGAATAGCAATGTTTTATGCTCTGCTGGTCCCTTTTGAAATCCTTAATAATTGCTTTTTATTTAAAAGACTCCTTATTTTCATTGGTAATGGAGGGGGGATAGCTTGGTTGGACTGATGTGCAGTCAGGGAAAAGAACTACTGAGTTAAACAAAGAAGTGGAGAATATAGTAATATTTTAGAGAAAATGATTCATGTGAACGTTGGAAAGTATACCTAGCTCTGTATGACATGTAAAAAACACTGTCAAAAAATACTTAGAAAAAGTGTGTGGAGCAAAAGAAAAGTGGGGAGTCGGGGGTACAAAATCATGAAAGCCTAAGTTAGGAAACACTTATTCCTACAACTTCTGAAAAGCTATCTAGATATAATTTCTGTTGAACATCATTCTTTGAACTCATTTCCTGCTTAGAATGGCATTCTTTTTCCTAAGATTATTTTATGCCTCTATCCAACACCAATTTTTGTATAAGAAATGAGATTGAATATGTTTTGTCAAATGACTCAAAAGTAGAGTTTTTAATCATTAAATTTTGCTTTGCTTTGTTTAGTTTTAATTCATGTAACAATTTGAGGTTAGAGCTTCCCTGGTCTTAGAAAGAAGCATTCAATGTTAGCCATCCTCTAGGTGAATTCTGTATGTCCACAAAGGGTAGAAACATACTGATTAAAAAAATTTACTAGAATAAAACCTACTGTCTGGCCTTCTACCCTCATTGCACTCAAAGTTATCAGATATGGCAAACCAATCCTTCAATGTTCCTGAATATGCATGTATATCAGCATCCAGGTCAATGAGGATTAAATTTCAGCTATGACCCTTGGTAATCAATAAATTTTTTAAAAAGTTTATTGAGTAGCTATCATTTGAAGAGACTATTCTGCTTTACAACAGAATTACTTCTCTTGTGTAACTTTTTATCTAGTTGGGAATAGGAAATTTACACAGAAAAAAATTTAAACTAATAATAAAGGTTTCATATAAGTGTCTGAGGAATACAACATATAAATAAAAACATCATATAAAAAATACATCATATAAAAAAATGAGAATATTGAAATCTAGGATCTACCCTCAGTGATTCTGATGGAATGCACCAAGGGTGTCACCCCTAGCATTCTATTCCAGAGAACAGAAAATAAAACTATCTCAAGGTCTTCAGATAAACCATCCCAGAGTAAATGCTATCAGAAAAAAAGACAGTAAAATGATTACAAATTAGATAAATGGAGAGAAGTAATATATTTCAAGAAAAATTAATTGATAATATATACAGAAAAAAATAGTGGTACATAGCCTGAAAAAGAGGAATGGTAGCTCATAAGAGAAATAAGTCAATGAATGTGTTAGAAAGCCCTTTTCTGCAATCTGTATATGGGGTAAAAATGGGAGTTCATAATCCACTGGAATCAAATGTATGAAATATGATATGTCAAGAGCTTTGTAATGTTTTGAACAACTAATAAAAAAGAAAGCCCTTTGAGAACACAGTAAATAAGAGCACTATTTGTTATGTTAAATTTTGCATTAACTTTAATCCACTAAATCTCACTACTTTCTTGCCGCAGTCCGGCTGGCTGGGCAAAATAACCGGGGGGTGACGAGCAACTTGTGTACATTGGTACAGCAGGAATGGGAGCCGTTTATTGTAGGACAACAGAGGTATTTATACATTCCACACAGCTTATCTCAATTAGCATAAACTAGATACATCAGTCAACCAATAAGGAATCTCCACACTTAATGGCTCCCTGGCCTTACTTCACAAACCACTCCCTCTGGCAAAATGCCAGGTGCCATCCAGACTTGTTTACAGACTCTAACACTTGCCAGGCGCCATCCTGGCTTGTTTACAGACTCTAACACTTTCTGATAATTTCCTGCAAGAAAATTTGTTATATATTTTATAAATTTGTATCTCTAAAAGGAACAAATTTTAAGTCACATGTTATTTTCATTCTGACTTTAAAAATTGGGCAACTTGCTCAAAAATAAATGAACTACTGGTGATAGACTCAGGATTCAAATGTAGATTTTCTAATTTCCATTTGTCCCTTCAACTTGTACACCTTATCCAAAACTCTTTTCTGAGCTCAATATTCAATTCAGATACCAAGTGTTATCTAACTATAGAAAGGATCTGAACCTCTGCTAACCATTGGTCAGGTAAGCAGTACACAAATTTGTATGTAGAAGAAAATTCCATCATAAAGAATTTTAAAGGCTTCTAGTCTAACTTTGTGTTTTTCCATTGTGTATTCTTCTAGGAAAATATGTTACCGGTTTTAAGAAAAATGCTGCATTTAAAATTTTTGGAAACTCTACATATTTGCAACTCTTTAAGATATTCATAATATGTATTAACTTATTAAAGATTTAAGGATAAATAAAACTAATGAGCTTTGCTTGACCAGTATTTTATAAAATTTACTTAACTGCAAGATAGTTTTAAGGATATGCCTCTATGATGCACCTAATAGAATTATAGACCATAACCTGAAATTCTGGTATAACCAAATAGTAATCATGGAATAGCATCGCTACAGGGCAAAGAAAATATACACTGTGTAATAAAAGTAGTATTTTGTTTCTGGTCAAGGTCAGAGAGTACTGTACTTGCTAACAATTGCAAATTTGAAAATTTGAAAGAGCAAACACAAATTCAGATTTTTTTGTTTTTAGGAATACAAAGCTATGGCCAACATAAAAATAAATATGGTCTTGGTCTCTAATTTCATTTGAGTGAGTCATAAGTATTCTTCATTGAAACTGAAATGTTTTCCAAACAGCTGTGCAGCAAAGGCTTTTTCCTAATAGTTATCAGATGAAGTGTGAAAAATAACATAGTTTTACTCTAACAAGGTAGCATAATAAATGTGCGAGGATTTTGTTTTGGTTTCATATATTAAGAATTATACATAGAACTGTAGCTAAGAGAGCTCAGAATATAAAATTTATAGGATTCTGGTTATGGGTATTCATTTGTTAAGTCATGTGCTTAATGACACTGTGTATAAACTTCATGAGAAGCACACCTAATAAAATATTTGATAGATAAGAACATGAGACTCATCGTTATTCTGGATTTGTAGGCAAAATACACTCTTTTCAGTGATTCCTGAAAAGTAAAATATATGAGTTTTCTGCCAGGGAAAAAGGTCTCTCTTTCTTTTTAAATTTCTATGGTGGTTTACATTGGAGTTAGGATATACAATCTATCATTAAGAACACAAAAGAAATCTCAAAGAGAAGCAATTAGGTATCAATGTCAAGTAATCAGGTGGTAGCTGAAAACACAAAGATCATGACCTGGGGGGGTGGGAAATGCATGTATATATACATGTATATACATATATATGTATGTATGTGTATGTGTGTGTGTGTGTGTGTGTGTATATATATATATATATATATATGAAGTTAGGTTCAAAGCACCTGACATAACTCAGGATTTTATTGGTCTTAAATGTCCCATGGTTGTCATCTTACAAACACCATTCCCCATATTTACAAAGGACTTTTGAGCTTGACTCAAAGTATAGTGTAGATAGTCCCTGACTTAAGGATTGTTTGACATACAATTTTTTTTATTACTATAATATAAAAGTAATACATTCTTAATAGAAATTGTCCTTCAAATTTTGAATTTTGATAATTTCCTGGGTTGGCAATTTGTAGTATGATATCTAACAAAAACTGGGTATTGGCAACCAGCACAGATCTCCATCAGCTGGACAATCATGACACAAAAAACAGACACTGCATAAATTGTGATGTTTGTAAGTTGGCTGTATTAAATAAATTTTGACCTAGGATATTTTCAATTAATGATGAGTTTCTTCTTATAGTAAATCAAGGAGAAACTGTATATTTCTTTCTAACCCAGACTCTTTTGATCTTCCTTGAAAACTCTGAATTTATATTTGCTTTTCAAGCCAAATAGAATGAAATATTAGGAAAGAATCAACAAAATTAATATTAGGAGAGGAGAGAAATATGTACTGGAGTAAATGCACTGAAAACACATTTTTTTATGAATGAATAATCACACCAATGTGCATGATGCCAATTACCACCTTTTATAATATCTCACAACCACGTCTCCAGCCCAGATCATTCTTCTGTGCTCTGACACAATATATCTACCTACCTGCCACCTAGATAAATACATCATAAGAAAATTAAGTGCAATATGTTCAAAATTGAATTCTTCCTGTATTACCCCAATTTTACTTTTTCTAGTTTCATTCCATTTCCAGCCTTGTTTACTAGGAAAATATCTAACTCTGACTTCCTCTTAAACTTCAATTTGAAAACTATGTATCCCTCATTCTCCATGTATCTTAACAAATCAAATTCCCATCCCCTATCCCTTCAGATATCACCACAGTTCAGACCTCATCAATGTTCACTCTTGCAATATTTTATTGGCTATTCTTGCCAAATCCTGTCTCATGAACTACAATTCCATGTGTGATACCAAAAGGGACTCTTTAAGATCCCAACTTTATCATGTTGCTCATGTACTTAAAATCCTTCAAAATTGCCTCATAAGAATATCAAAAAACAATGTTCCTTCACCAGACCTACAATGGCCTTTGCTTTGCTGTTGCCTGCCTACTGGCACCTATCCATTACCTCTCCTCCACATCCTCTGTGCTCCATCAGTAATATAATATATGTGTGCAGTGTAATATATGAATAATTTTAAGTAGTCTGTATAGACTACTTAAAATTATTCATATATTACACTGCACAAATATAGGCCTTCAAAGATATTTTCCCCACTGACTGCAATGCCTCCTTTTCCTTCTTTACCTAATAGACTCCCAGTCCTAAACCAAATGTTTCTCAAGCACTGGTGGAATGCAGGCACTGGCCTGGCTCTACGAACTCCCTACCAAGATAGTTCTAAGGCTATAATGCAAAGACAAAAACTCACAACAGTTAAAGTAAGACTAACAGAGTCTTGGTAAAACTCACTAGTACATTATCCAGATATGTAGAAAATATCACATGTATAATAGAATTGATGGTTCATAGTCAATGTTATAAAATCATGATATGGGTCATGGACATGGCATCAGAAAGAATTTCACTGTACTCAGGATATAAAGCATGTAGTGAATTAGTCTTAAGAAATAAGTTGTGCAAGCAGAGTGAAAAGAGAGTTGCTGATGAATTCTGATTTAAAAAGAAAAATGGACTCCTGGGATAGAAAAATATAGGCCCTAAATTCCATATGTTTTCTTGTTGAGATATGATTGGTGACATTGTCCACTGCAATATCTTGAGGCTCTGGGCAGAGCAGGGTACTCCAGTCAGTTTACTCATATGGCTGGAAGTTGTAACTACTTTTTGATTCTTAAGTATATGCAGCATTTTAAGTTATAAGGGAATGTGTGGGATTCTTTTCTCATCTATATATATATCATCAGATTCATGGCTGAAACCTCTATAGCAAAAGTCAGATTAGCAAAAGAAAAACACACACATTTATTAAATATAAGTTTTATAGATCACATAAACTTGAGTACTTTTTTCTCTCTTTAGGTTTGATGGAGTGTAGAAAGTCATGGAAAAATAATCAGAGGACAAAAGGTCTTATCTATTGGTGACAAGTGGAGAATGTAACAATAACTGTTCCATTCTTCTTTGTGTGCCATTACTTTAAAGATAAGAATGTTCCTTTTCTGGGGGTACAGGGAGAGCATCTCATGAATAAAAATCTTATGACCTGCTTCTGAGTAGTACAAAAGGTCAAGAAATGACCTCCCCAGATTTTCTTAAACACCAACATGCTGTATGTTGGGATAGTGTGTCCTGGGCCCCCAATGCTGGAGGCATCACAATACCTGACTTCAAATTATATTGATCATTTTGTAAAAAAAACAATACAGAATATTTAAGGCCACAGAAATCCAAGAAGCTTTGGTCCCTTTGAGGAAGTTTTAAAAAGTTTTGTTCTTCTCCTGGTCAAATGTCCTGTTTTTCACCAAATAGAAAACTGGATGGATTTTAGTCCATTTCTGGGGAACTACTCATTCTCTCTTGTTTTGAACCTGGTAGAAAACTAAAAAATAAATTGGTTCCAACAGGCTGTGAATTCACAGAGTTTAAGTATCATGCTAAAATCCAGAAGTCTAAATAAAAGTTTGAAAACTACTAGAATAGTTTTCCCCTCTCTTTTTTCCCATCTTTATTGAGGTATAATTGACAAATAAAAATTGTATAAGGTATACAGAGTGATGTTTTTTATACATGTTTATATTATGAAATGGCCATGATAACCAAAAAATTTAAATATCCATCACCTCACATACTTACCTTTTTTATTTTTGTGGTGAGAACACTTAAGATTTAATCTCTTATCAAGTGTCAATATGCTATACATTAATATTAAGTAATTATGTCATGGTGTATATTGTTTCTCCAGAACTTATAACATAGCTGAAAATTTTAACCCTTTGACATATCTTTCCCTTCTCCTATCTTGCAAACCTTAGTCAGAAACCTTCTTTTTGTTTTTATATGTTTGACTTTTTAGTATCCTTTTATAAATGAGATCATGTGGTATTTGTCTTTCTGTGTCTGGCTTATTTCACTTAGCAAAACACCCTCCAGATTAATCTATGCTTTACCTTTTGACAGCAAACAGATATGTCTGAATCTGAGAAGACCAAATTTAGAATTCCTTTCAGAAACTGTGCAAAACAATAGATAAATAGATTTATTATTTGTGCTGCACAGATTGAAAGACAAGATCCCACCACCCCCGGCATAAAAGTATAAAGAATTCATCACCTTTTGGTCCTCACATACATAGCACTCATATTCCTCTTAATAGTGCATTACTTTAAAATGTGAATGACCATTTGGAAAAAAAAAATTACTGAAACTTCTAACATCCAGATAAAAACAAAACAGAGAAAATAGAACAAAATTAAGGGGAAAATAATATAAAGAATAAATAAAACTGTATAAAACTGTTATTGTGAATGAGTTCTACTTAGTAAACTTAAAAAAAGTTCTTAGAAATTAATTATATCACAAAATACATACAGCAAATAATGGGTTAGAAGATACAGTTGAGGAACTCCTATAACAGAATTAAAACAAAAATAAATGAAACTACATGATACAAGCAGAGGGTCATTATAATCATTCAGGGAGATTTCAACAATACTAATGCCAGGTTTCATCAATTAAATTAGAATGTCTGGGTGTGGGACCTAGGTATCAATGTTGAAAACAAATGTTTATGTGGTTCTGGGAAGTTCAACAACCAGGCGACAGATATCCAGTGAGAGACGGTGAGAAAAAAATGGAAAGAAATCATCAAATTAAATATTAAGAAAGCATGTTAAAGAAGATGGAAATATTTCAGATAGGCGGAATTAATATTGTCAAAATGACCATACTATCAAAAGCAATATACAGATTCAATGCAATCCCCATTAAAATACCAATGACATTCTTCACAGAACTAGAAAAAATAGTTCTAAAATTAATTTGGAAGAGTAAAATACTCAGAATAGCCAAAACAATTACAAATCAAGAACACAATGCTGGAGGCATCACAATACCTGACTTCAAATTATACTACAGAGGCATAGTAACAAAAACTGCATGGTATTGGCATAAAAACAGACACATGGAACAATAGTACAGACTAGCGATACAGAGGTGAAATGACTCAGACATACTCAGACATAGTCATCTGATCCTTAACAAAGGTGACAAAAAATATTTTAGAGAAAAGACAACTTTTTAAATAATTAGTGCTGGGAAAACTGGTTAACTCTATGTAGAAGAATAAAACTAGACTTTTATCTCACCCTGAACAAAAATCAGTTCAAAATGCATTAAAGATCTAGGAATTAGACTAGAAACTATTCAACTCCTAGAACAAACCAGGAATAATACTCCAGTATATAGGAAAAGGCAAAGATTTTCTCAATAGAAACTCTAAAGCTCGGGGAATAATGCCAAGAGTTAATAAATGGGATGGCACCAAATTAAAAAGGTACTGCACAGCAAAATGAAACAATTACGAATGTGAAGATAGGACCCACAGAATGAGAGAAAAATCTTAGCTAGCTACTCTTCTGAGAGATGATTGTTATCTAGAATATATAAAGAACTCAAAAAACTCAATACCACAAAATCAAATAACTCAATAAATTGGCAAATGAATTGAACAGACACTTCTCAGAAGAAATAAACATGGCCAACAAATATATGAAAAAAAAAGTTCAACATCATTAGCAATTAGGGAAATGCAAATCAAAACTGAAATTTCATTTCACATTAGTCAGAACGACATGTATCAATATTACAAACAATAATATATACTAGATAGGATGCAAAGAAAAAGGAACACTTTATACTGTTAGTGGGTTGTAAATTTGTACAACCACTACAGAAATCAGTATGGAGGTTCCTGAAATAACTAGACACTAAAAGGCCATATGACCTGGCTATATCACTCCTGAGTATTTATTCTGAAGAATTAAAGTCATCATACTACAGTTATACATGCATACTCAGGTTTATAGCAATATAATTCACAATAGCCAAACTATGGAATCAGCTTAAGTGTATATCGATGGATGAAGGGACAAAGAAAATGTGGTCTACATTCATTCATAAAGAAAAATGAAATCACGCCATTTTCAAGAAAACAAATGGAACTAAACACAATTATGTTAAGCTAAATAAGTCAAACACAGAAGTCAAGTTTCATGTGTTTTCTCTCATATGTGGAAGCTAGAGAGGAAAACAAAAAAGAAATGAAATGTGTGTAGGGGTCTTATGACAATCAAAGACTTTTGTAAGAAAAGATTAATAAAGGGACTAAAGATTGGGAGATATAAACAGAGGGGGAAATTCTGGGGAGTGATATTGGCCAAATTATGCTATTTTATTGTATACATGTACAAATATGTAATAACACATCTCATCATTATGCACAACTATAATGCATCAAAAAAAAAAAAACATGAAAAAAATAAATAAATAAGGGGCTGGGGTTGTGGCTCAGGGGTAGAATGCTCCCCTGGTGCCTCCTGGGCCCTGGGTTTGATCCCTAGCACCACATAAAAATAAATAAAGGTATTGTGTCCACCTACAACCAAAAAATAAATATTAAAAAATAAATACATCAGGAATACAAAAACAAAAACAAAAAACGAAAGCATCTCAGAACTAAAGAACATGAGTTTCCAAACTGAATATGCCTACTGAGATTCTGGATCAATGCTGTTGAACAGAAATATAATGCAACAAGCCACAATTAAGATCCACACATACAATCTAATAATTTATAGTAACCATGTTTAAAAATAAATTAGCAGGTGAAGTTAGTTTTAACAGTATATTTTATTTAAACTAAGATAATCAAAATATTATCATTTTAACATGTAATAAATATAAAATGGAAATACTTTACATTTTTTAAATGACATGTTTGAAAGCTAGTATTTATTTTGTACTTACAGATATCTCATTTCAATTTAAACATATTTCAAGTGTTCAATAGCAACTTATGTCTAGTAGCTACCATACTTGGAAGCACACATCTTGACTGTTCAATATAATTAATATTTAAAACTCTCATACACTTCAAAAAAATAACAAAAAGTATGCCAAAAAATAAAAAATAAAATACAAACTATTTTCAGGAGCATATACTTGGTGAAATTCCCAAGCTTTAAGAATAAAGTGAGAATCTTGAAACCATCCATAAGAAAGAAAATACAGGACATACACAAAAGTTCAAGAAGCTAAATGACATTTTACAACTCCAAGAGTAAGAGACACAATGGAGCAATGTTTTCCAAAGAATTCAACTTATACAAGGCAAGGCTTTTTGAAATATAAGGTCTAACATTTTTATCTTCCTGAAATCTTTCTCAGGATGCTATAACATCCTATATTGTTTAAAAAAAAATGAGAGGATAATTCAGAAAAATTGCAATAAGACCCAGGAAGGGCCAGGGAAAAAGCTCAGCAATAGAATGCTTGTCTAAAATATGTTAGTCTTGGATTTCATCTCCAGTTGTCACAGTTTGGATTTGAGATATCCCCCAAAAGCTCATATGTGAGACAATGCAAGAAGGTTTAGAGGAGAAATGATCAAATTATAATAGCCTTAATCCAATCATCAGATTAATCCTCTCATGGGATTAATTAAAAGGTAACTGAAGGGAGAACATGGCGGCCGGTGAGGAGGCAGCACTCTCAATACCTCCGCAGTAACTGGATCAGAGAGACCCATAAATACACCTACATGTGACCTGCAGAGGAACTTCTAGCAAAATTCCGATGAAAGGAGACCTGCCGGGAATTACATCAAATAAATTTATAGGAGTAAACAGTAACTCAGTGGTCAAACAGAACAAGAAGCAAAATGAGCAGTAAGAAAAAGCAAGGAAGAAAAGGAGTACAAACAATGCAGGACAGCCTAAATATTCAGGACGATATAGAGTCATCAGAAAAATGGTCATATAAAGAACTCAAGGAACACCTTAGACAGATGGAATGGAACCTTAAAGAGGATACGAGATAGCAAATTCAAGCAGCGAAAGAACACATTGAGAATGACTTACATAAACAGATAAAAGAAGAAGTTAAGCATCTTTATCAGGAGATAGAGATAATAAAAAGGAATCAAACAATAATCTTAGAAATGAAGGAAATTATAAACCAAATTAAAATCTCAAATGAGAGTATCACTAATAGAGTGGAGCAAGTAGAAGCCAGAACATCAGATAATGAAGACAAAATATATCATCTTGAAAAGAGTCTAGCCAACTCAGATAGGCTGGTTAAAAATCATGAGAGAAACATACAAGAGATACGTGATAATATAAAAAAAACAAATTTAAGAGTCATTGGGATAGAGGAAGGGACAGAGACTCAAACCAGGGGAATGAGTAATCTACTAAATGAAATAATTACAGAAAACTTTCCAGAAATAAAAAAGGAAACAGATATACAAATTGTAGATGCGTACAGGACACTGAGCATACAAAATCACAGTAGACCAACACCAAGACACATTGTTATGAAGATATCCAATATACAGAACAAAGAGAAAATATTAAAAGCTACAAGAGAAAGGAGGCAGATTACATTCAGGGGTAAACCAATAAGGTTAACAATGGATTTTTAATCACAGACGCTGAAAGTGAGAAGATCCTGGAACAACGTATTTCAAACACTGAAAGACAATGGATTCCAACCAAGAATTCTGTATCCAGCAAAATTAAGCTTCAGGTACGACAACGAAATAAAAATCTTTCACGATTAACAAAAACTAAAAGAATCTGCAGCCAGAAAACCAGCATTGCAAAGCATCTTGAGCAAAACACTTCACGAGGAAGAAATGAAAAACAATAACCAAAGCCAACAGTGGGAAGTACCTCAGTAAAGACAGATGGAGAGGGGAAAGCTAATCATGGAGAAACAAACTAAATTTAAAAAAAAAGAGAGAGAAATAATCAAACATGGCTGGAAGTACAAACCATATATCAATAGTAACTCTAAACATTAATTGTTTAAACACACCAATAAAGTGACATAGGCTGGTAACATGGATTAAAAAAACAAATCCAACAATATGCTGCCTCCAGGAGACACACCTGACTGGAAAAGACATACACAGGCTGAAGGTGAAAGGTTGGGAAAAAATATACCACGCACACGTTCCGCGCAAGCAAGCAGGGGTGGCCATCCTCATATCGAATAAAATGGACTTCAAGACTAAGTTAATCCAAAGAGATAAGGAAGGACATTATATACTTATAACTTTTCAAGTTATTCTAGGAAATAGAAAAAGAGGGAGCTCTTCCAAATTCATTCTATGAGGCCAACATCACATTGATTCTGAAACCAGACAAAGACACCTCAAAGAAAGAAAACTACAGACCAATATCTCTGATGAACCTAGATGCAAAAATCCTCAATAAAATTCTGGAGAATCGGATACAAAGGCAAATCAAAAAAATTGTGCACCATGATCAAGTAGGATTCATCCCTGGGATGCAAGGATGGTTCAATATACGTAAATCAATAAATGTTATTCACCATATCAATAGACTTAAAGATAAGAACCATATGATCATCTCTATAGATGCAGAAAAAGCATTCGACAAAGTACAGCATCCCTTTATGTTCAAAACATTAGAAAAACTAGGGATAACAGGAACTTACCTTGACATTGTAAAAGCTATCTATGCTAAGCCTCAGGCTAGCATCATTCTGAATGGAGAAAAATTGAAGGCATTCCCTCTAAAATCTGGAACAAGACAGGGATGCCCTCTATCACCACTTCTATTCAATATAGTTCTCGAAACACTGGCCAAAGCAATTAGGCAAACGAAAGAAATTAAAGGCATAAAAATTGGAAAAGAAGAACTTAAATTATCACTATTTGCGGATGACACGATTCTATACCTAGAAGACCCAAAAGGGTCTACAAAAAAACTACTACAACTAATAAATGAATTCAGCAAAGTGGCAGGATATAAAATCAACACGCACAAATCAAAGGCATTTCTGTATATCAGCAATAAAACTTCTGAAATGGAAATGAGAAAAAATACTCCATTCACAATATCCTCAAAAAAAATAAAATATTTGGGAATCACCCTAACAAAAGAGGTGAAAGATTTATACAATGAAAACTACAGAACCCTAAAAAGAGAAGTAGAAGATCTTAGAAGATGGAGAAATATACCCTGTTCATGAATAGGCAGAACTAACATCATCAAAATGGCTATATTACCAAAAGTTCTCTATAGGTTTAATGCAATGCCAATCAAAATCCCAATGGCATTTCTTGTAGAAATAGATAAAGCAATCATGAAATTCATATGGAAAAATAAAAGACCCAGAATAGCAAAAGCAATTCTAAGCAGGAAGTGTGAATCAGGCGGTATAGCAATACTAGATTTCAAACTATATTACAGAGCAATAGTAACAAAAACAGCATGGTACTGGTACCAAAACAGGCGGGTGGACCAATGGTACAGAATAGAGGATACAGAGACTAATCCACAAAGTTACAACTATCTTATATTTGATAAAGGGGCTAAAAGCATGCAATGGAGGAAGTATAGCATCTTCAACAAATGGTGTTTGGAAAACTGGAAATCCATTTGCAAAAAAATGAAACTGAATCCCCTCCTCTCACCATGCACAAAAGTTAACTCAAAATGGATCAAGGACCTTGATATCAAATCAGAGACTCTGCTTATGATAGAAGAAAAAGTTGTCTCCAATCTACATTTTGTGGGGTTGGGCTCCAAATTCCTTAATAGGACACCCATAGCACAAGAGTTAATAGCAAGAATCAACAAATGGGACTTACTTAAACTAAAAAGATTTTTCACAGCAAGAGAAACAATAAGAGAGGTAAATAGGGAGCCTACATCATGGGAACAAATTTTTACTCCTCACACTTCAGATAGAGCCCTAATATCCAGAGTATACAAAGAACTCAAAAAATTAGACAATAAGACAACAAATAACCCAATCAACAAATGGGTCAAGGACCTGAACAGACACTTCTCAGAGGAGGACATACAATCAATCAACAAGTACATGAAAAAATGCTCACCATCTCTAGCAGTCAGAGAAATGCAAATCAAAACCACCCTAAGATACCATCTCACTCCAGTAAGATTGGCAGCCATTAGGAAGTCAAACAACAAGTGCTGGAGAGGATGTGGGAAAAAGGGTACTCTTGTACATTGCTGGTGGGACTGCAAATTGGTGCTGCCAATTTGGAAGGCAGTATGGAGATTCCTGGGAAAGCTGGGAATGGAACCACCATTTGACCCAGCTATTGCCCTTCTTGGACTATTCCCTGAAGACCTTTAAAGTTCGTACTACAGGGATACTGCCACATCGATGTTCACAGTAGCACAATTCACAATAGCTAGACTGTGGAACCAACCCAGATGCCCTTCAATGGATGAATGGATTAAAAAATGTGGTATCTATACACCATGGAGTATTACGCAGCACTAAAAAATGACAAAATCATGGAATTCGCAGGGAAATGGATGGCACTAGAACAGATTATGCTTAGTGAAGCTAGCCAATCCCTAAAAAACAAATACCAAATGTCTTCTTTGATATAATGAGAGCAAGTAAGAATAGAGCAGGGAGGAAGAGCAGGAAGAAAAGATTAACATTAAACAGAGACACGAGGTGGGAGGGAAAGGGAGAGAAAAGGGGAATTGCATGGAAATGGAAAGAGACCCTCATTGTTATAAAAAACTACATAAAAGAGGTTGTGAGGGGAATTGGAAAATAAACAAGGAGAGAAATGAATTACAGTAGATGGGATAGAAAGAGAAGATGGGAGGGGGGAGGGGGGATAGTAGAGGATAGGAAAGGTAGCAGAATACAACAGTTACTAGTATGGCATTATGTAAAAATGTGGATGTGTAAGTGATGTGATTCTGCAATCTGTATTTGGGGTAAAAATGGGAGTTCATAACTCACTTGAAACTAATGTTTGAAATATGATATGTCAAGAGCTTTGTAAGGTTTTGAACAACCAATTAAAAAAAAAAAAGGTAACTGAAGGTAGGTAGGATTTGACTGGAGGAAGTGGGTCCCTGGGGGACAGGGCCTTGGGGTATAAATTTTGTATCTGGAAGAGTGGAGTCTCTGCTTTTCTGATCATCATGTGAGCTGCTTCCCTGTACCACACTATTCCACCATGATGTTCAGCCTCAACTCAAGCTCAGAGGAACAGAGCTGGCTGTCAATGCAATGAGAACTCTGAAACTTTGAGCCCTCAAATAAACTTTTCCTCTTCTACAATTGTTCTGGTCGGGTCCTTTAATCACAGCAGTGCAAAAGCTGACTAAAACATCAGTACTTTTAAAAAGAGAAAGAGCTCACCCGGAAATGGGCCTTCAGTACAGGAGACAGACAAAGAGAAGTTTCAGCACTTTGGTGAAGGAGAGGCCTAGATTGCCAGCTACATTCAAGTTTAGAAGACAACAAGGCCAGGTTGTAGCAGAACATGTGGCTTCCAAAGAGATAGAAGGAATTCATGGGTAGCATGGTACTTCTGCCTATACTGAGAGGAGTTTTTTAAAGTTTGATAAAAGCATTTGAATCTGAATTAATATTTTTATAGAAAACTGGCAAATGGTTTGATATAAACAAATAAAAATCCTATAATCCTTATATAGACCAATCCTGGCTGCAAATAAATACATCAAAATACTTCACAAAAACAAAGGGATAAATAGTTTTAAAGATTTATATAGGAGAAAATAAAACCAACTAACCAGAAAATAACATAAATTATACAAAAACCCACAACTGTTTTAAAAGGAGAATATTGGAAAACTAAAGAAGTGTATAATCTAGTCAGCATACCATTCCATTTGCCAATGAAAGGAAATTAGCAGACTATGTTCTTCCTGAACAAAAGGGAAAAAAGTATTGGTAGCAGTCAAGTAAAGATTCAAATCACTCTGTCAACTATCAGCTATGCTACTTTTTATTTATTCATTAAAAGTATCTTCAAAGCATGTTTGTCACAGAAAAATACAGCTTTATATGGAGTTTTCTGTTACCAATGCACTTAAAGTTTTGTCTGTCTTTCCAAATGATTTTAAGTGAGTGATCTTGAGAGAATGACATTCCCGGCTTATCCACCCTTCTTTGGAGGTGGAAGGGTCAGGGTATTCTGCATTTGTTTTCTATTCTGTTGCCCTATCTTCAAGTCTCTCCAGGTCTTAGACCATGCAATAAGGAGTCACCCATCTCTCAATTCTGCTTTTCCTTTGCTGCCTCTTTGCTGGGGTGCCTATCACTTCCACTATCTTGAGCCTTGTACCTTTTTCTTTAATTTTATTATTAAATAATTAAAATCAAAATAAATGGAACACTTAAATCAGAACTTTTTTCTACATATTTTTTGATAAAATTTATAATAAAATTTTTGTGAAATGTAACCACTCTCCTATGTGGTACAATAGTATAACTTATTTCAACTTGTATGTGGACAGAATTTACCCAACTTTCTTCTACTGATGCTTGTTTTTATCCTTCCTGATCACTAGTGACCACTATTCTACATGCCTTGACTTACTTGTTTATCTATCTATCTATCTATCTATCTATCTATCTATCTATCTATCTATGTAAAAGGTTGAACCAAGTGGTACTTAAATACTGAACAACATCCCCAGTCCTTATTATTTTGAGAAGGGTTCTCCTTAAGTTTCCCAGGGCTTCACTAAGTTGCTGAGGCTGGCCTGAACCCATGATCCTCCTGTCTCAGTATCCTGAGCCACTGGGATTACAGGCATGCTCCATCTTGCCCACCTCTCAATGAATATAAAAGCAATATCTTTACTTCTAGGTATGAGTGAGAACAAAATGAGTATTTTAGTAAAATGACAATAATAAATAAGACTTTTTGGTGAAACAATTTCAAAAAAGAGATTTTTTAAAAACACACAGAATTTATATGAGAAATGAACTCAGTATACAGAAATCATAAAATTTCTATGGTAACATTATTTGAAAAGCTATGCTAATAAGTTTAATCAAACTTGTTGTACATCAATGTTACACATCACTATTAGACATTAATGCACAATGTAAAATTGACTCAGAAACATAAAATAAGATGATAATCATAAAATAAATTTATAAAAGTTTTTAAGGATGTTTTTCCAGACACCCCCCAAAGCCTAAATACTGTGGCATTTTTTTAGCCTAATATAAACAAATTATCCCATGATACATAGCCTACTTTTGTGCATAGCAAATACTTTGAAACCAGTTTATGTTTTTATAATGAAGGTAAACTTGATATGAAAACAAAACAACAACAAAAAAGGCTAAATTTAGTATGACTATGGAGCAATTACTACTGCATATACCTAAATCCAATAAAGCAAACAAAATGTAGCAGTTCCATATTTTTCAACTAGAACTAATACTAGTATTTAGAAAACTAAGAAAAAAGATCTTATTAAGCATAAATCTATTGGCATAGTTCATTATAAAATATTGTTAAATTAGTAAAACGGGTTCAGTGAGTAAAGTTCAATCAGTTTCCATAAATTTTATTTAGTGCATATCTAAAATTGTAGTATACAAGTTCCTTTTAACCTTAGTTTACAATATCACTATATTTTAAAATTGTTTCATGTTGTTTTTCTGGAATATGAGAATTGTATTGGAAAATCAAAAGGAGATCTTTTACTTATCAATGAGGATACCTACAATTATGAACATCTGGAAATATTTTGATTATATATTTATGGATAACACTAAGTATTTCCACTCTAAAACTAGTATCAGAGTTTATAAAAAGAAGCACTACTACTGAAGAATAGATTAAAGATGAAAAATAGAGTGCAGGTTAAAACAGAAAACAAGGATCTTCATAAAAGAAAATTTCATTTTATTTTTTAAACTTCCATTTTTCCTTAGATCTGACTTTAGAACATCCTAAGTGGCTTTTCGTAAGTAATTGGTCCATCCCTCCTCTTCAACTTGACAGGTGGCACAGGCTGCCAGGCCATCTGTCAAACAAGGAGCCAAGCATGGTCAAACACCTCCAAGCACAATTCAAGAGTCAATATTTCCATGTGGTAATTTCTAAAGACTTTCTATTTTATTTGCTCAAAACATAATTTTTCTTATACTTATCCTAAAGTGCTTCAAAAATATGTATTATTCCTTATTATTTAAGAAAATTTCATGAAAAGTTTTATAGGGATTTTTAAGACTTTATTCTTAGTCATTTTTTGATTAAGAGCATGACTGAAATTATGAATCTCATAAATGGAAAATAATTAAGAAAATAATTTTATATTTATCAGTATTAGGACACAAAACATATTCAAGTGCTAATTTATTTAATCATGTTTTATAAATTCTTTTAAAGAAAATGCAGAACTAAAAATTGTTACATTATAGATAAATTATTCACTTATAAGACATTTATTTGCATTATTTGCAAATGCTGCTTTTAAACCTAATAAGATTAATGAGTCCAGCATCAATTTGAAAAGACAGATGATAATGATCTTTATAATTTTTCATTAAATGCATTTTTGGTATATTATAATAATTCACTGTAGCAGGATTCATTATGCTATATTCATACATGCACATAACAGGATTTTATCAATCTTACTCCCTTTCGGATTTTATAACTTTGTATACTATCCAGGGCCATATGCTTTTCCATGCTTATAATTTCAATTCATTTCTCTTAATAAACACCATCACTGGTTTAAATTATATTTGAGCCATTCTGAAACAGTCTTCACTGCTATTTTTCTCTAAGCTATATTAAGGAAGTTTTATAAATATATGTAGGAAATCTTTGGTCTCGAAAAGAGAAAGGGGTTGTATTTGAAGGATTATATTTAAGGGAATCAGTTGATAATAAGTTTACTAATGTTCTAATTGCATCTCAATGATTCATCATGTCTTAAATGCTGGGGGTGGAGGAGAACAGAAACTAAACTATACGCACCCAGAATAAATTTCCAGTGCGTAGTCATGAGAAACGGCCAATGAGAAGGAGAGGCCATGATTAAGTACAAATGATCACAACAGTTGATTGTTATTCTCCAATCATGGAACACTATTATTTCTTTTTTGTTACTTTTTGACCTCAGTCATTGCAACAAATAAAGTGCACTACTGCAGAGCTAAGAGCAGGCCTGGAATTGTCTGAATCCTGGACTTTCAATTTGCTTTTATTCACCATGACTCCTAATATTTGATTTCTGCCATCTCTAATTAGCATTAACATCAAAAACCCATGATGCACCATAGGTTACCACAATGGGAAGTGAACATACCCCGAGGAACAAGTGAAAATGCCTCCCAGCCATCATTAGGACAGCTCAATATTTACAAGAAAAAGTAATACTAAGGAAGACTGATTTCTGAGACTCAAAAACTACTGATGAAGAGTCTCCACATGGTCTATTGTACTGTTCTCTTGCCTGCAGGACAAACCTCAATACAATATCTCAAGACACTACTAAAAAGGCAATTTACATGGACAATCTGGGCAGAAAATTAGTAATTATCATAATCTGGGGTTTAATTTTTAAACAATCTAATCCTATGGCAGGCCTGTACAGCAATATTTTACTTCAGTAAGATTCTCACAAACTCTATTTATTATTTACTTTTTACTTTTTAAAGGTCATTTGGTACAAAATTCAAGTATGTTCTGAGGCAAACTAGAAAAATACTTTTTATTTTTTGCAAGTCTATTAAGCAAAGGCATTCTTTTTTGTGAATGATTCTTCAACATACACAAAAATCCTTTAGAAACTATGCGGCATAATTTTATTTTTAGTTGCCACAAACTGTATTTACCTCCTTCTAAAAGAGTAAATTTCAGAGAATATGCATAACTTATAAAAAAAAAGGTTAAGTCTTTGTTGCCCATAACTATCATTCTAGGAAAATTTCTGTTTTTACTTGATAACTGTAGAAAATCTGGGATTTGGGAATGTGGAAAGAGTATCTTTCTCCCTGAAAAGCAATATTTATCAAAATTGCCCAGAACTCTACAGAAATAATGATTGTGCAATGCAGTTGAACTCAACTTTCAAGAGACAAGGACAAGAGTTTTGCTAGTTTTGCTGCTCACAAATATTTCAGGAAGGGTACTTAAGGGTACTTTAAGGGAATAAAGGTTTAAAGGAGGATTTGGCATAGTGATTGTCATTCATGATTGTGTAAAGAAAAATTTGTCACGTTTACTAAAACCTGGTATACTATAAAACTTCTCTCTCTTCACTGCATTATCAGGTTAGATGGAAGACCTTGGTTGTTACTTACTTTCTGCTGATATTTGTATTTTAACTATTGATTTTTCATTAGCTTAATTCACAAGTGAAGGAGAACAATGAGGAGGAAAAAAGTGAAGCTGAAATCAATCAAATGTACCATTTCACTGCCATTCCAGTAAAAGGTTTGATGGGAAAGGAGACTGCACCTATTAGCTACTCTCTAAACTGCATTTCATCTCTGAATCTAATTTGCTATCCTTTCACATGAAAAAAATCAAGATTTGACTACACAAAAGTTATTGCCAACATCTTCATTCAGAGGTGATTAAGCAGAGCTCATTATCCCTTTCCCAACATCCCCACCACACTTAGCATTGTTAACACCCCTGCCTCTAGACCATTAACCTGTAGGTTCTCATCAACATGTCTTGTAGTTTTTTGCCCCATTTTATCCATCCTCCAAATTCATCATTCCTGGTTTTTCCATGTTTCCTTTCTTTTTTCCTTAAGTACAATGCCTTTCAATGGACTCCACCAATAAATCCCACTGAGTATTACCTCCAAACAAATATATCCTTAAAATTATTGATGGTAGTAGAGAAAAATGACAAAAGTAAATAAAGAAAGACATGAGTTTTGATGTGTAATTAAGTATATATGTATTTTAATTCTATGTCTTAATTTAATACTGTCTTAATTTTAAACCTTGTAACTGAACAACACCTCATTTTTTACTAAATACATACAAATACACCTTTGCTTCCTTAAACTTTCTTTGTTAATTCTATTTTAAATTGGCTACTATGATGAAGATTTTTAAATATTTTCATTTTATTCACAATGACATCAAAACTCACAGCTTTCTTTCTCTCCTCTTTCCATTTTCTCTACTACCACTAACAGTTTTATATTTATCCAGCTGAGAAAATAAGAAATAAGATTAAATGAGCTACAGAGTGAGAATGAAAGGGAAAAAATGTGGTGCAAGCATAATTCCTGAAAGAGAATTAAAAATGTGGTGAGAGAATGTCTGGTTTTCTTTGAACGACTGCCTGCAAATGGAGTTTGAGAAGACTTTCTGTTTGGATAAGCCCCTCTTATGTCAAAAGTTAATATGTAAGCAGTACTTAAATGTGCATATCCACTGTATCTTTCTTAAATTACTTTGATCTTATTATTTCCATAATACACATTTAAAACTGCTTAGGAATGGTGTAGAGGTTCCTGAGAATGAAAATGTTTTTTCTTTGTGAAGCTGCAGTGTCTGGGTTTCGGAGCCCAAACACGATACTACTCTCTAAGAACTACATGCTTGAAAGTCCTTCAATGACAATGGGAGGAGAAGAATCAGAGGAAAAACTCATTGTAGTGGCAGATTTGAAGTCTAGAAATATGCTTTTGTTGATATTATGGAAGAAGCTGCAGAACCATTTAGGGGATGATTTGGTCACTTCTGTCTTTTGTACTGTGAACCCTTCTATTGTCCCTGGGAGTTTGCTCCTAGATAAGCCTCTGTGTCAGTGACTGTGACCAAAAAAAAAAAAAAAAAAAAAGCTTTATAAGCCTAAGAAAGAAAACTGGATGCTGTGATACACAGAGTGCTGGGGGGAAAAAAAAAAGACTCACTTGCAGGTGCAGGCACATTTGTTAAATTCATTGAGCAACTGGGAAGAGAGAACCTCCTTGAGAATAAATGCATCCTGAAAAAACCAATGCATAATTCCAATGCGTAGTTATTTGTGTACTCCAAAGCACAAGAGGAAAGACACATACAATGGCATTTAAATGCTAGTAATCTTTAGATGGACAAAAATCAATTATTATACAGGAGCATGACAGTGGGAAGCACTCAACATAATTTTGATAAGACTGAAAAAAATCTATTGAAAATCAAGAACTCTGAGAAAAAACAGACATTCCCTTTATGAACTTCAACCAGAATTTAGTCATCTTATACCACTCCTAGCTAGTAGATTTACACAGCAACGATGACAGGATCAGGTCATTAAGCAACGTTATGGAATGTCAGTCTTTTAAAGCACTTTCTACCTTGCTCAGAATTAGAATTTTGGTTATTTTTGGCAATTAGAAACTTATATTTCAACAAACGCTGCACAATAAAGTGTATTTGGAGTGAAGATATGATTGTGAAGTTGATAATTTTAGTTCCATTAAAAATACTAAACAAAAGAAACAGAGGAATTTTAACAACACTTGAACTGAAATTCAAAGACTGAAAAGGCAATGTGGGGAAACAAAACATTAAAGAGAGGGCATGAGTAGATCTGGGCTTTAAGTGTAGAATTATACAGAAAGATCCATCAATGCCCAAATGAAAACTTAAAAAATTTAAATGTTTAAAGAAATACTTGGTGCTTTCTAAAACGAATACCTTCCATAATATGACTATGTGCTGCAGACAGTGTGTTGAGTGTAGGTCGTATTATTGATGTGGAAAAAAAAAAACATTTGTAACAACCCTAATTCTTCTTTAAGTTATTTTATTGATGCAAATTAATTTTAAAAATATTAATGGGTTTCATTGTGGCATATTTGTGAATGCATGTAACACAGTATGATAAATTTCACTTCTCAGTACCTTCCCTGGTTCACTCCTCCTTCCTCCCTTTGTTCTTCTTCCTTTAATATAATAAATAACTTCAATTCTTAATCCCAATTCTAAAGAGGAAAAAATGACCTAAGCTCCAATACTATTTTATTTGCCTAGGAATATTCAAGATTATGATTTAAAAAGGCTGAAATGCTAAGTTAGGCAAGCACAGAAACTAAAAATCCACATATCCACGTAAGAGGAGGCTAAATGCTAGCCTCTGTAAAGGAGAATTTCTAGATATTTAGGGTATTCCCAGAAGCACATAACAGTTCTCTAGCATATGTGCAACTTCTTGATGAGAGATATTGCTTTAAGTAATGAATTCTCAATCAAGGTACTACTTTGTTTCTAAACTATAGGTGTTAGACTTTTCATAGTGAATCAACAGAAATTTTATACAGTACTAGTAGCTCAAGGTGACTAACCTGATTGGAGGACAAACATGAATAAGTTTCTTGGAAAGTCTAGATATAAGCTTTCTCATCTGTATAATGATATGAATAATGAAATTTACCTCAAAGAGGTTATTATGAAGATTAAATAAATACAAGGGTAGCACTCTTAACTATGGCACACAGAAGGCATGCAATAAATGTTTGTTATTATTATTGGTAATGAACTCTATGCAGATATTCATATAGGATGAAACTGAGAAGCACACCAATGCACTGGCCCTGGTCATCATGTTCTTCTTTCAATTTTGCAAATTTCCCAATACCTTTCCTGCATTAGGGCACTCAGCATATGCTATTCTCTCTGCCTATCACTCTCCTTTTCCCTTATTTTTCCCTTTGCAAATTCTTTCCCCAATTTTGGATTTCTGCTGCCTATTCTTCTGCTGGGAGTCCAAATTTTTCATTCTTGACCAGCAGTGCAACTATCTTCCTATAAACCAAGCCATTTAATCATTCACTTTACTCCTATATCTTGATCACAGCTGAGTGTGTATGAATGTGTGTATGTGTGTGTGTTTGTAATCATCCATATGAATTCTTGCCATTATCTAAGTTCCATAGGGCAAAAACAGTATCTATTTTGTTCATCCAATAAAGCCATTATCACAATGTCTGCATATTATCATTATTCAATGAATGTTTATTCAATAAAAAAATGGGGGATTAAATTAAATGAATGAATAAATATAGTTCATGAGAAATAGAGCTTATCATGATTGTTTCACACATAATGCTGAATTCTACATCTCACAGGTTTTTAAGATACATTATAAAAATGTTAAATAAGAATCATAGCTGAACTTATTTTTGTGTCTTCTTTACATAATAGGAACTTTAGAAGAAATGTCATTAAGCATAAAAGCCACATTTTCCTCTAAGATTTAACAAAAGAGAACAGGAAAAATAACTATAACATTAATTAGATGATCATAATCTCTCCATAAAATATAAATGAGGTACCAATAAATTACAACATGCATAATGTTTATATAAATAAGGTAAATAATCCCTTCAAAATTGTTCTTTTTCTTGACTGTGGACACTTGGAGAGAAGAGCATTCAGAAAAAGAAATAGAATTTTTTCAACTAAGAGATGTGAAAATAGTGACTATATATATATATATATATATATATATATATACACACACTGTATGAGCGTATGTGTGTAACAATATATATTGTAAACATAGTACATATGTAATGGTTTACTTACACTAAATTACAAGGAATAATAATCTAAGTAGTAGTTCTCAGTCATATTTACAGATTAGCATTTCCTGTAGAACCTTGAAAAATGAAGCTGTCTGAGGCTCAAAGACTAGAAATACTATTTCAAATAGTATAAATTATGTTTAGAATACCAGTACTTTTTAAAAGTTTTATGACTGGCCCTTATATAAATCTGAAACACTATTAGTTTAAAGATAGAAGTAAAATTGCTTATGGTTGAGAAGAATATCTGAATATAACAATTTACAAAACAATCCTGAATAACTAAGCAAGACTCAGAAACTACATGAGTAATATTAATCACTTGTTTCGTTTGTATTAGGAAACTGTAATAACCTACACAATTGAAAAATATTTAAATATAGTCATTTAAAGGTTGTTTATTTCCTTTAATTTTTCATTTAATTAAATAGCATTCACAATTTAATTTGACAAATATTTACTGAGTGATTGCTATGACTAAGATACTTTTCTCTGAAACCAAGAAATCAAAAAAGTATGAAATTTGATTATTGACCCTTGTACAGCTTACATGCCAAATAGAAACACAGACATGCATAAATTTTCTAAAATAAAAAATGCATGGTAAGTGCCACAATGAAATATTAACAGGTAAAGCATTATCCTACACTCCCTGCCACACAGTCAACTAAAGAAGAGATCAAAGAGTTTCATGACATGGATCTCATTTGAAATGAGTCTGGAAATATAAAGAACATTTACATAACAGAAAATAAAGAAGAATCAAGCACATATTTGGAGGCATGCAATAAATGATATATTTGGGAATTTGGTTGTTACGGAAGAACACAGAAAAAAATAGAGACTATTAAGGGATACAGATGTTCTCTGTACAACATTCCTTATTCTGACAACACTGAAGGCACATGTGGCATAAAAGCAGAAGACAGTCAAATCTTATTTCTCTAATTATATTTTAATGATGTTTGGGGAAAATAATGCATGCAAGAAATAGTTAAATAGCAAAATATTAATCCTAGATCATATATATTACTGCCAAATACTATAATAGCTCAGAACTGGATAGGAACATAGCAGAGAAAGAATAATGTGCCTACATAATCATAGCAGTAGGCCAACATATTGTCCCACCTCAGTTAAACACTGATCTCCTATAAGGAAAATGAAGATACAAGTTGGGACAAGACTATAGAAGGCCTTGAATATCAAGGATGAAATTTGGGGGCTTTTTAATGGTTCTTAAGCACATAAGATTATAATGTATAATCAAGTAAGCAGGAAAATGACAGAATTAATTTTTTATAGAGAGGACTAGGATGCACTGGAAAGGGTAAGGCAATAAGCAAAGGGTTAATTTTATGATTACTGCATAGGTACAAGAAGGAGGTAATGAAATCAAGAATGTACCAGTTGATGGACAAGAAAAAGGATGTGCTATTGCCTTGTGAGAACATTTTGACTGAAGAACAGGGCTGGATTGGTAGGTTATCAGTTATCTTTGAAAAGAAAGGGAGATGTCAAATTCAGTTAAAGAGGGCCTTGGAAGTTTGAATATGATATATAGGAAGCAAGTATTCTGAGGTCCTTAGCAAGGGAGCTATTTGAAAATCTCATGACTTCTATCTCTGTCATTTCAAGATTACTAGCTTTGCTTTCATTATCAGAAGCTTTTAATGAAACTTATTTTGTTTTGATTTGTCTACAGCTTTGATATCCTTTTTTAGTTAATAAAAGGACAAGCATATGAATTCCTCCTGGCTTGATATGCCACTGTAAATCAAATTTAGAAATTATATACATGCTAATGTTTATAGCGGGTTGCTCCGGATGCTAACCTCATATTCTTATTACTACCTGGGGAAACAAACATGCTGACTAAATAATAGAAAAGCTCTTTGTTCATCCTAAAAGTAAAATTCCTTATTATGAATGGCATAAATGACCATTACTGTGTGATCTTATTAAAATATACAATTATAAGTGAAGTAAAATTATCTAGCTGATCGACATTCACTTAATTAGGTTGATGGTGAAAATAATTGTGGCTTAAAAAGCATCTGCCATTTGATTTCACTAGAGAGATTAGTAAAGTTATTCTCCAGACTGAAAACAAGGTTAAGGAATAATTATAGTGGGGGAAAATACTGAAAAATAAATGCTATGTCCCTTGAAATAAATTTGCAGGAAATAAGCAGAAATAAAGTTCATGTTTTACTCCTCATTTAATTATATTTGCATGTCTGTATTTTCAAATATTAACATTGATAATTGATAATTCTTCAATAATTTATTTTGCAAAAATTTAGATTCCCAATAATATATGAAGCTGTATTTTAAATCAGTATTAAACATCCCAAACATTAATGTAATTTATATCATTGAAGATTAACAAAATAAAACTATGACTATATTAACATTGACTTGCATGTTACAAAGTAATTAATAAATAACTATAAGATAGATTGCATTCTGTTCATTACTAGTCTCTCCACTTCCATATGTATGTACATTTATCTACAAATAATGGAAAAACAAATACTTACCAAAATTGTGGTAACAATCAAAGAACGATTAGATAAGGAATCTGTGATGTTAGCTGGTTTTCCCTTTTGACTTTCTGTCATATTCAGGCCACTGGCTGGATCCCAAGTTCCAATCTATAAAATAGCAAATATACTTTGTAAATTGTCCATCAGGCACCTGAGAGAGAGAACTGCAGAGAAAGTTAAGACTGCTAACACTTATTATTCACCTCTGCTGCATTATCTCCTGTCTTTAAAGTAAAGCTGCTTGTTTTAAGCATGATTCACTGCTCTGTGAAGTGTGTCCAGTGAAGTGTGACATTAAAGAACAAAATGATCCACTGCACTGCTACAGTCGGTGTGGGAGCTTAATTTTCCATTCAAACTTTCATTCACCAAGATAAACCACACTTGATGATACCTTGACAGCTGGCTAAAACTCATGAATAGGGTATATCTTTTATTATAATGGATCTATCACATTCACTTTATAAAGATAGCATTCCATATTAGGGAAAAAGCTAAAAGACAGAGTAAAAAAACCCTAAGGATCCAGAATAAATTAATAGGTAAAGGCAGGAATTAACTAGTAAGGAAGAAATTAACTAGTATTCTCGACTACCCCCAGTAGGACAAGGTCATACCCAGATTTATCTTTGGAATTTTTAAAAACATACCTTTGCAGCTTCTAAAATACTCTCAGAAAAGGAGATTGCAGCAGTCTCATCTAGATAACTCATCAATACTTGCTCCTGTATTCTCTTTAATATGAATTTTAATTGAACTATTATTTTTTTGATAGAATAGGGCAGATAATCTTTTTCTTCTTTCCTTCTTTTCCTTTTCTCTCTCTCTCTCTCTCTTTCAAATGCTGGAGATTGAATTTAGGAATGCTGTACCACTAAGCTACATCCCTAGCCCTTTATAGTTTTTATTTTGAGGAAGGCTCTTCCTAAGCAGTCAAGACTGACTTCAAACTTGCAATCCTTCTTCTTCGTCAGCTCAAGTAGCTGGGATAACATGTGTGCACCACCTCACCCAACCACGTACACTTTGTATATAGGAATTTCATACCCAGTGATCCAGCATCTAAGATGCAGAGACTATCCTCTGCGAAGACACATATAAGTAGAGGATACCATGGAATGCATAAATTGTGGGTCATATGGCACCTACACTGTTGCCCTATCCTACAACAACAGTCATCATCAAAGGAGAACAGAGACAAAGAAAGATGTGAAATCAATAGTTTTTTAAAAATTTTATTGTTCCATTTATGTTAGATGTTTATGATAGTTTGAGAAGGCAAGAATAGGAAGCACCTTCTTAATACATAAAGAATTTCTTTGGGGGTTGGTGGAAATGTTCGGAACTAGATAGAGCTGGTGGTTTCACATTATGACTGTATTAAATGCCACCAGAGTGTTCACCTTAAAATTGTGAGTTTTGCCAGGCATGGTGGCACATGCTCATAATCCCAGCTACTCCACAATCTAAGATAGGCGTCTCAAGTTCAAAGCCAATCTGGGCAATGCAGTAAGACCCTGTCTTAAAATAAAATGAAAAGTATTGAGAATGTATCTTAGTGCTAGAGTACCCCAGATTCATCCCCCGGTATCACCAACAGAAACTTTAATTGTGTTATATTGAACGAATCTCATTTCAGTTTTTTTTAAATTTGATCAATCAATAATATAAAACAGCAGGTGTCACCTTGAATCCCATGATGAAGACTGACATAAATTCTTTGACCCTACTACAAAGTGACATTGCCACTCAGTCCACTCACAAGCTGACATGCATTTGTTAGTGACAAGCTCAGCTGTGCTTGACCCACAACCTCTACAGAAACCATCCCTGAGAGCAACAGACTTTAAATAGTCCAAACCAGTAAGGCAATGACAGCCACTTTCCTTTTTCCTTGGCTTCCAACTCAGAACCAACCAAAGAAAGCCAAACACACATGCATAACAAGTTTCATAGGATGCATCAGTACTTGATAGCCATCTCCAGTGTCCCACACCTACAGCCTCTAGGCAATGGTACCTCTCAAGGCTATGCTTTGTTCACATCACAGGGCCTCTGAGTCCCACCCAATGCAAGTAGCTAACTCCTTTGCTCTGGCAAACACTTTTTTTAAGAGAGAGAGAGAGAGAGAGAGAGAGACAGAGACAGAGAGAGAGAGAATTTTAATATTTATTTTTTAGTTTTTGGCAGACACAACATCTTTGTTTGTATGTGGTGCTGAGGATCGAACCCGGGCATGCTAGGTGAGTGCGCTACCGCTTGAGCCACATCCCCAGCCCATGGCAAACTTTTATTTATTTATTTATTTATTTATTTATTTAATTTTTGGTACTGGCAATTAAATCCAGGGGTACTTCACCATTGATTACATTCCTAGTACTTTTTTTTTTTTGTAATTTGATCAGCTTTGACATGTTTTGACATGTATGTAACCAATCCAATCAATATAAAAGGCATTTCCATTTCCATTATTTTTTAAATTTAAAATCATGCAGACTGTGTTTCCTGCATGATTTATTACATGATTTCAACCACTTTAAGATGCATAGAACCTCACTCCTACATGTCAACTACTTCAAAATTCAATGGCACATTTATTAATATCTCACAGGTCAAGGAAGAAAATACAAGTACATATAAAATGTTTTGAACTAATTGATAATAAGAGATTAAAATATGAGATCTCTAGAATGAAACAGTACTTAGATGAACATTTATAACTAAAGTACTTGTGTCATAAAGAAGCTAGAGAAACAATCAAATTATTTTCAAATTAAGAAGTAGAAAGGAAAAACAAGAGTAGGAGCAGAAATATATCAAATAGAGAAGAACTAATATAGCTAAAAGTTGATAACAATCAAATAAGTCTAATCAAGAAAAATGCAAAAACACAAAAATATCAAAAATATATTAAGGTAATATTGCAGTTGCATGTCAACATATGTGATAGCTTTCATAACATGGTCTATATTATATAAGGATCCTTGTGCTGCTGAGAAGAAAGTGTACTCAACCATTGATGGATGAAATATTCTATACATGTATTTTTTACTTCTATAGCTTCTTTATGAAATCAATAGTTCTTTTTCCTCATTCTCTCAAACCTGGGAGTTAGCAATGATGAAGTTTGCCTTCCATACTACCCTAACTAGCTACACAACTTCTTTTCTTCAAAGGAAAGAAAACTATTAATTTACCTTTTACATTAAACCTTTGTACATAAATTAAATTATTTTAATGTGATATTGATCTAGCAGGTATTATTTATTCAGTCTATCTAAATATGCAAAGTTCTCATCAACATAAGCTTATCCATATAAATATTAAGATTCTTTAACTTCACTATATTTCATCATATCCACTTTTTTGGATATGAGTGACTTTCTCAGTAAAATATTGAGTTTTTCATTTTTTTTCATTTGTGTGACTTTTTCAGTAAACTATTGAGATATCTGTTTTACCTTAAAAAGGTAAAAGAAGAAGCATAAAAGTATAAATATTAGTAATTTATTTTAATTGAAATAAGGGTAAATATGTCATTTTCATAGGTGTATGTAAGTGCAAACTACTATATTTTTCAAGTATGCATTAAATTATACGAGGGAGTAAAAGTCTTTTCAGTGATGTCTTAAAAATTTTCTTGCATATTTTCTCACATTGAGTTAAAAGTCATCTTGCTTTTAGGCACTGTGCATTCCTAATGTTTGCATCATAAGGGAAGTATACGATAAATTGTAGTGAAGTATAGCCTCCATGCACAACACTAGAGCTTATTTTCTTGATCCAACCCTAACAGTATTTTTTCTAGTTCCCGGAAAAACATCATCAGACTAGCAAGTACGCTGCTGGAGACCTGAGTGGGGACACATGGAGAGGTGCAAAATTAGATGCTTGCTAACCTGCTAAAGGTTTCAAATTCAAAATCATTAAAAGCACTCTGTTGGCTAACCAAGACACATTTGCCATTGGTATTTTGCAGTGCCTGCCATTTTTCTGTCCCTGGCCTATAATTAATACCTATCACTTATTCCTTCCTTTTTTCATGGTTGGCTAAATAGGTAGGTTATTCAGCTGTATAATTCTACCAGCCAAAGCACTGGCAAACATCATTTGTCCACTTTCTTCTACCTAATGACACCTTCAAACATGATCAACATGTTTTCAACTTTCAAACAAAGCCACTGATACAATGATGGTTTCACTTAATGACACCCTACATGATTATTTTTATAAAAAATTAGCATAGCTCTCTAAATAATTTTGTTCACTCATCGTCATACTTGTCTAATTTCATTCTCTGTCAGTTCCCATTTTAGTACTATTCGTATGGAGGATTTGAAGCTCAAAAGCCTCTCATACAAATCAATAATTTCCTATAATCACACATTAGTTATCATCATTGACACCTTAGGTTTCTTGGCATAATACTAAGAAGTTTCAGAAATTTTAGTAGCTTTAAGATATCAAGGTAAACAAAAGTTTATGTATTCCTAGATTGTAGGATTCCTAATAGTACACAGTATGCTTTAAATTTTAAAGGAGCTACCAAACCAATACTGTTGTTTTATTTTTATTTCAATGACAAGAAATATGCACAGATAAATTCAATAATTTTTTGTTTTTTATATTAAGAAACACTATTTTATTATTTGATTTAATCAGACTTTTTTTTTTTTTTTTTTTTTAAGATACTGCATATAGATCCCAGGGCCTTGTGCATGCTAGGCAGACACTCTACCACTGAACTGCATTCCCACATTCCCAGCCCTTGATCAATTCTTTTAAGTTCTTTTTTTTTTTTAACTTTTCAGTTCTGAAATAGGTATAATATATCTATATACTTCTGTCCTCAGAAAATTTATTTATGTATGGGGACTCTGCATCTTGTTCTGCCCAACACTTCAAGTTTACAAATTTCTTTCTAATATAATTATTAGTAAACACTCTTGTCCAAATAAAAATGTCATAGTTCAAATAATAAATTAATTATAACTTCACCCTAATTATAAGAATTAAATTAGGTACAAAATATGAAAGTTCTCCAAAAGCATACACTATAGAAAATTATGATTTAATTCATTTTTATTTTATGTTCTGACTCACTCTTAATTATTTTCTTCTAGTCATAAAAGAATGTATGTTTATAGCCATTAAGTTATGAAGTACATAAAAATATAAAAAGAAATAAATTTAAACTGAATTACCCAGAGTTAACCAAAGCTAATGCTTTGGTATGTTTCCTTCCAATCTTTTATCTTTCCATGTTTGTTACTTGTGCAGTTTCCATCATAACTTAGTGGTTAATAGTCCACTTTCTGCAAGAGTATCAGACTTCCTGGATACCATTATAGTCACCCAGGTGCTGTCAGGTGACTTGGGAACATTACTTATCTATTCTTCAATTTCCTTATTTATTGATGGGGAAATGGTATCATTAGTCTCAGAGTTCTTTTGTGGTTGTTGTTGTTGTTGTTGTTTTTGGTACTAGGGATTTAACTCAGGGGTGTTTAACCACTGAGCCACATCCCCAGGCTTTTTTTGTATTTTATTGTGAGACAGGGTCTCACTGAGTTGCTTAGGGTCTTGTTAAGTTGCTGAGGCTGGCTTTGAGCTTGTGATACTCTTGTCTCAGCCTCGCAAGGCCACTGGGATTATAGGCATGTGCCATTGCACCCAGCTCATGGAGCTTTTGTGAGCACTAAAATTTAAAATGACAACATATTTATCCAAAAGAATTAAAGTCAACATACTATAATGATACAGGCAAATCAGTATTTATAACAGTGCAACTCACAATAGCCAAGTTATGGAACCAGCCAAGGTGCCTGTCAACAGATGAACAGACAAAGATATGTGGTATATATACACAATGGAGCTTTACTCAGCCATAAGGAAGAATGAAATTATGGCATTTGTAGGTAAATGAATGGAAATGAAGAACATTCATGATAACTGAAATCAGCCAGACTCAGAAAGTCAAGGGTTACATGTTTTCTTTCATATGCAGAAGCTAGACCAAAATAAGGAAAAAAATGGTAGGTTGAGGAGGGAGCAACCCCATGAAAATAGAAGACAAATGAGTGGAGGAAGGGAACTGATTGGGAGGGAAGAGGGACTGGAAAAGAGAGGAACAGTGGAATGAAACTGACAAATTTATGCTATGTGCATATATGAATAGATCACAGTGAATTTCACTTTTATGTATATCTATAAAGCACTGATTTTTTAAAAAGTAAATAGAAGGAACACCAGTGGAGTTGAAGAAGGGGAACAGGGGCAGAAAAGAAGGGAGGTAAAGAGGAAATAATGGGGATAGAAATATAACAAATTATATTCCATACTTGTATAATTATGTAAAATTAAACCCCAATATTATCTATAACTATGATGCAGTAATAAAAAGATAAAAAGTCAACATAATTTGTAGTATATGTATACTATAATTATTATGATAATAGTTAAGTAAATCCTGTTTGTACTCTATTCTGAGCATTTTCTCCTGGCATTAAAAATTAGTCAAATGGCCTAATTTTAAGGACTACCCATAATGAAATTAATAAACATATCATGGTTTAACTATCATTGTCATATGTAAGAGTTTAATAAACACATTTGTTTATAATTAATTGTCCACATATTTGATTATTTTAATAACAAATTTCTAGAATTAGAATTACTGGACACAAGTTATAAGAGTTCTCAAGACTGCTAGTACATGTTGTAAAACAGCTTTCGAGAATTACTCTTCTACTTGCTATCTTCTCCCTTATAGTTCATGGTGATTCGTTTAAGATAATTGTATCTCTTAATTAATTTTCTATTAATAATAATTGAGTTACATAATTGGATGATGTTCTAGAAGTTCATGATAGTTTTGTTGTTATTTTTAGGTAGTGTTTTTCTTTATGTAATTTTTTATTCCATATATTGTATTCACCTAAATTTCTAGTATGTATTTTTAATCATGGTTGCCTTGCTTTCTATATTTGTGAATTTGTGTTTGCTGATCAATTACTATCTACATTTTCACTTTCAATATATTTTTTCATTTTATGGACTTTCTTATAGTTGTTCATCAATGGATATTTTTATGTCTGGACTTTATGCCCTCATAAATATTTAGCTTTGCTGCTTTCATATTGGTTGGCCTTCACTATTTCTTTTCTAATCCTAGGGTTGGGGTAGATAGCTATTCTGTGATAATTTGGGAAATAACTTTATTTTTGTTTAAACACTTACTATCATATTCTAAAACCAAAATTGAACCCTAAAAGTTAAAATGACATCTACTCTATAAAAATTCACTCTTTAATCTATTTTGCTATGATACATACTGATTCAGTTTTAGTTAATTTAATCTGAGATTAAGAGCACTCTTATCTGTTTGTTTATTTTGTTTTGTATATTATACATAAAATTTATTTGAGAAAAAATTAGTGCTTTTTGATATAATTTTAAAGTCAGTACTCAATACTATCTTGCTTAAATATTTTTGATCTCTATTAGAATTTCTAACCACCCATTTCTACCTTTCATTTCTTTTTCTTTATATAAGACTATTTATGTAAGCAACTCAACATACTTTTATCTGTTTGCATATTGAAGATCTTTTTTAACCTTCTTACATTAAGAAAACTTAAAGACATTGTCTCAAAGCTCCATCTTATTATTTTTTCCTAACATTTAAAGTTGCTAAAAGAGACTGAAAGCAGCTTATTATTTGTTTTTGTTGTTGTTGGCAGATATTTTATTGAAATCTTCTAGTGTTCTCTATTTTTATACATGTATATATGTGTTTTACATATTTATATATGTATATATACATATTATATACATGCATATGTACATGTTATATACACATTCATGTACATGTAAATATTTTGAAAAATATTCTCTGCAAATAAAATATCCTGATTTTATGTATAGTATGTATACAGAGAGAATTTTTTATCCTATCTATCAGAATTATAATACTTTTCTCTAGTTTCTGAAGATAGATTTTTTACTTCAGTTTTCCTGAAGTATTTGTGTCATGATCTCTTAATTAGATATTAGACTTTTCATATGAAATACTTTTCCCTCTTTGACTATCTTGCAGATGGATCCTGATCACTGCTTCAAAATATGTCTAAAGGACCTCCTCTGTATGGCAACTGATGGCCTTTAGCTGGACTTCCATAACAGTGACATTACAGTAATTACCATGTTATCTTTTTATCAGTTTCTTATCTCTTGCTAGTTAAACTTTAACCCTCTGTGGGTAGTGACAGTCACTTACTCATCTTTCTGCTCAAGGCTTTTGAATATAAGGCAACCTCGGAACTTTATATGACAGCTATGAATACATTGGTTTTTTGGAGAAAGAAAATCTGTTATTTGCTACATCTTAGAAATGTCATTTACATATTGCTTTGAGTTAAAGTTGAGATTCACTTTTATATATTGTAGCTTACTATGTTAGATTTATGTTAGTAAATTAAGGGAAGGAAGCATGTCATAAATCTCTAATAAATATTCAACATTAGTAATTATTGAAATTAGTAATATCATAAGTAAAATAATAAATTGAATTTATTATTATTCCATTCACTAAATTAACAGAATATGTAAGTGAATTCTCACACAATGAAAACTTTTAGGTTTTTTAGGTTGATTTTACACTTTTCCAAAATCATTTGTTCAAATGGTAAATATTGAACATATATTATTATGTGTCTATTATTTTATATTTACATAATATGTTTTACACGTTTTATTCTTCCTATTTCTCCACTTTTTTTAACCCCTATGTTTTGTTCTAACTCTGTTTCATTTGTGTGTGCTTGTGTATGTGTGTTCTGTTACTGGGAATTGAACCCAGGGGCACTCAACCGCAAAATTAAATCCCCATCCCTTTTGATTTTTATTTTGAGACCAAGTGTCTCTTAATTTCTTGAGGCTGACCCTGACTTGCAATTCTCTTGCCTCAGTACTGAGTAGCTGGGATACAGGGATACAACCAACTCTAACTCAATATCTTAAAAAATGTTTTAAAATATTATACCACACATCTTTACCATGTATTTGCAAATTTTCTAAGTTTTATGTATGTTTTAATATTTTATAAGTATTCTATTTAAATAATTCATTATTTTTTATTTCTCAGAAATATTCTAATTCTTACTATAATTTTATTTGATAATTGTTTTGTCTGGTTTCTTTGTTTTACTTTTTCTGAGTGAAAAAAAGCATTCATTTATACAATTAATTTTTAAATCATTCATTTATCACATTAATTATTTATTTATTTTTATGTTGACATTTTTCTCAGTATAAACTTTATTTACTTCTTAAATCACATTTATGTTCAAAGAATATTTTTGCTTCTCCACAAGATAAAATTGTTTACCTCATCTGAAATTAGCATCTTATCATGTCCTATAAAGGTACATGTCACCTTGGTTTTTATAGGCAGAATCAGCAAGGCATGTTTCTTATTCTCTGTGGAATTTTTAGAAATAATCTGTTTAACAAGAATACCGGAAACTTTCTCAAGTAGGAGTAAAATAAACATTCCAGCTAGCTTGAAAAATATTAGTTCAAAAGAAAGCCAAGCTTATTTGAAGTTAACAACTACTTTAAATTAAATTCTCTAGAAGAGTAATTGGCACAATGTAATCATCAAAATTCTCTTTACACAGTCTTATTGACATTTACCAACAAAATATCCATTGGAATGTTGGTGGTTGGGAAAAAATAATCAATAGAGTTTTCATTATAAAAGAGAGTAGGGCTGAGGGTGTAGTTCAGTGGGAGAGCACTTGCCTAGTATGTCTGAGACCCTGAGTTCAGTCTTCAGCAACACACACACACACATATACACACACACTCACACACAAAAACACAAACACAGTGTTAATGAAGAAAAGAGAAACATTTTTTAGATTAGAAAGGCCTCTGTGATCATGAGAAAGCACATTATACATGTCTCAAATGGTTTTAGCATAATGTGAATTCTCCATCATAGAATAAGTTTGCTTAAACAGTGTTTTCCCAGGAATAAGTTTTCCCCAACCACATGATCCATGAAGTACAGTTTTTAATGTAGTATTTTAACAGCTTCTCTTAGAAGAAAGGACATCCCTAGTAATGTTGCTAGAGAGTATTGAAAAAAAAAAAAGGAAACTTAAGGAAGGAATATATGTTAAGTAGTGATTTATATTTGGGAGATAAATATTCTTTTAATTGATTGAATGTGTACATATTGAATATATGGGTTACTTATTTCTCTACTAAGTACACCCATTCTTTCTGGATAATCTGCAATCCAGATTTCTTAAGTCAATATGGAACTTCACATGGGTATGGAGATTTTTTTTCAATATAGTTGTTCTCTTGTTAGGTGTTCACAGGAATTTAAAGCTTTTTCTTTCCTTCCTTACTTCTTCAAATGTTGAATATTTAAGTAAACAGTAGAGATAGAACTTGCATTACTCTCCAATAATCCTTGATATCAAAGTTTAATGGTTGTATACTTCTTTTATGTGTTAAGATGAAAGTACTTAAGCATCATGCCTGATTTATCATAGACAAAAAGGAAATACTTAATAGCAAAGCCTATATGCTGCCTGCCAGGGAAAATTCAAAGAACAGTGCAAAAGTCCTGGAATTGGACTGCCTTCCTATAGAAATTAATTGTCCACAGGACAGTGTAAGGAACTACACTTAGTTATCAGTTCCTTGATACCCAGCAGTTTCCACAGGGTTTGATATTTCACCATTTGTGAAAAACAGTACTAATGTGAGGAATATGAGGGGGGAAAAGAATGAATATTATATATATATATATATATTATGTCATATATATATATATTATATCATATATATATATGTAAAATCATCTAATATATATAATCATCTAACCATCTCCTGGAATGTGATGACTAATATAAACACATATTTTTCACATTTAGAATTTTTATTTGTGTTTAGGGCAAGTTCAATCTGAACTTAATTATAAAAAGTTAAGAGATCAGTAGTGGTTTTATTTTATTTTTCAATAAAATTTTAGCCAGTGAATTAAATATTGTCAAAAATGACAATGTGATAACACTCAATTAAGGATCATTTTCCAAGAATAAAAATGTACTTCATATTTTATTAGATTTGAAGTCAAATCAATGCTTTATAATCATGGTTAGTGTGCATGTTGTAATTCAAATTCAGTAATTGAAAAAATAAAAGTCAATATGTGATATTCTTTGATATGCCAAGATTAAAATTATTGTCCAACAAAATAGGAAATTATGTGCCCTCAAAGAATGCAGTACTATAGGCTACTAAACACATGCATCACCCACAAATGAAAATATTTTACCATCTTAAAGTTTTTAAATGACCAAGCAAAATAATAACTACAAACACACTGACAGACAAAAACGTTGATATAGTTCTGAAATAGGGCTTACGATGAATTCTATGTAGTTAGAGAAATTCAATGCTTAACATTTCCATAGAAATACATTATGAAGGGAGGCAACCCAAGAGGTATTTTGGCTTTTTAAAAAGCAAACAACACATTTCCGACTAGTTTAAAGATTACTAGTCAACATCACCATTAACATTGTTTTTGTATGGGAAAGCAAAAAAACTCTCAGTTCTTGGGAAAGTTGAGTGTTACTGTTGCCATGGGAACCAGGGCATACATATCAAATGCCATTGGGAGAGGAAGATAAAAACTGCTGTGCATCTGGTACCTAAAAATCTATTATAGAAATACCTTTCACCTAATTTAGGTGTATTTTCAGGTTTAGATTAATTTTGAAGTCTGGAATTTCTTGCAGACACCTTTTTCACAGGGAGTTAATGAGTACAGGATTCTACAGGGAAGAGAAATTTCAATAGAAAATATTCCCATAGAAATTATCACTTTTTTTAAAGAGTGTGTGTGTGTGTGTGTGTGTGTGTGTGAGAGAGAGAGAGAGAGAGAGAGAGAGAGAGAGAGAGAGAGAGAGAGAGAATTTTAATATTTACTTTTTAGTTTTCGAAGGACACAACATCTTTGTTTGTATGTGGTGCTGAGGATTGAACCCGGGCCGCACTCATGCCAGGTGAGCATGCTACTGCTTGAGCTACATCCCCAGCCCGAAATTATCACTTTTTCATTAAAAAAAAAAAAAATCTCTACAAAAATTCTTCAAAAAGCCTTTTGAAACTCTTCTGGTTCTGGAACATATATGCAGGTAAACTCAGGAAGGCAGGATTTTAGAATTAATTATTATCTCCTCATGTTTTATCAAAATATTTGACTTTAAGTGGAGAATTTTAATATTGTTTATATACTTTGGTATAAATATAAGCAGTGGTTTTTCACTATTGTTGTCAAGATGCTGGAGATCAAACCCAGGACTGCATATCTGCTAAGCAAGTGAGCTAGCAACACCACCAGGCTGCAAGCACTGAATATTTAGAAAATAAAGATCTTAAAAGTTGAAATGAAGCTTCATTTGAAAGGCAAATGTGAAAAAATCTAAGCTTTTTAAAATATTGCTTCATTAATTTATATTATTTACTAATTTTAAATTTTTTTCTTATATTCATATTATTTGTAAAGATTTTATAATGTGTATTTATACAACAAATACTCTCAAATTCTTTATAAAAATTGACAAACCTATACTATACTATTTTTATTTTAGCCCCTTTGCATTTTCAACTTTTTTCCTAATGATTTAATGAGACACAGATTATAAGTTGGTTTTATCATAAAATCATGCCGAAGCAGTAAATAAGGGAACGTTTCCACTCCTCTGCCTGTTTTTGAAGGTTTTATAGAAGTGAAGGTGGCTAGCTCCCTTTCTACAGAAATTTATGCATAACAACTTTTGTTTGTTCTCATTTGGATCAATTTTGTTTATTTCCATATCACAAAATCGTAAGAAGAAGAAAAAAATCTGTAACTAGATAATAATTTTTATTCTTAAATATCACAATTAAGTGCTGGAAGGATTTAAATTATACCATATAAGAATGAGATTTGCCACTGGTGCAATGTTCATCTTTCTGAGTTCAGACTTCAATGTGCCTTTTACGTGTACTCTACAACCCCAGATCACTCATTTCTTGACCACTGGATTTCTCTGTTTTCACATAAGAGACATGGAGGAAAATTAGAAAGAGTAAAAACTATGCTACTAGACAATAACTGCAGACACTTATTTGAATGAGTATTCTATGTGAAGTATCATGATTGTCTTAATGATTCTTTACTCATTCAATATTCAATAAATATTTCTTCAGGATACACTTTGTGCTAGACACTTTGATAGAACTTTAATACATAATAGTGGAAAATACATCATTTTTTTCATCTAATAGATCTTATATTCTTGCTAGGGAGATAGCCTTTGTAAAAGCTGCACATAAAATATATAATTACACATTTTGATATGTGCCAAGAATAAAAAGGACAGGGTACTATTAGAAACTTAAATTTGACTAGAGATTTAGGGGAATCCTGGTGAAGAAAGAAATATTTAAGATGCGACCCCTAGGATGATTTAAGTGTTCTCCATGAACAAAGGATATGAATGGGTATTCCAAGCTGAGAAAAGGCTATTGTCAAAGTATTGGGAAAATTTGTTCCTGTGGAGAAGTGAGAAAAGGTCAGTGTAGCTGGAACATAGAGTATCTGAGCAGGGGATGAGAGTCAGTGCTCTGCCAGTCATATTGGAATTTTACCTAAAATCCAATGGGAACTCATAGAAGCATTAAGCAGAGGAATGGCATGTATCAATTTGCTTTGAAAAATACTATCTGGCTGCTGTAGCTTGGGAAATGGATTATGAGGGAGAATAGAACATAGAGGCTTGTACAAGTAGTTGTACAGCTAAAATGAACCCAGAATGTGCTTATAGAAATAGATGTAGAAAAAAATAAGGTACATTCTAAAAACGTTTTGAAAGTGAAATACACAATATGGTCTTTGAATAGATGAGTTCAAGTAGAAAAAAAACCATTTATTGTAGTTTTCCTTTCCTATTCTTGACCACGCAATATCAGGCTCTAGTAACAAGAAAATTTTCCTATTGTAGCTTGAGGTAAAAAAAATTAGGATAGCACCTACTGCCTTTTCTCCCTTTATTTTCCTCCTCTATTCCAGAGAAGGTCCTGTTATGGTCCTAGAAAGTTTGTTTGGACAGATGTAACAGGTTATATATGCAGTATCGGTGATCGTTCTTGGGCCACAGCTAACTGGGCTGGGTTCCAAGCAATGTCCCCATCAAAACAGAATGAAAGGATTCATTTTTAATCTATGGGGACTATCTATGTGGGAAGAAAGTCCATAGTAGCAACATCACTCAAGGGTCAGTACTCTTAATATGTCCCATCCCTCTCTGTTCACCAGAAACATACTTGTTATTTTCTGATTTATCTGTTCCATAGTTGTAAACATCAGAAATATGAAAACAACGTAAGGATTACATTTCAGAAAGTGATTCCTAATCTATCATTTGATTGACAAATAAACAAGATACCTCTGTTTCTAGCACTTATGCTGTCCAATCTTATAAGTTTGTAATTCCATTTACTATTGGCAGAATTCCTCTACTAGAGTTTAACCCTTATATGCACATAGAATAGACATTCATCACACTTGGTAGAAGATTAAATGAATTGTGCTTGTCAAAGATGACTAAGATAGAACAATGAGACAGAAATAAGCATGTGAAGAAGTAATAGATAGTATTTTATGTGTTTGTTGCTTTTTTGCAGTGCTGAGTGTTGAACCCAAGGCCTTGTACATGCTAGGCAAAATTCTGACAGTCCTATAAGTTTTCTTTGTTTATTTTTTCTACTTAATCATGATAAGAGTTGAGGGCAGTTAGAATTCCTAGTTCTGGTCCCTGTAAAGATTGTGTTTCCTGGTCCTTTTAGAAACCATTATATTCTAACTTCAGACTATTCAAAGAAAAACCCTCATTCACTTTTTTTTGAGATGAAGAATTTGGAACTGAGAAGTTGGGAGAAAGGATAAAATTCACACAGTTAATTATGAGGAAATGGGAATTATAATTCAAGCCATCTGGATTCTCATCTATTGGTCCTTCTAAACTGAACTCAATCAAGGTAGGAATTCTTTCTTTTTCATCTGTGAGTTGGTAACTATATATTTTAGGGAAAAAATATGGTCAAGACAAAAATCATTAGTCTTTCATGAGGTGGATACTGCTATTGCCCCTGATTCAGAGATCAAGAAATTTGTTTTACAGTGATTAAGAAATTTGCACATAAATGATAAATGACAGAGAATTTGAGCCCTATTCTGTCTGAATCTAGATTTTGAACTTTTAACCATTCTATTAAACTAAAACTCAAGGACTTTTATTTAACAATATTTAATTCCTATTATGTCAAAAATCCTGTCTGTTAAAAATTGCAGCTCCAATGATTCTTACAATCTAAATAAATTTTAATCATCTCTCTATCTTTTAGATGATGAATTCAAGTAGTATTTTTTTTCCAGAATTTCAACTTGAACTCAGTCATTTATACGTTAGGAAAGTGCTCTGCCACTGAACCACATTCCTAGACCTAGGAGTACTAATTTTTCAGGATGTTGAAAACATGTCAAGTGAAGTCTTTTAGTTTTCCTTTTTTCTAAGTTACCTTCACCCATCCTCAGTACCTTATCTGTTTTTTCAGAGGAAGACTTATACCAACTTCTTTCTACCATTATTTCTCCCATTTGCTAATTATTTTCCAAATCTTAGATTTATACCTTTATCATGAGCATCTTCACCTTTTGCCATCTGTCTCCATTTCTCCTTAAAAATACAGTCCACTACTCTGCTAGTTCTTGAACTAACAACATTGTTGAAGGTTCATTTAACTCCCTGTCACTGATTACTCATCCTGCTTCCACTTAGAATGATTTCAAGTTTATAGACTCATACTGAAAGTATTTCAAGTCACAATATCTTCCCAAGCAGCCCATAACTTCCAAGCTATTCTCTCTTTAACCTCACATGGTATACTAATATATTACAAATATATTAAACCTTATGTTCAAATTATGACTCAATTTTTTTAACTCCATATCCCACTTTTATTGTGTGTCTATGTGTGCTGTGTGTATGTGTATTTACACAAAATGATCCAAGTAATTTCCTGTGAAGTTCCTTTCCTGAAATCATCCCTTCTTTCTGAAATGACTCTCTACCAAACACACTAATTATCCATTATTCAAAGTACCCCATTACCATGTTTGTATAATTAATTTATATCTGTTGCCTTCAATATGTACTTATTGCTATTTTTAAGGCTTTAAACAGATATCTGTCCATTGAGTTTATTTAAAAACTGAGGACAGTATTTAATTTAGCAAACCAAACTTTCTGATTTCAGAAGCAAATACAAAATACCTATGAAATTCTATGGCAACATGTATAACTCAAAATCTTTTACCTTACTTATTATTAATATGGTACTTTATCATATATACTTGGCAACCATGTTGTATATGGTTGCTATATGATAGCTTAAGGCATGGAAAAGACTTCTGCAATGTTTTTTTTTTTTTAAATTTTGAATTCAAAATAGGAGTGAATCCATGGAGATATGAAGCACATCACTATTTTAAATGTTGAAATAGAAGCAATGATCAGGCTCATCCTAATTACTTGGATATTTCCAAAAATAAGATAATCACAACCCTAGTAAGTATGGGGATAAACTCTTAGGAGCTGACTAAATTCAACTATCTCCAGTCTTAGATACAAACGGATGTTCTCAACTTTGAAACAAAGTGATTCAAAAGTGACTATCCATGAATGTTTGAGTTCCAGTTTCTTATAAAACATTCCTGAAATTAAATAGTCTTGACTAAAGGTACAGTAAGAAACTCTCAGTGGGAGGAGGAAACATCCCTGTCATCTTGAGTCATCATTTGGTCATAAGGTACTTATCTTTGTGACATTATCAAAAATGTGTTCTCTCTGTCTCTCTCTTGGGAATCTTTTGAATCACCTCTTATATATGCTGTTACTTTTCAGGCTAGAAGGAAAGTTCTGACTCAACTTCTTTCTTCAGTTTCCATCTATGAATAATGTTCTATGTTGAATTGCTAGATAAAATATAATTTAATATTTTTAAGCAACATTATATTTGTGAAATAGAATTTTTTCTTAAATTCTTATTCAAATACCTATTTACCTGTAATTTCCAATGGGATTTTAAAAAATCTAAAAGCATACATTACAAATATGAGCAAAATTAAAATATTCTGAAAGTAAGCACATACCCAAATTCTATATGCCTTGCCTGTCCTTTACCTCAATCCCTAGAAGTAGAAACAAGTAAGATGATATAGTATAGCATTTTGCATTTATGTTTATACCTTATATACTTTATGTACATTAATTCAGGTGTTTCACTTGAGTATGACGCAGCAAGATAAACGTATCTGTGCATTTGATTTTTTTTGTTGTTTGGCCTGTACCATATAGGAAACTCCATGCAAGCACAAGTTATTGTAAGTTGCATATAAAATATTAAATTAAATATTAAATACTATATTAATTCTTAAGACTAACTAGGATTTTATTCATTTCAAAAATATATAAGGTTAATGAAGAATGTGTTCATTTCAGAAAAACCTGATGAGAAAATAAATTATTTAAATTGTCTTAGGATACCTTTATCCTTGAATCTTAGTTGTCAATTATTATATTTGACATAATAAGTTGAAGGACATTATTTTAGAGTTACTTAATAAAGTTGAGTGTCAATAAAATCTATAGCAGAGATTATTTCTTTCTTCATTAGGATACGTTTTATATAACAATTAAAGTGAATAAGCTAAGCAATTTACCTTTTCCAGACCTTCTTCCTTGAGACTAATCACATCCAAATCAAAATCTGTTCGTAAGCCATTGGTTTTGTTGAAAGTTATTCTGCCTGTGAGGCCTTCCCAATGAGCCTATTGAGGAAAGGGAAAAAAAAAGTTAATAAGTAAGTAAAGAAATAGAAGATAAAATGCTTGTCTATAAATACTAGGAAGATTATTATCAGCACTCTTCTTAAATTTTCATTGCTGTAGATATATAAAATATTTTTATTTTATTCAGAAATTTGAAGGACATTTTTCATAAATAACATCCTCTAATTTCCATATAAAATTTGTTTTAAAATTTTCATTTTATACAATTAATGTTTCTACTTATAACTCTTTTCTAAAAGAAATTTGATGATTATGCTTTAAGTAGTAAAAAAGAATTTAGTCATTTATTATTATGACATATGAACTACTGGATATCTCACTGTGTATTACAGATATAACTGTTATGAACTACCAGTCCTAAATTAATTTAATATAAAAAGAAACTTATTACATTGAAAAGAAGTAGACCTCAGAAAACCTATGTTAAAATTCAGTTATGCAATTTCCACTTATAATAATTTCCCTTATTACTTTAATTTCTCCTAAGTAATTATTTTATACAAAGCTATAAGTGGGGAATGAGGCAGGAATACCATAACTTACTATGTAATGTGTTCACCCTTCCAAGGTGAGTATTATTTGCACTTGTGTTAATATAAAATCTTTTCTTATTCTGTTTGTTACGTAGGACAAATTAATTGCTTTCCACTATTTTCATTTGGAAATAGCTTTGAAAAATACTTACACATGTATGAGAATTTTAAGTTATGCAAGGAAAAAATTGTAATTATAATGTTTAAAATAATAAACACCAATGCTCAAAAGAAATAAATCAAAAAAATTAAGGGTAATATTTCAATAAAGAATCCAAATAAATATCTTTATTAGAATATTTCTGAACCTCTGTGTTTCTCAGGAATTTTAAAATAGTCAAGCTAATAAATTATAAGTAAATGTAATTATAATTTATACAAATTTACATAATTATAATTTATACAAAAATAATATAAGTATATATGTGTATAGATAGATAGATAGATAGATAATCTCAACATGTCTTCACTAAAGTTAAACACGTGTTAACTGGCTTAGAAAAAAAAAAAACAGCAGGTGCAGTGGTGCATGTCTATAATCCCTGCATCTCAGGGGACTGAAGCAGGAGGATAGCAAGTTTGAGGCCAGCCTTAGCAACTTAGGCCTTAAAGTAACTTAATGAGAATCTTTCTTAAAATAAAAAAGTAAGAAGGACTAGAGATACAGTTCTGTGGTAAAGTGCCTCTGGGTTCAATCCCCAGTACCCTAATAAGAAAAATAATGTTTGCCCAATGTCTTCAAGACAAAAAATTTTAGATGGTTAGCAAAAATAGATGATATAAAAACATACAAATGAGTTAAGATCTATAGGAATAGAAGCAAAAAATAGTCAAACAAATCTGGAATAGAGAGACCATAAAAATGTAAACCAGATGAAATCATGGAACTGATAGAATTTTATCACAAATTCAAACTTGAACTTCTAACAAACAACCAAACCAGAAAAGAAAATATGATGAAAATATAATATGTAGAGTTCATAGGTTAAGACACACCAGTGGCTCAGAAGAAACAGCTTCTCCTGGGACTGAGCCCTGAGAGAAATTTCTCCTGTTGGTCCTCATAAGGGGGACACTGTGTAAATTAGTAAACAAGTTTCTCAATTATACTCTACAAGAAATGCAATGAGTGGAATGTCATACAACTCTTTCTTTTATGGCTGCTTGACACATGTCATGGTCTCAATACTTAAGGTCCAGGTTCAGAAAGATCAGTTCTTCAACTACTTCAACCCGTGGGCTATGAGGGAGCTATGTGAGCTCCTATGTGGGCTATGTGAGCCCTCTGATGCTTGGTTTTGGACCTTAAGTGAATGCAAAGTGTGGCACATCTAACAAACTTCATCTTTTTCTGGGGATGTCAATTCACTTATCTAAGGGTTTTATAAGAATTAGACAAGGGAAATTCATGGCTATTTTTTGCCAAGAATCTAGAGATTCTTTTATTTATTTATGTATAATTATTTTATTACTGAATGATCCTATTTCAGGATGAGTAATTAATGATAAGTTGAACTGATGATTTATTTAACCAATTAATGAAAATTCTTATATGGTAATTAATACCTGTGATATTTCATAACAAAGTTTAGCAATCAGCTAAACTTTCATCTCTAAAATATATCCTGAGCCAATAAATGACTTTCTTTCATGATAGGAATAGCAGAAAGAATAGAAAGAAAATGTATTTGTGTGTGCACATATATACAATCTTTAAGAATTTTCCACTTTTTTCTTACATCCGGCATGCTTGGTCTATAACTGTAATTGACCCAATCTGAAATAATATATAATCATAAGGATGGTTATATTATACAGTATGAAATAAATTTTGCATTTTTATGAGTCCATATGTTCTTTTTTATGTTAAATGTTAATATAATTAAAATAACTAGACATTATATTTCAGAACCATAAATCTAAAGACCTGCACTTTAAGCCTCACAAACTAGATATAATTTTAGTGTAGTTCAAATGACACTCATATTAAAAATGCATTTTATATCTTGTTGCCTAAAATATGAGCACTCTATAAATTTCTACATGTCTACATAAATGAAAAGTTAACACACATAAAGATTCAGTAAGCTAAAAGTTAACAATATCATAAATTAAACTTTCATAGGTCACAGTCTTTCATGTTTACATCATCATAGATATTTTTATGGATATTCCACTTATGAATAATCAAAACAATATTTTTTCATATTTTTAGTAAAAAATATTAATTTTGCTTGTTTCAGGGGAGAGATACTTTTAAAAGATAAAAGTAAAATATCACCAGATAGAAAAACTTCAATAATTTTACTTCATTCACCTTGAGCACAGAAGTGATAAACTTGAGTGCTTCTCGGACTTACCTCTTTAATTAGGCTCATGAAACGGGTCCCAAAGCGCCAGGGTTTGTGGCGATTACACTGCAAGGAGCTAACTGTCATCTGGGGAAACTGCTGGACTGCCACAGACACGACGTGCACAGCATCATACATTAGAGCAGCATCCGTCTGGAAGCAGAGGAAAAGTAAATAAGTGTTAAGTACACCTGTGGAGCCTGAGGTACTTAGTTTGGAACTGGAGGAAAAGATGGAGTGAAAGAAATACATATGCTTTTCCTTATATTGCATAGAAAACATTTTCTCCAGCATGCTATTCTCTAACTTAAGTTACTACATAGGCTCCATTAGAACAATACATGCACCCAGCCTTTCTTTCCTGAAATGATAACCCAGTTAGTTATTCTCCTGACATCCTTGTTGGAGTTGGAAATATTTGAAGACATTCATTAATTCCCTTTTGTCTCTATTACACTTTACCTTCTACAAACACACACCCGTGTGCACACACAATGAATGTAATTGCTAACATTGTCAATGGTTAACTCACACATCACATAGGAAAGAAAGTAAATAAGTAAGCAGTTCTATTGTATGGTAAGAAGAAAAGAGAATTTAAAGGAGATTCTCTCAAAAAAGCTTTGCTAATATAAACCCTGATCTTTTCTTCAACTCAGTTTTTCAAAGAGTTGTAGCTCAGAAATGATGCTACAGTTTTGAACATTAATACATTTATTAATCCCTTTTCAGGAAGCTAAGTTTAATTCCTGTGCTGTTGTCTTTTCTTGAAATTTCCATATGAATAAAAGTTCATTTGGCTTCTTAAATAAAATGAATATGAATTCTACTGTGCTGCACCTGCTCAAATTACCAAGTACCTTAGAGGCTGATGGTAAAAAATAAAATGTTTATAAGTCACAATAAACCGGGGGCTCAGAGGCTCAACAACTGTCAAGTGCTATGTTAAATGAATCCTCACATTGTTTGACAGATCCATGTCAGGTTCACTACCTACAGAAGGGGGTCATATGAGAGGGTACCAATGAACTTTGAGCCATCTGTTTAGCATGCTTTGGAATAAAAACTGGTGTTTTTTTTCTTTCATTCACACAAATAGCGAGCTGTAAAAATGAATTTCAAAATGAATAGAAATCCTTTAGATTATAGTGTTTTACACAATACAAAATAAAAGAAGTACACATAGTAGCTTTCATGGACATGGATCCTAAGGAGTTTTACCACATGAAATAAGATGGCTAAAGAGCACAATGGAATGACAGAACATAATAATACCCTTTTATACTTCTTTAGTATTTAAGGAATATAACTCGAATTAATAACATTCATTTTATAAATACTAACTGACTAAGTTCATATATCCTGGCTGAATAGTGAAAATTAGTGTCATGGAGCAAATTAATACAGGCATATAATAGTAGTCTAAGGATTAGATTAATCATTGTCTAATAGTTGTTGTTAGCCTGACTTAGAATTCAAATAATGTATATTATATCACAAAGGTAGTCACAAAAATAGTTATCAAAATATGAAAGATATATTTTGATCTCAAAATTAAATGAATTTTTTAAATGTATCACTGTTAACAAGAGTATGAAGAAATGACTTCTTTCAGATATCATTGAAAAGTTTCACAATTTCACAATATCACCACAAAGGAGTCTTTAAAATATATATGTTCATTCTAATCTGGAAATTTCCCTAAGAAAGTCAGAGATAAGAATCAACTGTATTTATATTCATTGTTTTTAAAAGTCTCACAGAAAATCTTTAAAAATTGAAAGCATAAAGTACTTTTTTTTTGCATCACAACACCATAAAACCAGAAATGAATAACAAAATCTTTAGAAACCATAAAAAAATGGAAACAAAACAGCTTACTCCTAATAGATCAAGAAAGAAATTAAGAGAGAAAATAAAGTAAAATTTCTTGAAAAAAAATTGAAGAGAGAAAACATATTAAAAAACATGAAATATAGTAAACGCCGTAAGAAGAGGTTTATAGGAATCAATGTCTACATCAAAAAGGCAGAAATATTTCTAATAAACAACGTAACACTATACTTAAAACAATTGGAAAAGCAAGAACAAACCAAACCCACCACTAGCAGAAGGAAAGAAATAAGAAAAACCAAAGTAGAGATAAATGAAATATAGAGTTTAAAAATGATACAAATATCAACCAAATAGTTGGTTTTTTTTAAATAAACAAAACCACAAACCATTAGCTAGACTAAAAGAAGACTCAAATCAGAGATGAACAAGGATGCATTCCACTGACAGCAAAGGAACACAAAGATCATCAGAAATTATTAGGGAAAAATATATACTAACAACTTTGAAAAACTGAAAGAAATGAACAATGTCCTAGATATATACAGTTTAACAATATTGATTTATGAAGAAATATAGACTGAAAGCATCAGCAATAAAAAGTTTCCCATCAAAGAACAGTCCAGAACCAGATGGTTTCACTGCTGAAATCTACCAAACACTTAAACAAGAGGAGAAAATTCTTCCAAATTTATTCAAGGAGGCCAGCATCACCCTGATACTAAAACCAGACAACACAACAAAAAAGAAAGCTGCAGACCAAAATCCTTTATGAACATGGATTGAAAAATGCTACAAAGCTGAATCCAACAGCACATTTAAAAGATTACCTCAGGAATTCAATATGGTTGAACAAAGACTTAAACCATATGATCATCTTAATAGATGAGGAAAGAGTATTTGATAAAATTCAACAACCTTTGATGATAAGAACACTGAACAAATTAGGATTAGGAACATACTTCAACATAATAAAGGATATTTAAAACAAGCCAACAGCTCACATCGTATTGAACTTGTAAAACTTAAAGCATTGTATTTAAGATATGCAACTCATTAAAATAAATTAGTTAATTAATAATATATTTTTTAAAAGGTATGGGTGTCCACTTTCACCAGTTTTATTAAACATAGTGCTGGAAGTCCTAGCCTGAAGAATTAAGTAAGAGAATGAAATTGAGGGACTCCAAATAGAAAAGGAAGAAGTCAAATTATCATTGGTTATAGATGACAGAATTTTATATGTAAAAAACACAGACTGCACTAAAAATATTAAAAATATTGAAAAAATTGAGCAAACTATCAGGATATACAAAAATCAACATACAAACAAATTGCATTACTATGCAGCATTAGTGAATTATCTTAAAAAATCAAGAAAGCAATCCATTTTTTAATATCTACCAAAAAAAATAAAATAGCTAGCAATAAATTTCACCTAAGAGGTGAAACATCTTTACAATATAACTATAAAACATTGTTGGAAAAATTGAAGAAGACACAAATAAATGGAAAGATATCCTGTGTTCATGGATTGTTAGAATCAATATTGCTAAAATGTTTATAAAACTTAAAACAATCTGCAATTTCATGCAACCCTATCAAAATGCCCATGATTTTCTTCATGGAACTAGGAAAGACAATCCTAAAATTTGTTTGGAACCACAAAAAAAAAAAAACCCTGGACAGATAAAATAACCTAGAGAAACGAAAGAAAGAAAGAAAGAAAGAAAGAAAGAAAGAAAGAAAGGAAGGAAGGAAGGAAGGAAAGTATGAGGCATCATAATATCTGAATTGCAAACATACTGAAAAGCTATTTTAATCCAAAAAGAGTGGTGTTGGCTTAAAAACAGGCATAAAAATTAATGGAACAGAATAAAAAACTAGAAGTCTGTGCATGTACAGTCAAATGATTTTTGACAAAGTGCTAAAAAAAAGAAATGGAGAAAACAGTATTTTCGATGAATGGTTCTGGAAAAATTGGATATCTACATGCAGAATGAAACTAGGCTTCCATCATCAGTTACAAAAATCAACTCAAACTGGATAAAGGTCTTCAATGTAACTAAAAACTGTGGAAATACTGGAAGAAAACATAGTGGAAATGCTTCAGGACATTTTAGTGCGCAAAAAGTTTTGGTAAAACCCCAAAAAATCACAGGAAATAAAAGTAAATAGACAATCCATAAAACTAAAGCTTCTGCAAAACAAAGCAAAGATCAATGACCTACAGAATGGTAGAAAATATTTGTAGTATGTAAGTCTGACAAGGGGTTAACATGCAGAATACTTAAGGAACACTAAAAGCTCTATAGCCAAAAAAAGGATTAAAAATTAATTTAAAAATTGATATGAATAAACATTTCTAAAAAGATATACAAATGGCCAACATATACATGAAAAATGTTCAACTTCATTAATCATCAGGTAAATAAATGCAAATCAAACCACAATGAGATATCAACTCACTCCAGTAAGAATGCTGTCAAAAAGACTAATATGCTGGTTAGGATGTGGAGAAAAGGGAAGCCTTGCACACTGTTGATGGAGATGTAAGTTAATACAGCCATCATGGAAAATAGCATGGAAATTCTTTAAAAAATTAAAAATAGAACCATCACATGATCCAGCAATCCCATCAATGGATATATACCCAAAAGAAACAAAGTAGGACATTTAGAAAGTCAGCAACATTCATCAGGGACAATTTCATTCATGGAGAAGATTTCTGAGAGTCAAACATAATGGGTTTAGGGAACATAAGCTCAGGGAACTACATTTAAAGAAATTTAGAAACAGAAAAATGCAAATAAGTACATATACATGGACCCACACATGTGTCTATGTATATGTGCATATATACTAGAGTCACACCATGCTCTGATAACTGGTAGTTTGATTTCTAAAAATCTTAAGCCTTCTTATAAGTGACAGCATGTAGATAGTAAACCTTTGAAGATGTACCTTTGCATATCAAAGATTATTATGTTAAAATATTATTTGGCTCAAGAGAAGTTAAAGTGAAACACAATTTAAATTTTAAGTATGGTTAGGAAAGACCCAGTCATAGACCTACATTCCCAATCACTGTCTCTGGGGAACAGCCAGCCACACTCTCTTCAGAAATTCTTGTTGCCACTATGACTACTTATTGGTAAAATATCATCACTATAAAGATAAAAAAGGAATGACCTACAGATGATCATACAAAATCTAGTAATGAAGTTAAATAGAGGCCCAAAAATGATCAGAGAAAACTAATTTTCAAAATAAAATATGAAATAGAGAAACCAAAGGCAACAAATATATATTGGACTGCAAGAAGAAATTACAGCAGAATGTAACTCAAAGAAATCCTGACCCCAGCAGGATGCAAGATTAGTTCAAAGTACAAAATTAATTTAAAAACTAACATTTTTAATCTTTATTTCATGAATGTCAGAGGAAGCCTAATTCTTAACTCCTCACAATACCATGTTTCTCAAAGCCCCTCTTCTATGCTCTAGTTTCCTTGCTCAGAAGAAGATTTTCTGCTGCTCAGAAGATTTTCAAAAGGCAAAGACCCTGGAGTGTCTTTCAAGCTTGAGCTTAAAATCCCAAGATTTTACTCTTACTCCCAAATCTAGAGGTTTATTTGCTTTTGATAAATCTTCACCCTCTCATATTGACTCTATAATCATTTGCCCTGACTTTTGTCTTGATAAATAACAGGAGGAAAGAAAAGGAGAGTGAAACAGAGAAGGAGAAATGTGAGGAGAGCCAGGTTAAATTATCTTGTCATTAATAACAAGGTTATTACTATTAAGTAACATTGAATGCTTTATGCTGCACACCTGTGATTACATGCATTATATCATTTATTTCTCACAAAACCCATATATTTTAAAATTATTATTGTCATAGAGAAAGATAGTGAAGCTTAGGAAGATTAAAGTAATCTTCTCTCAAGTTCTCATCATGAAAATATTGGCAGAAAGGAAACTCAGGCAAAGCCTAATTCTTACAACCTCTCTCTGAGGATCATAACACACTGCCTCCCACAGGCCTTAGTTCCAACAAGTCTATAAAGGTGGCAAAGGAGGAGAAGCAGAGAGGGAAGGTATTATGTTTGGGGAGTGCTCTGATGAGAACCAAACAATTATGATTCCCACTGAGGGTGTGTTTCTGAGATGGGACTTAAAGTTAAATTGGTTCCCCAGTCAGTGTTGTTGTTGTTGTTGTTTTCCATATCAGAGCTACTCTAAAAAGTACTAAAGGGTTAAAAGAGTAAAAATTGTAATTTCATGAATTGTGTTAAAATCAAAATATGTGAACAATTTGGTTATTGAAGCTAATGTAAGGTGAACATATAAATCTGTAGTCATTTGCATCCTAAACTACAAAGTCAAAATCTAAGTTTGGGGATGAAGCTTGATCATCAATGAAGACCAGACAATCCACCCCATTTTCTCTCTTTGAATTATAGTTAATCATATACACATTTGAATTATAATTACATATGTATGTATGTATGATAGATATAGATACAGATATAGATAGATAGATAGACAGACAGATAGATATATATACACTTACTTGAAATTTAGAATAGTTGTACACCCTGGGAGTACATCCCAGAAGTACAGATCAGGTAGGTAGAGACAGAGCTAAACAGCACAGAACTTAGTGTAAAGCTCCATAGTTCATTTCTAGTTCACACATCTGTCATTTGGATTGGGAATAATACCAAGATCCTACCTCAGAATAGATTAGAATTGGAACTTTATTTTCCTTTCCAAAATAAATTACTTAGTGGACAAGGAATGTCAGCAAAAAATTTGTTTTGAAAATCTTTAAAATTGTGCAATGGTATCCTACACATTTCAGTAGAACTAATGTGATCTTTCTAAGTGTGTTGCTTGAAAACACCATGAGAAATGCCTGCAAATACATTTAAATATGAGCTAATCTTCTCACTAAGTTATTGCTGAATTTATCTTATACTTAATCTAATTATTTTCAGGAATGGAATGTGTAACAGATGCAGGTGTGTAAGGGACAAATGTTAAATTCTATGGCTAAGTAATTGCAACAGAAATTGGTTTATTCACCCAGTGACATTTCATCAAATCTCAAGTAGCTTTTATTTGCATAAAGCATGAAGGAAACATAATCAATCAATTCTGACCTACATACAAACATAGAAGAGAACATCGGTACATAAAATTTCTCAAATATACTAAAGATTCCTCCTAGTAAAAATCAATCAAAGCATTTTTTCTTTTTCATGGGGAGGCATTCCTTCAGAATGTTTTTGTCCCTTAAGTAGCATGGCTTTGGGGTACCCCAATTGGATATTGACTGGGAGAACTTATAACACAGCATTTTCAAAATTATTTTCTCTATTGTTCCAGTTGAGGTTATATTTGTATTAATAAGTCATTCTTTGTTTAAGGCTTCTTATGTAGCAGAGATCTTCTTCTATTCTAAAAACTCACCCAATATTGTATGTAATAATGTACCTTTAAAATAATAACTCTTAGTAGTGACTGTGATGTGTATTCACATCATGATTATAGTGATGGTTTCATATATGTATATTACATACAAGTATGTCAAAACTTACCAAACTGTAATTTTAATATGAGCAATTTAAAGAATGTACTTTGTACTCCAATACAGGTGCTAAAAATCAAAGCATTATTGTGCATTTTTCTTAGAAAATGATTAATATTTTTAATTTTATCCTATATGCATCTAAAATCCTTCCCATTTAGGCATTACTGATCTACATCTTCTTTCTTACACATTTAAATTTTAATAAAACTCTTTTCTAAACTTTCTGTTTCTAAACATTCCAGACCATAAGCATTTTTTAATGGTAACAATATGTAGTTTATAATACTCAAGCAATATTCCATGTATTGCCTTACCAGTAATAAGTATATAAAAGCATTTTTAAAATAAATATATGAATTTAACAAGATTTAATTTAAAGAGTGAAAAAAATAGGTATTAGTGAGCTCAGAATAACAATTGTGCTTTGCTATCTAGCTAGAATGTATTACCTCCCAGAGGTACAGTGAACCAAATCTGCCAGCAGCTCTAACCTGGGAGGAATGTGAGTGCAGCCTCTGCCCCATTTCTAAATGAATTTATAGTAACAGTTCTGTGAACACATTTATCTTTCCATTAAATAAGTGCAGGCAGGTCTCCTTTGAGATCTGAATGCTAGCTGGCAGGTGGCAGATCCATTCTGGAACTCCTACGTCTCAGATTTTGCTCATTTCTGAATTTCCATCTGAGATACAGTACATAGCACAAAGAGATGCATGTCTAATACATGGGAAAAAAGTTTATGATTCTGGCTCATAATTCATTGACTTCATTTTAAAACAAAACAAATAATACATATTTCTTTAAAAATTCATTTTGCCTTGTTTCCTCATTTTATAGTTGGAAATATAAATGATGATCTGCTATAGCTCTTTCTTGCTGGAAACACCACTTTCAAAAACCAGATAGTTTCAGAAGAAAAATAATTATAAATGTTGATTCTTCAATTAGTAGATACAGACATTAATACTGATGGGCAAAGGGGTGGATACAGACGTGGAACGCCCCCTTGCACAGTCAGCAGGAACGTAAAGGAGAGGGAGAATCATACACTTTTCTGAGCAAGAGGGAGGAGGTCACACCTGGAAGGCAAGCTGGCGTTCACTCATTCAGCTGGCACACTGCACTTAGCACTGTGCCCACACAAAACAAGAGCATGGTAGCTGCTAACTGAAGTGAGGGACTGATGAAGAAATGCCCTTAGAACCAATGGGGAGACAATTGTCAGAGACAATTCTCACAGTTACACTGCAGCTGCCATTATGCATTCACTGTTGCCAGCTCTTTGTACCACTCTAAAACTGAGTGCTTTACCAGCAGCTGTGTGGACTGCACAGACTGCATGAGATAATACATTAAAGCAGTTTGCACAATTCCTGGCCCATGGTCCATAGGCAGGTGTTCAACGATGATGGTGATGATCACCAGAAGACTGGTAATCTCTTCAAGATGGATATGGTCCAAAACAAAGAACTGGTTTAGAAAGTATAATGCTTCAACTCTTCTGCACCCACTGTTAGCCTAAATGAGTGAACAGGCTTCATGCTGATCAAGAAAACAGATCAGGTTCTAGAAAGAGAAGAAGAAGGAGGAAATTACAATATAACTCCTTGATTCCTATAAAATGTGGTTTGTGCATATACCAAAATTCAGTTGAAGTCAGAGCTAAAAAAATTTTGAATACACATTGGTTACTGACAAATTAGAATTTAAGAATAAAGATAAATAGCAAAATATCATACTGTTTTGTGTTTAATAAACAATGTGCTGCTGTTGGAAAATAATTTCATACCAGCAATGTAAACTGGGACAAGTGTCACTCATTTTTTTTTTTTACATTCCAGTTTCCTCATGTATAAAAAGGAAATAATTGAACCAGGTTCATTATAAGATGTCCTGTGATTTTCATTCATAGTCCTAGGAAATCCACATTTTATTCTGATTTTATATTGCTCTTTATATTTCAACCGTTACCATTACCTGAATTTCCACTATAATTCTTAATGCTTTATGTGCTTGTCTAATAATGTTTTGCATCAACATTTCATGAAAATAAGGGGAATCAAAGGTCACTTTTCGTCCATCATTGTCAGTGTTCATACTTCCCCCAATTTCTTCCAGGACTAAACCTGCTGATATTTATATTATAGACTGTTCTTTGGTGTAACTTTAGCATTGTTAACATTCTCACCTACATTAAAACTCTCCCTGGCCTCCCTACTCTGAAAAGGAATACTAAAATCCTTTCTTCCCTACCTAAAATAATTCCCTAATACTCAGTATTTTACCTTCTTTTGATTCCTCTCTCACAGTAAGATGCTGCATCCCCCTATGCTTCATGATGTTGAACTAACCAGAGTGATCTCTGTTTTGTAGATTAGTTGAATTAAAGGAGATTCCAGAAGTTGCATGATGAAAGATCTTTAAAAACAGTATGGATTTTTGTCTCTACCTGCATCAAATTGGTATCTGTGAGGTGTGAAACGGATAAGAAACTTAAAAGAAAATTAAAGAGAAGGAGTGGGGGATAAAAATAGAATAGTTTTATATGAGAATAAATGAGAAAAATTAGAAAGAAAATTCAAAATGAGCTATGTGCTGAACATCCATGAAGGAGACATCCCTGGATGAATGACAGTCATTGATGGGATTCAAATAAGACGTGACCTGAGCCAATATTAATTCCATGAGTAACTAACAGATCCATTTATTTTGTGCGTCTGTGAATTAGTGAATTTGAAAAGATTCACCTCCTTACCGTGTGAGAGAATTCAAAAGAATGTATTAGGAAATGACTTTGGATAGGGAAGAAAGGATTTTAGTTTTCCTTTTCAGAGCAACAGAATCCAAAAGTGGGTGAGAAGTTTAACAGTGAGTGGTTAAGTCACCACAAAGAAAAATTTATAATATAAATATCTACGTCTCTCTAAACTGATGTTTTTGGCTACCAAACCACTAGTTTTTGGTAAAAGCTACCAAAAAATTAATTGGCCACAAATTAGCTTATTTGGAACAATCAGTACACTATGGACTAAAATGTGGCTGATGCTAATTATAACAATAGAGTTTTCATTGACCCTCTGTGTTTGCTTTATACAATTTTGGGCCTTCATTCCTTCAAGAACTCTTGCTGAATTTCATTGGCTTTATTATTATCAACAGGATAGTTTTACAAATAACATTATTTCCCTGCAAACTTTTAGAGCTTTATAAGGAATGAAATTCAATACACAGGGTTTTAAAATTATTTTAGGTTTTAAAATTATTTTAGGAGATGACTATTTTACATTCCAGGAATTATAGATATTTACCATGAATATGTACTTTGTAATTTTTTTCTGACTTGTCTCTTTAAAATGCACATTTTGAACCAAGCATAAAATCCTAGTCGTTTTTATTGTGATGCTTTCTAAACACCTTTAAACACTTTTATACAATTTTCAAATATGTTTATATGTTTCAAATATTATAGAGAGAAACTCTTCACTTTATAGATATAAATAATTGAGGGAAAACTATAAAACAGGTTAGAAAACACGAACAGGTTTTCAATTAAAAGTTCCATTTAACTAATGTAATTATTTTACATAATTAAATTTCTTCCACTAAGATCGGTCCATTGAGATATCTCTTTCTCTTTTAAAATGTTCCTTGAAGCTCTTACTAATGTACACGAACCATGCTGTATTGATGGGATTGTTAATGAACTCTCTAGCAAAAATGTACTATCCTTAATAATTCAGATCCTGTTAAATCTTGTCTGCTTTTTACTACATTTGGAAGTGCTATTGATCTAGAGAAGAGTCAATATTGAGGGGGAAGTATTCCTTACACTACTAGCTGGTCTCCAATACATCCAATTATCTTGATATTTGCAGTTTGAAATTAGCTTCTTGTATTTAAAAATGTATATTCATCAATAAATATTGTTTATATTTACTTTTTTCAATATGATGTATTAAAGTGGATGTCTATGGTGTTAACAGATTGTGATTCTTTCTAATTTGAGATGCAGGAATATTCAAGCAAACATATTCTAGAAATTTTGCTTGTATGAGTTCAAATAATCATGTAAATGCTAATCTTAAATATCTGTAAAAATTGATAACCTAAAATGATACCAAAGTCTTACTTTAAGCATGCTTTGAAGAAAAATTAAAATATTTAGATATTTATGAAAAAAATAAAAGCACATAAGCAAAACAAGTCACATTAGTACATGTCCTCTTTGACATTTTTGTCTTACTGTATCTTAGCCTACTACATTGGGCCTATTTTCCTATAAAAACTTCTCACAAAAATGTGAAAAAGTAAATCTTTCATTGAAAGCTATGGGATGTGGAATTTAATTGTTTTAACTTAGTGGCTGTAAGAAGAAAAGTTTTTTTTTAACATTGTATTCCTCATCTTTCAAATAAAAGTAATCTTTCTCAAATGTTGTTGTGAGGATAAAGTTAGAGAATTTTATAGAAGATAAATTATAAACTTTTAAAATAGGTCATAATAAAATGAACATTCTTAACACAATAGCATACAAGGTAAAGGGAGGGCCTAATTTCATAGAGAGTATAATATCTATCAACTGATGTTGGAAAGTAGTCATTGTATGAAAGATTTTTCTATTAACATCAGTAACTCCAAAAAACAAAAGGAGTAGGGATAAGCTAAGACAACAAATTCAGAATGAATGGTGGGGATAAGAAAAGGTCAAACTAGAATTCTCTGTTTTATTTTTTTTTATTTTACCTTTTAAATTTTCTGAGATTACCAACTCTCTTTTCAGATTAGAATAGGCTTAATACTTATGCCATGAATATAAAAGGATTTTCTTAAATTGGGTCTTCATGTATCCTTCTATTTTAGAGGAAAAACTAAAAGAGTAAAACATGGAACTAAGAAGGTAAGGCACATGATTCTGTTAAGTCAGGAAACATCTTTGGTGGAATCCATTGTTTTGCCTTTCCAGCATCTATTCTGATTGCAGCAGAACCCTCTTTCCTTGGAGTCCATGCCTTGTCCTCATCTCCTAGTTCCAGGAGCAAGTGTATGTTCCAGGTTTGGTTGTAGCCATTGCTTCAGGCATGACCACAAACTTGGATCACAAGTTAAACCCAGGCCTTTTGAGGGAACTATTGGGGAAAAGACACGTTCCTTCTTTGGGGCATCTGTATTGCTGGGTTGTTAACCTTTGATCCCACCTCTATCTTAGAATAAAAATGGTAGAGATGAAAGAGGAGGTAATAGAAGAGAAACTGTTAATGAGGACTTTCTTTTTCTACCTGGATCCAACTACATTTGAAGACAAATTATCCTGTTGTTTATAAGTTATAAGACCAGTATACTTAACTTTGTTTTTAATTAACTTTAATGGAATTATAGACAACTAAGATTTTAATTGAAAATTGAAATAATAAAGTCTTAGACATCAGTTTTCCTAAGTAAAATGAGATTATCACTTCTATATCCTCAAGGAGTTATTCTAATGTTTCCTAAACATTTAAGGAAATTAAGATAACATATGTAAAGGTAAGCCATAAATAATCATAGAAACTGAGCACGGTGGCACACGCCTGTAATCCTAGTAGCTTTGGAGGCTGAGACAGGAGGATATCGAGTTCAAAGCGAGCCTTAGTATTGGTGAGACACTAAGCAACTCAGTAAGACCCTGTCTCTAAATAAAATACAAAATAGGACTAGGGATGTGGCTCAGTAGCCGAGTGCCCCTGTGTTTAATCCCTGGTACTAAAATATGTGTGTGTGTATATATATATATATATATATATATATATATATATATATTTTTTTTTTTTTTTAAATTTCCTGAATGACATAAAGTTTCAAACAATTTATATTAAATGTATAATTATTATCTTCCAATTTTTAAGATCTTTAATTCAATGTAGAAAAAAGTGTTTTACATAATTACAAGATATACCGATTGCTTTAGTCAGCTTTTTTATTGCTGTGACTAAAAACCTGATCAGAACAATTGTAGAGGAGGAAAGTTTATTTGGGGGCTCACTGTTTCAGAGGCCTCCTCCATAGACAGCTGTCTCAATTCCTCAGGGCTGGAATTGAGATAGAGCATCATGTTGAAAGAGTGTGGAGAGGGAAATGGCTCACACAATAAATCAGGCAGCAGAGAAAGAGACTCCACTAGTAAGATACAAAATATATACCCTAAAGGGCTCACCCTAGGGACGCACTTCCTCTAGCCACATCCTACCAGCCTTCAGTTACCATTCAGTTAATCCCATCAGAGGAATCAATCTACTGATTGGGTTAAGATTCTCATAACCCAACAATTTTTCCTCTCAACCTTTTCGCATTGTCTGACACTTGAGCTTTTGGGGGACACCTCACTTCCAAATAATAATACCTATAGCACAGTAAAAACACAACTGGAACAAATTTGAAAAGGCATAAGAGGTCCCTCCTCCCTGAGAAGGCCCATCTCTCCCTTGAGTGTGCTCCCCTTTCCCCTTTCCCTTCCTTTCTAACGAATTTATGTTTGTGAGTTACTCTGAAAAGAAAAGAAAAGGCAAAGGAGCATATCATTTCTGCCAAAATATATGGTTCAACATTTTTTTTAAATTGGTGCTACCCTTCCTATTATGAACTATGCAGGCTTAGGGATAATCAGAATGTGAACCGAAGCAAAAACTTTCATGATACACTGCTGTGAACATTATTAAGAAAGAAATCATAGAGGACTCTAAAACCAAATGCAAACTAACACTCTACATTGCCCTGTTAGCCAGTAGGTTAATAGACTGACACCAAAATTGGAAATGACCCATAAAGCTGTGTCAGATAACTCTTGACATTTATATTTTTGAATTTTACACTTGATGAAACAATTTATAAATCAAAAACCACAAAATGCTTTTGTCTCAATGGATATTTTTTTCTTGTGCTGAAACTTCATGTCATTCAGGAAATTAATTTAAAGTAAACAAAGAGCAGGAGGTAAAGGTGATAACATTTTACTTGGGAGAAAAAAATGACAAACTTCACCTGCTCATTTGAGAACTGAACAGGTGCAGCCAAAGAAGAGATGGTGATGGAGACATATAGGCAAGGACTCAAATGAAAGTCAGAAGGAATAGAAAATCCAAAGAGAATTTAGGAACAAGAGATTATTAGAAATATCTTAAAAGGCATAATGAAAATTCCTACCAGAAGAAACATAAAAAAGCTTAAGAAAAGACAAGGTAATAAAGATAGAGTGTCATAAAATATTACCTTAGTGGAAACAAAGAAATGTGATAAATTTATTTCAAGAAGAAATGCAAATAAAAGTTGTTCAGAACTTGTTGAACTTTATCTTGAGCCTAGCTCATGAGCTAGATTTGTGAATCTCATGCATAGAGTCCTATAAAGTATGCACCAACTCAAATTGCAATGGCAGAACCTGAGTATATCTAATGAACCATGATAAAAGTATCTAACTATTGAGTAGACTCATGTTTCCAGAGTTCATGGAATGAGACAATTTTTCTTCTTCTTCTTTGCATTCCTAATTCTGAAACCCTACATTCATCTTTATTACAGTGGTAAATCCTTCTATGTCTTCTTTTTCTTTTCTCACCTCTTAAACCTGGCCTGCCCAATAAATGTTCACATTCTCTTTCATTTTGAAAGAAAATATACTGCATATATAGCTGTTATTGTATGTTAAATGCTGAGCAAAAGTCAAAACATTTCATACATAGGCATTTGAACCTAATTGTATTCTCAAGGAAATTGCTACAATATGTTATAACAAACATGCAAAATACAAAGAAATAAAGTTTACCTAATTAGATAAATCACAATTATTACCTATAATCAAATTAAAAGAGTGAAGTTTACTACAAATAAAAACTGCCAAAGTAACAAATGTTTCAGCTATAATTTTAGCCTATGTTTAGGTCAGCTTTTGACTATGTTCCCTGGAATGTAATTTATTTTTTAATTTTTTAATATTTACAAAAGTAAATATTTCACAAAGTATTTTGGTCAAAATATCACTTCTCTATAACACCTACCATGTGGCATTTTGGCAGGCACTTTTCAGACAGTTGATTTTCTTTGACAATCTAATGATGTAAGACACACATTCTGAAGAGACAAGGTTCAAAACATCCAGTAAAGGGCATCCCAACAGATTTGAATCTAGGCCTACTGAATTCTAAAGATTTTTTTTTCCTGCTAATCTATGATAATTTAGATATTAGATATTTCGGCTAAACGATATGAATTAAGCATCTATTTTAGAGATTAGGTCTACATGCTAAAATAATGCAATGTGCCTCATAAAAGAAAGATTATTTAACCTAACTTTTATTCTATGTTGTCTTTATGATATGAATTCACTTTTCTGGTTCAGAAATCAGTAATATTTCTTGGTGAGAGAAACCACAATCCTTACCAGACACAGATGAATAATCATGTGCTAGTTAGTACTCATGGTTGGGGGCTAGAAAATAATTGATACTGTTAGGCTGGAGAAAATCTGGTAATATGTGCCAGCACCAAATGGAACATTGTAATACTGCTTGGGGAACTTCTAGAAACAAAGGGACAAGTGCACATAGCTGTGTACACAAATATGAGCATTACAATGCAGCTTGTGGTTTTCAAAACTACGTTCTAAATGTTCCCAAGTAAGATTAAATAATTTATATAACTAAACATTGTAATTGTAATAAAATTATTGTCTGGAGTTCTCGTGACATAAAAAGATGGATATTAAAATTTACATTCATATTATAAAAAATTCCCATTATGATGTATTTAATAGAATAGAATTATATCCAGTAAATATATCCATCACACCCATTATCCATTGCTCCTATAGATACATACACGTAGTTATTGAATTTATTTTTATTGCTTTAAGCATGAGTGGGATATCTATGATTTAATCACCTAAAAATATATCCTTCTATGTTAGTTACCTAATTATTTTCAACAATAGAATTGATTTTCAATTATAAATACTCTTAAAATACATATTATTTGTGTGATAAAGTGCAACCTATGACCCCATATTAATTTAAATATATCTATCCATCTAGCTTTATAAATACATGAGGAGAGAGAGAATGAGACAGTTTATAATAAATCCAAAGTGGTTTCAATGGTAATAGGAATGTAGAAACTTTAACCTTTCTTTTTTATATTCCTAAATTGTGTGAGAATGATACTCTTTTAGAAAAACTGCAAAAGTAATTACTGATATACAGGAAATTTGATAAAAAAGCACACACAACTTTACTCATGCTTTTTATTACAGAACTAAAATAGCATTGTTCCTATAAACTGCAGAAGTAGTGGCCTGAAAGCAAATAAAATTCTAACTATAGTTGTTTCTTCTGTATTCTGATTGCAGCCACTGTTTTCCTGAATAATTTCCAATTTCCTGGAAGTTAAACTACATTTTTTTATTCTTCTCATATGTAAACTATCAGAAGTAATACGTAAGCACCAACATTACCAGATTAAGTAAAAAGAGCCAAGCTGATGCCACATCAATCAAAAGTTAACACGTTTGGACAGCTACAAGCAACCAGCCATGACATTTACCTGTTAGGAGACTTAGAGAATTATTTTCTAAATATGGACATCAAAAGGAATAAGTGACTTATCAAGTAGCATCTTAAAGCTTTCCACAAGCACCATCCTGTTAATTAACAAGGTGTCTGTTCCCTGCAAATGAAGCTTTAAATTATGAAATAAAATTACAGCATCACTCAATAAGAACAGGTATCATTTGGAAAAGCACTGAAAAGCTCTCTGTCTTGAACAAAGTTGTTAGCAAGAAGTTCATTTCTAGAGGACAAGACTTCTAGAAGACATTTGGTCATAAAAATTTGATATAGTTTCCTAAAACACAGTTTGACAATTACATGACCTGTCTAAATGTTTTTCAACAAGTGTAACTGTGTTCTGTATTTATTTGTATTCAACTATATTACAAAAAATAATTTAGGTCAAATATAGCAGATATTCTCCCAATGGGATTCTATATAACTTAATATGTATTCATTTATGTCAAACATGACTTTGAGGCTTAATATATTTAGGAATAGTGAAGAATATCTTCCTGATATGTTAATGTTTTAAAATTTTCAGCCAAAAGGTGTTTCAAAAATATTCAAAGTAATTACTAGAAACATATACTTACTAATATGGCTACCTCACTTTTTAAAAAAGATTGATTAGCTCAGAATCTTCTAAAGCAAGGGTCCAAACACATTTAACAATTATTATAAATTGGTATAAGCACATAAACTTTATCGGCAAATATGATTCTAGGCCTTATATATTATTTTTTTTAATAAATTATTTTTTATATTAAAATGTGTTAATGTTTGGTTCTTTAATCAGCATGTAATTAAAAATAGTTTAAAATATTTTAATCAAGAATAGTATACAATTAAAATTTTTAATATTTTTATTTTTAAATGACAAAATTAAATGTATTTATTATCTATAACATGATGTACTGAAGTATTATATGCATTGTGGAATAGTTAAATCTAGCTAACAAATGAATGTATTACCTCACATAGTTATCATTTTTGTGTTAATAACACTCAATACTCTTTGCATTTTTAAGAATGCATTATGTCATTATTAACTATAGTCACCATACTGTTCCATAGACCTCTTAAGTTTATTCTTTCTAGCTGTGATAGCATACGCTTTGACCAACATCTCCTCATTCTCTCCTTCCACCTGATTGTCCCAACCTTTGATAACCATTCTAATTGTATGTATGAGATTTCCTTCTCCTTTTTTTTTCAGTTTCCACAAATGGGTAAGGTCATGCAGTATTTTTCTTTTCTTACCTATATTATTTTACTTCAACATAATGTTCCCCAGTCTCATCCATGTTGTCACAAATGACAAGACTCTATTTTATTGATTAATAGCATTCCAATATATATTGCATTTTCTTTATTCATTTTCCTACTATGGACATTTAGGTTGAGTCCATATCTTGGCCATTGTGAATGTTACTATAATAAGCATGGGGGTTCAAGTGTCTCTTTGACTTACTCATTTTCTTTGAATATGTATCCAGTAATAAAGGTGGTATCATATGTTAAGGACTGTTCGCATTTTAATGGGACTAAACTCACATATTTTTTTTTAAGTCTAGACTTTATTTGTGATACAAAAGGAATAAATATTTAACAAATATCACTTATGCCATTGTTTTGAGAAACTAAGTTTCAGTAAACATATAGGAAAATCCAAATTTGTCATTTGCTATGTTTTTAATTTATAAATAAGGGGTCATTTTAATCATTGGCACCCAGATTAACCCTACTTAAAGACAGTGCAAACTTTCAAGAATACAGGTTACAAGAGTAATTTCTGCTTCATGGAAAAAGAGAGCAAGGGACTGATTTCATAAGACAACACTTCTTAAAGTAAAAAATGTTTTGACTTTTTCATGTGACTTATCTAGGGAGTATATTAGTTCTATGTGCTTCTGGGTTAGGCCAGTTAACTTTACAACTAAAGTTAGCTTTAGTACCTTTTGCAAAATAAAATAAGGCAGTCTCTAAAGTGAAATGTTAATCTTAAATAAGTGAATCATTCACTATTTTCTTGCAGAAGAACATGTGAACCTCAAAAAACTCTTTATGATATGTGAAATTGCTATCAGCATTTGTATTTAGAGAGTAGTATATTAACATACTAATAATGACATTTACAAGCAGAAGGAAATCAGAGCAAAACAGAGAAATAGCATACATAAGGTTCAGTGTTTAGTCGCCCTGTGCTAGGTACTGTGCTAAAGAAAGAGACATAAATATTATCAAGATAGATGCAGTGCCTCTCTTTATGAAGTTCATGCCTGGTAAAATGTAGCAATTCAAGATGCAGTAAAAATAAAGTGCACTAAGTGTAAAAAATGAAATAGGGGACAGGATCCTATAACAAATATAACAGAAATCCTAACTTAATTTGAAGGACTCACAGAAAGCCTTTAGAAGAAAGTAACACCGAGGAAGTCTAAGAGTGAAGTGGAGAGGGAGAATATAGGACAGCTCAAAATTCAGAGACAGCAAGGGTCTTGAGAAGCTGAGGGAAGTTCCCACAGAGAAGCACTGGTAAAGGTGGAGATTGCAGTTATGATAATGGATAATACTGAGGAACTAACAAAAAAAAAACAGGAAAATGAAGATTTCATCAGCCATTTTTAGGAGTATAGATTTTATCTGTAGCATAAAGAGCAACTGTTTTAAGTGTTTTCAGAAAAGAGATATGATCACATCTACATGAAGGACTACTCTTTTAGTGGGGAAAATGAGCAAAGCACAAATGCAGAGGAAAGGTAAGTTCAGAAGACTCATTAAAATGATCCCATTGATTGATGAAAGTAATTTAGATCTGATATTAAGAAGATGGGGAAAATTGATGAATTCAAGAAATACTTTGGACTAGGCTTGATTATGGGACTCTGCTAGAGGAAATGATGATAAACAGAAAGGAAGCTTCATTTGAGTCAGTGGGAAGATGATCATCATATTCAATGGGATTAAATAAATAGACAGATGCCATCAGAAACAAACTATCACAATAACTCTTTATACCCTCACTTATTTTCCTTCAGAGGGCTTAGTATTTCTGAACACACACCTACACGGTGTGATTATCTTTCCCTTCTTTTAGGATATAATCACTGTATAAGACTTGACTACATGCTGCATCCCCATCAGTAGACAAGTTTCAGGTGGGAAGATGATACTAAGTTTGAGCTCTATCCAAACCTTGCAAGTAGAGGTTTCTGGCAGATGCATTAGGTACATGAGATCAGGGCTCAGAAGACATGTGTGAGCCTAGGGTACATATTTTGAAATCATAAGTTTATGGAGAAGAATTGAAGCCACAGAAGCAAATGACATTCAGAAATAAATGTACATTGAGAGAAGAAAGCCCTGTGAATCACTGACATATAAGAACTGATGAGGAAAGAGGAGTGTGGTGGGAGGGAGATGGTGAGTACATAGGTAACACTGGTTTCAAAGAAGCCAACACACAGGCATTAAAGCTTTGTGTCATTTTCTGAATGAGGGTTCAACTTCCTTAATGGTAGATGTTTATTTCTTTCTTTCAAATCAGAAAACAAAACAATAAGTAACCTTTGCTCTTAGACAAGAATATCCTATTTTCCATAAGAGATTTATACCTTTTTATCTGTCCAAATTTCTAAAACTTGAGTGATCAAAAGAAATATTACTCCCCTTCCCCAGTTACACAGAGTTAATAGCAGCAGGTAAATAAGGTTCCCTCGAAATAGGATAGACATGAGAAGAAAACACAGACAATTTTGTTTGGTTGAATGATGTGAATATGATTATAAGAAGATAAATTCCTTATATTAAGAAAAGTAAAAGAAGAAATGTATATATTCTGAGACATATAAGCATTTAGAACACATTAAAAGAGCTAAAATTAGTATTGTTTGATCAGATACCATTAAACAACAGTGACTAAATATGACCAAGATCCCACTTCTAGAAGCCTCAGATTCAGAGCCATTTTCAGGATTGAGTAAATTAGGGCAATACACTAGCCCAGAGCTTTGGTGCCCAGGGAATTACTCAGTTGTTAAAAACAAATCCTGCGACTCCAATGTTCTTACCACATTGTCACTGAATCAAAGCAGTAGGGACAGCCCCTTTGATTTTCTGCCAAGACCCTGGATCAGTACATTATCCTTTTGTCATTTCTTGTTCCTCTGGAGGATGGCCTTGATGTTCTTTGAAACATTATTTCATTTGTACATGAGCGTCTCCAAGGAACACCCAGCATGAGGCACTGCAGTTGCTTGTAGACAGCCCTGGGATCCCTAACTTCTGCAGAGACTGCCTGGTCTGATTCTAGAAGATGTACAGTTAAAAGCCCACCCTTCAAGTCTGATGATTCAGACATACATGAGGTTCTCAGGCAAATAATTTCATGACAAAAATGTACTGAAAACCTTATAGTTTGATGGTCATTTTAGTTTGCCTCTAGATTAACCTCACAGGTTTCTGAAGCTGACTAGCAAACCTACTTTTGGTTGAATATTAGCCCGTAAAGAAAGCTGTCATTAGCATCTAGAATTTGGACAAACTTCAAACCCTGCCAAGGCATATACCTAATGATACCATTTTAGACCTAGTCACTTATCAAAGAAGGCCAATAAAATGCTTCTCTTGTCACCCTGAATACCTAGTTCAGAAGCAAACAAGAGCCTAAATCATCCCCTCTTGTTCTCAGGTTAGGGTTAGGAAGCACCTAATTTTAAAAACGGTAACATTATTATAATATATGATTGGGTAAAACGTTTAGAATTGGTTTTGATAAAAATACCATCCTGAAATATCCTGGCCAGAAAAGATTTTACTAACAGTTTGAATAAGGGTGAAAGTTTTTAAGGTACTATTCTAGCAAAAAACTGAACAAGATATAACTTATTCCTGCATAATGTTCTGCTTATTTTATAATCAGGAAGTGAATATTTCAGAGACAGAGGCCATGTTATATCAAGAGCTCTCTGGAGAAATGAGGGGACAACAATTACAAAATATTTTTGATAAGCCCATTTCCTACTGGGTCATTCATATTTGCTTCAGGAAAGCCTGAATAGCCTAAATAGCTACTTGAAAAAAATAAAGAAATAGCAGGTGAAACCATTGGAGTCCCACAGCCATAAATATTCCTGCTTTCCTTTGTTCTCTTCTGTCACTGCTAAGCACCAAAATAACCAAAAGGCCCCCAACAGTACATACTATTTCTGTTAGTGGACATTTCTGTTATGAGATACAGCACTGATGGCCCTAGAGACCATTGCTGTGTGCAGGTATGCTTAAAAAGAATAATGTGTGAATGGTGGTACTCTCCTCTCTAAGTGCTATGGAGTCAAAAGAGGACATTTGATATTCGAGTTCTTGGGGCCATTTAATGATCTTTTCAGTTTTGTGCAGATTCCCTTAAAGTATCCTTGAGACTTCATGTCACCCATCAAGTAACAACTGACAGTAGGAGCTCTGAAAACATATTAAGTATTCAACATGAGAAAGATACTATATATTATGATGTAAAACACATGGCTCTCAAAATCAAGAGATAAAGATAAAAGTTTGATTTTGTATGACAATACTAATTATTTTTAAGTTACAGTCTCTAAGAAAAATTCTCAAAAAATTTTACACAGCACAGTTGAATAGTCTATATTAACCTAGTTATGTATGTATATAGCACATATATATACATACACACACATATACATATATATATATATATATATATATATATATATATATATATATATATATTTAACTCTAAAATTCCATGCCCTTTCAATTAAATATCACTGATTTAACAGGTAGCTTATAAAAACTTTCACAGTCTGTCATCACTCAGTAATGTTAAATAATTAAAAATGCACCTTTGTTCAAAAATGAAGTATTATAGTTATCCAGCTATAAAACAAACTTTAATACAAAAAAAAATTACTATTGGAAGTGATCATGGGTGTTGAATAATTACAGATACAATCATAATTCTGGAATAAAATTCTTCAAATCCTCAAAAACTAATGCCATTAAATGCTGGCTAATTAATATATAGCAAAAGGCCTTAATGAAGTTTTTATGACTTGAATTCAAATGACTAGTGCCAAATCTTTTCTGTATTGAACAACCATATGTCCCCTGGTAAACCGTAACCTCTTCCAAACTTACTTACCTCAACTATAAAGTAGGGGAAATAATACCTGATCTCTACTGCACCTGGATGTGATGGAGCTCAAATGTGTGTAGTTAACACTCCACATATCATAAATGGCTATTGTTTTTTAATGCAAAGCAAGAGATAGCTAGCTTTGGAAAATATGCCTTTTTTAAACATAGATTTTGCCCCAACCCCACAATAGAAACAAATAGCAATTTTAGTCCTTAAATTTGAGGAAATCTTATGGATGTAATTTACACTCTTCAACAGCATACTTAAACTACTTAATACTTCTTTAAATTATATGAAAGATAAAGAAAACAAAATAAACTTTTAAAAAATATTTCCCATTTCTATAAAGCTTCAAGTGAATGGATTGATGCAGAAAATATGCCTAAATATTTTAATACGCTCCTAGATAGACAAAAATAAAATTATCTGAAACTGATTATTGTCAAACATCATTTACTTTGGGAGTATTTTAAATGCATTTAAAACAAAAAGAAAATCAGTAAATTCTCCCTGAATACAAAATTCTTTCTTATAATTTACAATATTTATCATGATCTCTGTAAGATTTTAATGAGATAATTGTATTCTTTTGAGATTAAACAAATAAACATAAGCTATTAGTAGTTTCCAATGTATTTATTTTGCTTCCAAAAAGTTTTCTTATGTAAGACAATTATTTCCAAAGAATGAATTAAGAAGAAATAGCTTAAAAAATAAGAGACTGATTTCCCCACTTTATCAGGTAATAAAATCTATTACCCCTGAAATCATTTCACTTAATTCTCACTTGCTCCCATATCCCATACTCCATTTTGCTGAGTGAAATTTAATAAATCTCTCAGTCCAGGATTAAATTTTACTGTTTTATGAAGTGTTAAATTGCATTGTATGCTTATTAAAGCTGGTGTTCGCTTACTCCTAGACACATTCTCATCTCTACCCTGGGGCACAATTAAACCAACAGCCGAGATTTTATTTTCATCACTGGAGTATCTCCCAACAGGGAGCAATAGATGAACATCAGCAAGTCATTTAACTATAAACAATGTGCATTTAATAACATGCACATGCCTTAAACTACATAAACTACTTTAAATAGGAGAAAGCATCCAAAGAATAATAATTTCCACATTACAAGTTCTGACTTAGTTAAAAACAAGCTAGGTGCAGAAATATACTATAATACATTCAAATGCTTAAACTACATCATTTATATAATATACTTTCAATGCAACTTACTGAGATTTAATTATTTTTCATACTCACACAATGTGTTTACTTCTTAATGCCAGGAATAAAGCTAACATTTATAATTCAAATGAATATTATAAACAGAAAGTTCTACTAAATAGAATAACTAAAGACAGAACTTTACAGATTTGTCTTTGCAAACCACGATACAAGACTTTTCATTATACCTTGGAGAATCTCAATTCCATGAAGAAAGGGCTGCAGAATCCATGACTAGCTTTATAAAAAGGAGACTTTGGGAACCCAATGAGACAGGTCTAAAGACAAGCTTCACTGATTCTGTACTACATGTCTTAGGCAAGTCACTCATCCCCTCTGAGTTTCAGTGTGATAATCTATGAATAGGATGATAATTGTGTTTACTTCAACTTGATATTGAGAAAATAAGATAAATTTAGCTCCACATTGACAATTTAAATGAAATAAGCCATACTGAATGTTTCGCAGGTCTAAATATTCAAGAAAACAACTACTTTTATTACTAATTATACTAAGAGAATCATTTTATTTTAACTTAATGTTTTCCTTCAAATAATGAAACATATGACCTTCCTTTTTTTACTAGAGTGTATGTTTCTCAAAGAATTGAACTCTATTGAAATTTTTATTTCCCCCACGTTAGATACATGTAAATATTTATGGATTTAATTTGAAAATGGTAGCCTAAGTCTCAGTTATCAGTTTTTAAAACATTTATTTTTCTAGATAATTTACCAAAGGCTTAAAACATTTATTAACTCAAAGGACACAAAATCATAATAAGCCAAGATCATGCTCTCAATGACAGGGCAAAAGTTTTGTTTTCTCCTTCCATGCCAATCCTATATGTCCCATCAACTATTTAAAGCAGTATTTTTTCTGAAACTTGAACCTCAGCCATGGGAATTTTTAGCAAGTAATTATTTATAAGGTTTTATGACATCACTTATCAAAATTAAATGCATATGTACTAATGCTATCTTTGTTTTTAAGAATATACCCATTTAATCTAAGGATAATGAGAATTCAGTTCTTAGGAAGTACAATAACAAAAAAGGTGAATTTTTATCAAAACCTATGAAATATTGATAATTTCATGAGTATTGACTGTTAGACAATTCAACTCTGTACTTTATACCAGTACACTAATTAAATGTACTTGTCTAACAAGCTGTAGGACTTGCAGTTAAATCAGGATTAAACAAAAAGGCTAATTTTGAAATTCAAATGTCAGCCATTTGAAGAAAGTGTTTTTTCCCGTAAAGGCTCAATATCCATTTTCATACCTAGCCCTCATAAATCTGAGTTTGAGTCTGTAGAAACCTTCCAAATGATGGTAAGTTGAACAGCCTCTGAGATTCACATCTGGCATGAAGCCTTTGCTTAGGAGAAACCATATTTTTTAAACAGTATTAGATTAAATCACTTACATTTGTACTTGTAGCCTTTTGTGAGTATAGACTATTATGGGACTAGGAAACTGATTTATGTAAAAAAATTATCCAGATTTCTTTTAGAATACTAGTCAAAGCCATGCAATAAATTTAGTAAACATTGTTCTCCCTTGCTTCTTATTGCTCTTTTGTGTTCTTGTCTGTTTGGTCTTGATTCCGACAGCCCCCTCCACCCGCCCTAAATATCCCAGTGTCTCCTTCAGTTAATTAATTGCCTAACTGCTCTCTTAGGAAAACTTACCTCTTCCCCTGGTCTTGTCTGAAGCTGGGAAGCAGCCACACTAACAAGGAAAGCTTCACATTTGGCCTCAGCTATTACTAAGGAACACAAAGCCTGGGGGAGGCAGTTTCATTTCTCTGGTAAAAGTCCTCCAGTGTAAAACCTTCAAAAGATGTGCCTTCATGCCCTCTCTCAACAGTGTTCTTTATAAACATTTTTCCCATAGGAACTGAGGTGTTGGTGTTCAACAACTAATTGAAAAAACACAATTTCCATTATAATGTTTTATAAATCACTTTTCTAAGATGAAATGTACAATATAAATCAGTTTTGCCAATAAGCTAGACACATCTAGAAGAGAATAACATATTTCAAAGTATTTAGTTACTATTTTGACATATTTTATTATTGTTATTTTAGTGCTGCTTCTGATATTGCAGTGCTCCAAGTGACCAAAACTTACTATGACCCTCTGATTTCTCATATATCTAACAAGCTTGGGCAGAAAACAACATTAGTTTTACTGCAAAGATATAACTGTTTTCCTCCCATTTTGTCTCCTTAAAAAAAAGGCCTTTTTGAAACTCTATATAGTCCAGATAAGGTAAAACAAAATGAGGGGTAATATTCCTTAGCCATAAATAGAAGGAAATATTGTCATTTGAAATAGCATGTATGAATATAAAGAATATTATATCAAATACAGTAAGCCAAGCTTAGAAAGACAAATACTGCATGATCTCATTCATATATAGAATCTAAATAAAAAGGTGTAACAGAAATAGAAAATATAGTGGTGCTTACAAGGAACAGAAGTAGTTGGGGGGCAGGATTAAGGAGATGGTGCAAGGATATAAAATCACAGATAGAAGGACAAAGGATAAAGTTCCAGAGATCTATTGTTCAACATGACAACATGTTCATAGTTAATAATGTAGTTAGTATAGTTTAATGATATATTATTGAAAAATACTGAGAGTAGATGTTGTGTGACTGCAAAAATAAGTAAAGGAATGCATATATTAATAAGGTAGGTTTAGTCATTCCACAATGTACACATATTTTGAAACATCATATTGTACTATGTGTGCTATGTGTGTATTATATATGTATATAATATATATATATATGTATGTATGTACAATTACACCTGTCAATTAAAAAATCAAAATAATAAAAAGAAAAAGGAAAAACAAAAGAGATATTAGAACCATTTAACCTTAGGAGACATCCTAGAGATTATTAATGCTAAAGATGTCATGAGGGACAATAAGTTCAAATTACTGGTTTTCCTGTCTTGTTCTTTGTTTCTTCTCTCTGTTGGAATTCATTCTCCACACTTCAGTCTCAGTAGTTTTTAAAACTCTCCAAGAGTGACTCATCGTTGGCAGGATCAATTCCATGTTACTCTGAGTCTTATCAGATCCCCACTAGTCTAATCCAGCCCATTTTCTTTGGAAACTTTTTATGTCCCACTGTCCCTGTATGCTTTGATTTCCATGACCTAGCCACAATGAGTGATATCTTGCTTCCTCATGGTAGCCACATTTTTTGACATCTGAGTCTTTTTATGTGTTATTCCTTCTACTTGGACCATTTACCCTTTTTCTCACAGTCCAGTTTCCAATTACGTTAGGCCTCACTTCCCTGAATCTGAACTAGAACTCAGAACTTGTATCCTAACCCACTGTATTATCTCCTACATCACAGTAGTTTTGTATCTTTAAAAACATTTGTGATGGGATGATGCAATTATATGTAAAATGTCACTTAAGCATCAATTCATCTTCCAAAAGATACAATTAAGATACCATTTGAGGTGAGCTTTTGTATTAATGTTTGTTTATTAAAGTACACTTGAGATGAGATTATGTACAAATTACACTTACATAGGTAAATAGCATTCTGAGTACTTTTAAAACTAACTTCCAAATTCTGAAAATAATTCTGAAATGCATGGAAGGAAAAGCAACTAGTCACTTGACCAGTATTTGTTTTATATCATCAATATCTTTTTTTTTTTTTGGCATGAGAAAGAACAACCTATATAGAAAAGAGGACATATTGTGACATTTTTTCTCAATTAATTGATAATCAGACATTTTCTTCTATTTTTATTTGGCAAAATTAGTTGATATTTTCTTTCATCCCATAGATAAACTCATGTAAATTCTAACAATATTATGTGACTTCAGTTTATTAACCAAAAACATTAGTCAAAAGTTTAAAAGGTACCATGTATAATATTCTTTAAAAGTTAATGAAAATTTAATTATCAAAATTACTGCATCACACTATCATCTTAATGTAGTCTACATTATCAACATTTCATACTACTTTACACAGTAGAAAACTCTAGCAATATCTTACTAATATGTCATGAAACTATCAATTATCATGTAGTAAAAATACATGTTACACATTTTCAATAAAGTTACGGTCCTTCTGTTGTACAGTTTAAGTGATTAGTAATTATTCGTAGCCAAAGAATTCTTTAAAAATGAAGACAAAAAAATTAGTGTTCTAAAATTTCATATCTGAAAACAAACACTTAGCTATCATGGGTTGTATTCATTATTGTATATCAAGTTTATTTTTCTCAGAAAAAAATTTAGACCATTAATAATTTCATATAAGGGGATTATCACACTGTATTGTAAGATTTCATTCTAGATCATAGGAAAAAAGGACAATGTTATTTGTTCCCTTAAAATGGCTTTGCATCTTAGAACATTTTATTATGCCCATAGGAATATTTCAAATGACAGTGTTTTGGAAGCAGGATAATAGTCTTATCTTATGATGAAGAATGTCCAGTAGTACAATGTTTCAAACCAACAATTCCAAGTTTTCCTGATAATATAAGAACAGTGTCAATTTGTGTTATAGGTATGATGATATTTTATTGATACATTGTAATCATACATAATATAGTAGGATTTGTTATGCCATATTTATATATGCATATAACATAATTTGATCAATCCCATTCCCCACTCCCTTTCCTTTCCCTCTCCTCCTTTCTCCCCTGTTTGCTCTACTCTATTGATCTCCCTTCTATTATTATTATTTTAATTAATGCATCTAATGTACATATATTCCTCTTATTAATTTCATTGTAACATATGTTAGTGTTGATATTGATGTCCTGAGACTCTTACATGGGTATATGGGAAAAAGCAAATAACTATCATGTGATACTCTAATTATATCATATAAGGCATCATTGAAAAATTGGATTATCACTGTTGGGGAAATATACAGATAAGTAAAAAAAAGATAAATAATAAGTCTATATCTCTAAATTTAAATTGAAATTTTAAAATAAACTCCTACATTGCCTTATGTTAAAAATAATTATGAAATAAAATAAATTAAAAAATTTTCCTGTTTTGTTCTCTAAAAGGTCTACAAACTGGGAACAATCCAATAGCAATGTGTGCCCTAGTGCCCAATTTATAGTCTTGATATACAATTTCCCACCTAAATAAACAAGGCTTTTTTGATAAATTTCCACTGTTTGGGCTTTTTTGATAAATATAAAATTAGATATAAGATATAACTGGGAAAGCTTATCAGTGATCAATAAAGGACATTGTCAAGGAGAAGTAAGTCTGAGTCAAAATTACTTAGAGGTTATCTTTAAGAGATTCACAATAAACAAAATGGAATAATTTCATAATCAAGAAGAACAATTACTAAAATGGATTGAAGTACAACAAATATATTAAAGTTTGTAATATTGCAAAAATCAAATTTTATGTGATGGAAGATAATTTGAAACAATTAAGGATTTCCTTTTCCTTTCCCACATAAATTCAAACAGTGGGAAAAAAATAATTGAAGGTTATTTTTTATAGGTATACCAGCTAATAAATGAGGAAGAAATGAGAAAAATGTAAATTTTTAATTTGTCTTCTCATGAATTAATGTCTGGGCATCGATTATCATTGGTTCCCAACATCACAAGAAGGAAACAAATAATAAACCTTCTAATTGAAGAGTGCTATATCATCTGTGAAGTAGTTTTGTCCAAAAACAAATAAAATGTCCAATGTAAATTTGATTAAGTGTCAAAAACCAACAACCAATTCACAGAAAATATAGAGAACAGATGAATATGTTTAAGATTATTATGTGGATGCAATCAACAAAATCCAGATGGTAGAATAATGTTACCCTACCATAATCAGTTGGTCATATTTGGATTAGAATTCTAAAAACGTTTCTCTACAGGAAAAAATATAAAATTGATGAGAAAAATTGAAATTAGAGCATTGTATAATTGATGATGTTAAAGAATTATCAGTTAATTTTAGGCACCATTCTGATATCTTTGTTATATGTAGTTTTAAGTACTGCTTATTTCTAATGATATATACTGAAACATTATAAATAACATAAGACCCATGATTTACCATGATAAAACAAAAAACTGGAAGAAAAGTAAGAGTGGATAGATATGAAATAAAATGACATAGCTGGTAATTTTTGAAACTAGATAGGGTTCTTAAGGACCTGTTATTATTATTCTGCCCACATTGGTAACTGAACTATATCCCCAGCCCTTAAATTTTAAAACAATAAAAAATGAAAAGAAAAAGAGAAAAAGAAGTTTAGAAAATAGAAATAATCTCACAAATATATAGTCGTACAGTGTAGGAGATAATTTGAATGTTTTACCTTTAAATCTAGTACTTTTTTTTCCACTGCAGTATAACAGACTGATAAGAGAACTTGAAATTAAGTGGCAATATCGTTTTAGAGAAATTTTCTTGAACTGTTTGCCCTTTTAAGTCTAGACAAGGCATGAAAAATAAATGGAAAAATGCAGTGAATGAAATAGCCAGTGGGCCTGCATGAATGAGAGTAAGGGAAGTCTACTATTCCTCTACCAAGGTTCTGCCCAAAGGAAACTGGTCCCTAAGGCTTCATAAAATTATATGCTGTTACAATCTTCTCTTTTGCTGACCATTCAACTGGTAACTTTCCAAAAACAAGAAGCCAGGAACTACAGAAAAATAATTGGGTCATTCTCCCTGACTGCTTTTTCTTGCCACAGCATTGAGACAGTGATGAATCTTGTTACTATAGCTTATGCTATAGATATGTGCAATAGCCGTGCAACTTCATGTGCCATTTATCAGCTGACCATGGCAATGCCATTGAGAGGAGAAAGGATTTCTCTACAAGATATAATACTTTTGTTTTCTATACAGTATCTGAAAAATATGACTGAGTGGTTTTTATAGACACTTATCTCAATCTTTGTGAGCAGAATGAGAAACAGAAGCATCATGTATATAATATGTTAGAGCAGCAGTATTTATTATGATTATGGAGTGGGCTTTGAATTCTGAGAAACTTATGTTCAAATCCTAGCTCTGGTGCTAACCTATGGCATATTTGGTCTCTCTAAGCCTTTTATACACAACAACCAAATAGTAAAAACAACATCTCAAGAGGGTAATTATGAGGGTTAACTGAGGCAATGTACGATCACATTTATCAAAAGCTGGTATACATAACACTGTAATAAACTACATTTTATTTATAACAGTCTCTACAGTTGTCTTCATGGGTATGGTGGTGCATGCCTATAATTCCAGAAGCTCAGGAGGCTAAAACAAGAGGATTCCAGAGTTCAAAGACAGCATAAAGCAAGGCCCTAAGCAACTCAATGAGACCTTGTCTCTAAAGAAAATACAAAAAATGGCTGGGAATGTGGCTCAGTGATCAAGTGCCCTTAGTTCAATCCCCAGTACCAAAACCAACACCAACAAAAAGTTGTCTTGTGTAGCTTTTGCTGTTGCTTTTGAAAAAAGCCAAGAAGTTATACAACACTGTTCTTTATTTTAGAGTCTTGCTTGTTCTCCGTGAAAAGAAAACAACTTTTCCTCATTCAGGTCACATAGAATGAAATGCTTAAATACATGTAACAAGTCCATTTTTGACCTTCATTGATAGCCTAGCAGAAATACTGTCATCTTTGTATTGTTGAAGGTAGTCCCCCACATGTAAGCTTTCATTATCAAATGTCAGACTATGTTTTAGGGCACACTCTGGAATTAGGAGCTGGAGACAACTCATCTAACTTCTCAATCTCAGCCTTGAATTTTGTTTAGCAGAAATAATTCTTATTTTGTAAAATGTGTAAATTTAACAAAGTATATAAATCTATCTTTATTATTCAAGGCATTAATAAAGATTAATTCCTTTTCCTTGCCCTAATTCAATTTACTTAAAATTGAAAAGCCAGATTTAAGTTAGTTCAACAGTCTTTTTCAAGCATTTACTATTTATTTTCAAGTAAAATACTGGAGATTTTCTAAGCCAAAGTTCTCTTCTAGATGAAAAAAGTTATTTTTAGGTTTTTCAATATTTTATGTTTTATGATACACGTACCTTTACAATGAAATAGAACAAAATTTGTAGTTATCTATATATATTTTGAGTCAGAGTCAATCAAAGTGTTGTACACACTTGTTCTGGAGAATATTTTCAGTTTATTATTCAATTAATTCCCAAGTTCATAGTTTTTTAAAATATTTACTAGGCATTCAGTATTATGCTGTATCCTAGGGATATATAATCAATAGACTCACCCTAGCAAAATTCAACCTGGAGAAGAGAAATTTTAAAAAATATTTGGGATGTAAATAATGTATTAAGTACTACTTAGGTTGGACCATATGAAATTATACATATCTACCATTTCTTATAAGGATTAAAATTTCATATGGGTCAATTAATATATTTAATATCCTTATTAATGTCATTTAGTCACCTCCCAAATTTCCTAACATTAATTTGTCCTTTCATTGAGCAGAACCAGTAAACTTCCAGAATACAAATTTTATCACTACTAAATTATTTTCACTTAATTTTATTTTATATGAAATTAACCAAGGGAATTACAGAATGAAATTTGGAGTATTTCATAAGTTTGCTTCCCAGAGAATACATTTTAATCCATTTTATTATTTATAACAGCCTTTAGAATAAGAAAGAGGTGACTCCAAAGTTTTCATTTATTTTGCCTACATGAGTATTTCTCAGATGTGTGTTTTTGATTTTCATATCACCCTATAATCATTACCCAACCAGGATTTGCTTTTTTGTTTTATATGGTAGGTACTACAATAACATCATTTTATTTATTTTTGACCAATATGTGAATATTTTCAGGAGAAATTCTAACAATTGCAATGCCAGATTCCTTGGCTGCTATCTCTTTCTTACTTGGCACTATTTAAAATCCTCCTGCAGAGACTCATTACTGGTTGCTGGCCTCTTTTGCACATTCCTGCTAGTCACAGAACAAAGTGAAAGTAATTGTTGTTAATAATATCAAAAGATATTTTCTGTATTGCAGTCTCAAGAATGGAATAACACAGAAAGTCACTTTTTATTTTCATCTAAAACTAATGAGTAATCCAGATATTATTGTTTTAGCCAGTTTTTTCTTCATTGTTACCAAAAGATCTGATAAGAATATTTACAGGAGGAAAAGTTCACGTGGGGCTCACAGTTTTAGAAGTCTCTGTCCATAGACAGCTCCCTCCTTTGCTCTAGATAGAAGGTATGGCAGAACATCATGGTGGAAGAAAGTGGTAGAAGAAAGCAACTCAGGACATCATAAATGTAGAACCAACACTATATGGATGATACCAAGGTCTGCCACCATCACAAACAGTAGGCAAGCCTCCTGAGACCTTGGCTGAAGCAACTTTTGAGTGCCTGGGTGGCTGAGCAAAGTCAAACAATTTCATAGGCACCCCTGTGCAAGCAGGGTTTCCCACTGGTCTCTTCTCAAAGGAATTGTTACTTTTAAATCCTTGAGCCTGAAGGGTATATTCTTGCCAATTCCTGAGATGCCTTCAAGATAACTTTATTATTGTTTCTTAATATTTAGCATTTCTTTAGTGGCTGTAATTTCTCTAACCACACCTTCATTAGCTCAAGTTTTACTCAGTTTTCTGGCCAAAGTAAAGTTTTTGTTTGTTTGGTTGGTTGTTTTGTTTTTTTTTTTTAATCTTTCTGCTTCACTTTCTTCTCCTGATTAACACAATAACTTGTTAGAAGCCAACAACAATATCCATGCAACCCCTTGAAGGATATACTGCCTAGAGATTTCTTCCACCAGATTAAGAAACCCATCACCTTTAAATTCAGCCTCACAGAAAGTCTTAGGACAGAGGCAAAATGTAGACAACTTCTTAGCCAGAATATAACATGAATAGCCTCTAGTCCAATTTTCAAGAACCCTTCTTTTCCTCTGATAACCTGTAAGCCCAGCCTTAACTGTCCACAGTTCTTTTGGTATTCTGGTCTTTTGAGATCCCACTAGAATTGCCCATTAAATTTGGCCTACAACAATCTAAAGCTTTTCCATCTTGCATTTCTAAATGTCTCAAAATTCCTCCCACAAAGAATAAATCTTTCTTCCTTTAAGTTGATTTTCTCAAGTATTTTCTCACAAGAGCAAAAAAAAAAAAAAAAAAAAAACCTGATTAATGTAATTTAGATTAATTTAGTTTAGATTAATGTAGTTTAAAAGTTGCAGTATATTGACAATAAAGGGAGACTGAAGTATAATAGTTACCATTGGTGAAGATCATATGGACTACCGGTTATAGATTAAGATGAACTTTGAAGATTAGGACGATTAGGACGAACAATTATTTCACACTCCCACTGAAAATGCTAGAGAGATTACTTACATGCATAATCAAAAGAAAAGGAAAAAGAGCATTCAACTCCCCAAGAAGTATTATTTAACTGAAAAAGTTATTTTTTTCATCTGCCTAGTTGGCTGGCAATTTAGTGTCTTATATGCCAGAGGAAACAGTCAAGTTGCATTGGATCAATAAGGAGAAACTGATGGTGACATTGGAAGGGTGGGATTCCACAAATATAATTTGCCATCCTGATGCTCAGGATCATCTTAGAGAAGAGTGATTTGATGGGGAGTGTTTTTGAATACAGTTATCAATTCAGTTCCTGTTTTAAGAAACCAGAAACCAGCTTTTTCAAAACTTCCAGAACACAAAAATACCCAAGATTTTTATATGGTATTGTAGCTCAATCAGAAATGATTTAAATGTAGTTATTTGAAAATCAAATTGAAATATTATAGTCATAAATGTTCCCGATAGGGAAGAAAATGCAAAAACTTCTAAAAATATAGTTGCATGGGGAATACCCTGAAGAGCTAAGGTTTTTGTTTTGAAATTTTTGGAGACTGAACTCAGGGGCACTCAACCACTGAGCCACATCTGCAACCCTACTTTGTATTTTATTTAGAGACAGGGTCTCACTGAGTTGCTTAGGGCCTTGCTTTTGCTAAGGCTGGCTTTGAACTCAAGATCCTCCCGCCTCAGCCTGCTGAGACACTGGGATTATAGGCATGCTCCATCAAGCCCAGCAAGAACTAAGGTTTTGAAAAGACATTTACAAAATAGACAAGAAATACAGGGCTAAGTAATTTTTCTTTCCTTAATATTATGTTTGTAATTTTTGAAACTTTGAAAGTACTTCAAAGAAAACTAATTTTTACAATGAAATCTCATATGTACCATCTATTTACATTGAAAAGTCTCTATATCCACCACCATAGAATACCAGCTAGCCTTTTTAATGTATGTTACTTTTCCAGATGCTTGTTAAGTATAGGCTCTCTACAGCAGTAGAATGGCAGGCCTATAGTGTTCAGCTTTTTGCTCTGAGTGTACTATCAAAAGATCCACTTATGTGAAATCAGTCATTCAGTGTGATAGAGAAAGGTTATTCAATCTGATAAACTCCCTTGAATTGTTTAAATTTAGCATTTAGGTGAAAAATGGACATCTGATTTATAATAGTTTTTGCTAGCCACAGAAATCTTTTCATTGAATAATGAGGATAATTTGATGTTATACCTTCAGCTTTTATTAAAAATCAGAAAAGTCAAATAATTCTATGAAGAAATGTATTAATATCAGGTTATGAACTGGGCACAGTTGTGCACCTGCTATCCCAGCTACTCAGGGGACAGAGGCAGGATGATGATGAGTTCAAAACCAGCCTAGGCAAGCTAAAGAAAACTCATGTAAAAGATCTGAAATCAGAATTTTTTTAAAGCATTCCTTATATAAGCAGCCATTTAATAAATTTCTCCTAAAGCTTTAAAAACTTTTCTTTTTAAATGAGCTAATATAATATTTCCCTGTAGTTATCAAATGAATTGCATAAAAATTTTACTTGTATTTTGCCTTAAGTACAAAGGAGGCTTAGAATTAAAATAGTGTTCATATTAAACAACTATAAGAACTACCTACAACTGGCCTTAAGTAGCTCTTAAGTTTTAATCATCTTACACCAAGAAATGGGGGGGGCAATGGGTGTTGGGCACAGGCAGACAAAGATGGTGGGAATGGAGGTTATGAGAATAATTCCATAAAATGGTCCCACTGTGTTGACCTCCACATGCTTTCTTTTTCAAAAAGCAATTTACTGGTAGCCTTGCTGGGCTTAAGTAGAGAAACAGGGAGCTAGGGATAATTCCTCCTAACCATAAAATCTGTGACAAAGTATGGTTAAGAATCTAACTAGAACCTGTTAGTATGGACTAAGGTGACCTAGTGTTGCCATGACAATATGGATTTGAAAGTCTGATGTCACCCTGCTGTCAGTCAAAAGTTAAGAAGTGAACCTGGGAGGGAGTCTCTGTAAACTTCTTTGTGATCCCCAGTAAGACTGGAGTGCAGGAGAGGCACATTGTCCCTCTCCTCTCTGAGAGAACCCACGCTCTCCTTTGAAAGTGTCCCCTTCCTCATTTCCTATAGCTTCAAAATTCCTGTTACTGTAAGCAACATGTCTGAAATCTTTCCTACTTTGTCACAAGAATTGGGGTTTGAAGAGGGGTCTTCCCACTGCCTCAGTTTCTAAGAAGGCCCCAGCTCTGTAATAATAGAATATATGGTATAGAACAAATGCTGTCATAAATTGAGGTTAGGGTTGATATCAGGCACCAGAAGGAGAATAGGAATCTATGAAACTCCAATTTTAATTTTCCACTCATGTGGCCAGAATAAGGTTTAGATAGGAGAGGATGGAAAAGACTATATATGTTGGTCTGAATAAGCTTCTGTGTTCTTGTGAAGTATTTCCCACTATACTGGAAAAGTTTTCAAATAAGATGATCAGACCCAGCTAAGATGCTAAAACTACAAAGAGAATTAATTTTATTTTTCACAAAGTAGAAGTTGGCATATTCTATAATTGTCCCAACCCCCCCCCCCAAAAAAAAGGCTTATTTACCTCAGTAGAACATCAAAGGGACTCAGGCAGGGCATATTAAGAACAGTATACTGTAATCCCAGCAGCTTAGAAGGCTGAGGCAGGAGGATCATGAGTTCAAAGCCAGCCTCAGCAAAATCGAGGTGCTAAGCAACTCAGTGAGACCCTGTTTCTAAATAAAATACAAAATAGGGCCAGGATGTGGCTCAGTGGTCGTGCCCTGAGTTCAATCCCAGTATCCCCCGCCCCCCAAAAAAACAGTATATTGTGTTGACATTGGAGTTGGGTAAAACCAGGTTTAGTCCTGGCTCTGCTATTTATTCATTTTTGATCTTAGGAAAGTTAGTTGGTTTGGCTGAACAAAATTGGGACATAGTAAGCACTCAGTTATGCTACATTAATAATATCTGCTTTTCTGATGCAGTTTTCCTTCATTTCTACACATCTCTGGTTTTCAGAGTTATCAGATGTAAAGGGATAACAGCTTGGCACAAAGATTATTTTAAAGTGAAGGCATTTGAGCCACAGTAGATAAAAAAGAAATCTTATATGAACTTCCCTTATCTGAATAAAGCAGAGTGTCCTCAAAATATAGCTGCTATTAACCCCCTCCATGGGTGTTTCCTGTGAATTCAGCTGCCTGGGAGTCAGACTGGCTTTTCTTATTAGCATCAAAAAGATTGATAAGCCTTCCATACTTTCCCACTGAAGGCCTTTAAAAAAAATAAAAAACAAAAATAACCTTTTTGTGAAAAGGCATTTGGAACTTTCTGACTATTCAGACAGTTACTCAACCCTGAACATGCCTACATATTCACATATATGTGTTAGTAAAATTGTTTTTTTCTCCTGATAGTCTATCTACAGTTAGTTCAATAAAAGCCTACAACCATTTGAACCTAAGATAGTGGAAAGAAAAGTTTTCCCCCTAACAAATGGATGCTGAAGACAGATAGATGTATGTGGATTTCTACAGGGAAATATGTGAAAAATCTAGTATGTGATAGTCTATTGGAGTGATTCCTTATTATTTGAATATGTGGAGGGTTTTGACCCTGCTTCCCATTACAGTCACCTGGTAAAATTTTTAAAATTCTAATACATAGGTCATACTCCAGCACTAATTATACAATCAAGGTTGAGAACCACTGCCCTAAAAGGAAATTTTTAACTGGATCTTTGCAGGCTTGTTGCTTTCCCTAACCTTGTTCTCCTGAAAGCAGTAGTTCTATCTTTCTTAATTTTAATTTTTTGTTTTTATCTTGTGTGAAAATTGCATCAGACAGGCATAATCAAAGGGTCAAACTGGATAAAAAAAAAACAGGAGCAAAGGTTAAGCTCTGAACATAGTTTAAGAAATAAAGTGAATATAACAACAGCACAAATATGAAACACAGAAGTAACACTTTAATAGTGATAGGTAACAAACAGATGTGAACAGTGGGAACATAAGGTTAAGGGAATAATTCTATAAACTGGCCCACTGTGCTGACCCCCACGTGCTTTCTTTTAAAAAGCAATTCACCTGCAGTCCTGACTGGCTGAAGTCAATAGGATATGTTACATTCCTCAGCAAACCACCTCTTCTCTGAAGGAGAAATAGAAGGACACAAGTTAACTTGAAGTGGGGTGGGGTATTTCTGTGACCCTTACACAAACCAGGTTCCAGAACTCAAGGAGATAAGGATAATTTCCCTTAGCCACAAAATCATTAAGAACAAGATCCATTTAAAACCTGTCAATGTGGACCACTTGCCTTGGACCTTGGAACTTCACAATGCACAGTGGGGACTTAAAAGTCTGATGTTATTCTGTTGTCAGCCAAAAGGAAAGAGGTAGACCTAAGTAGGATTATCTGGGAACTTCACTCTGACTCCAATCTGGTGGGCAGGAGGGGAATTGTACTTCTCCTGTCTGGGAGGACCACTCTCTTTCCAGCCCCAAAATGGCTATAGTTAGGCTCCCTCGCTGAGACTTCCCATGGGCTATGTACTTTTTAGCCAGGGCATCAAGTTCAGAAACACTGATTCAGCAGACAGACTCAAGGTAATAAACATTAAATTTTGAGCTTGTGCCCCCACCTTGTGTAAGCTGTTAGCAGTGTGACTTCTTTGTTTGACCTGCATATAAAAAGGGCCTATGGAAATGGGCTAAGGAGGAGGCTAAAATGGAACTGGTTGGGGGCTGAAACTGAAGTTGGTGGCTGGCTAATTGCTATGGCCACAATAAAGCATGCCTACTATCCTAACTGTATCTTGCATCTTCTTCCACCTTTTGAACCCAGAATTTCTTTCCTGGGTCAGAGCCCCTGCAGGATCCTATGCTTCCTAATAAATTCATCCCTGCCAGTCTTAAGAACATGTCTGAAATCTTTCTGGTGTGAATGCAAAAACCAGTGAGAAAGAACCACAGTACCTATCTAAACTCCATGGCAGACCCTTGCCCTATAACAAGAGCACTTACATGCATTAGTTTCCTCCCTCTTTTCCTTTTCATTTTTTCCCATTATTAGGTATCAATTATAATGAACATTTATGTTTATCATCTGTCATGCACTATGCTAAAAACTTTAGGTGTGTTACTTCAGTCAATCCTACCAGTAACATGGGAAGCACCCAATATAATGTTATTTTGTAGCCAATGAACTCCTCATGGACAAGTGATTTTTTTAAGGATAAACAAACATGGGGAGCTGGGATTTGACAGTACATTCTGCTAGGTGAGCCGCTTTTCCACACTGCAATTCCAAAGCAGGCTCCACCTGGATTCAATCTAGATAGGTTAAGAGGAGTATTCTAAAGCAGGCAAGATAAGACCTGGGGGGCACAAGGATTGTCCATCTTCCATATCACTTTCAGAGAGTGAAAGTATAGGCGTGCTGTTTTTGTCAGCTTTTTCAGTGCTGTGCCTGAAGGATCCAACTAGCACTATTATAGAGGAGGAAGTGTTTATTTAAGGGCTCATGGTTTCAGAGGTCTTAAACCATAGAAGGATAGCTCCATTTCTCAAGGCTTTAGGTGAGGCTGAACATCCTGGTGGGAGAGTATGGCAGACAGAACTAGCTCACATCATAGTGACCAGGAAGCAAAGAGAGAAAGACTCCACTCTCCAGATACAAATATATACCCAAAGCCACACCCCAATTCCCACCTCCTACAGCCACACTCTATTACTTCAGTTACCACTCAGTTGATCCCTATCAGGGAATTAAATCAATGATTAAGATGCTTACAACTCAATCATTTCTCCTCTTAACCTTCTTGTATTGTTTCACGTGTGAGCTTTCAGGGGGCATCATATCTAAACCACAACAGGTGCACACCAGTGCTGTTGACATTTCATGGGTAAGCAATAAAGAAGATATTTCTGAAAAGGTTTCTGGAGAGTTGGGGAGTGATGAGAGAATCACTGCTCAAGAAGAGAAGATTTAACAGTCTTACTGTACTTTTCTAGTTAGCCCAAAACTTACAGGAAATTATGTTTTCAGTGATATATGATACATACTGGCCAATTGGAGAGGATTTAACCTGATAGGAACCTAAAATTCTTAAGGAGACTGCATGAAAAAATTAAAAAAAAATAAAATAAAAACACCAAGCAAGGAAAATAGCAACTATTGTTCTTCCTGAGATTCAAGACTGAGAAATAGAAATCATCCTTAAGACATTTACTTAATTTTTAAAAGAAAAATATATCTTCATAACATTTTGAAAATGATCTCACATTTAGTGTGATTTCTTCATTTTTTTAAAAAAAGCAAGTAAATTAAGAAGTTTTAATGCTCCCCATTTAAGAGAGGATGCTCAGGTCTTTCCACTAGTCAACGACAACCTAAACCAGCCTCTGAGAACACTGCTCACAGTCCACTGCTCCTTCATTTATCATGGTGCCACAGTGTTTCCCATTCTGAGTCTCAACAATTCTGAAACCCATAAAAATGGCAGCTCAGCTGTAAAATTGATGAAATAACATAATAAACAAAAATTAACAGATGGCTTTAAATAAATATACCCTCCAATCACCCACTGAGGGCCTATGTGACATATCGATCTTCATGTTTCCCAGTGGCAGAAACAGGACAGTGAAATCAATAGCATGAGAGAGTCCATTTGAAGTTATAAATACTCTATTCGGTTGAGATACTTGACATATTCAAAAAACATCTTACTGTGACTGTGGCATTTTGTAAATAGTCAAGAGCCAGAAATAATTTAATCGTGTAAATAATATATCAGGCTCTTGCCTTAATTGGCAATTTCATCGACAGGCACTCAGTGAATGATAAGCATCTGTGAAAAGAGAAATAGAGCTTCTTATATCTTCGCACTATGCAGACTGCTGTCCTTGAAGAGAAAGCTTTACAACTCCTGTGCTGCTACCCAGTCCCAGATTATACTTACTTCATAGCACTTATCACCAGTAATATTGTTATATTGTATTTGTTTATGGTCTCTTTCCTACCTCTAGAACTGCAGTTATCTACAGGGGGCAATTTTGCCACTCAAGGGACATTTGGCACTGTCTGTGAATATTATTTTGAATGCTTAGCAGCATCTGTTAGGTAGAGGCCAGGGATGCTGCTAATCATCCTGCTTTGCACAGGACAGCCCTTCACCACAAAGAATTACCTGGCCCAAATGTAAATAGTATGATGCTTGAGAAACCTTGCTCCATAATGTAAGCTCTACGAAAACAGAGACTGCCTCTTTTGCTGAATAAGTATCTACTACTTGAAAGAACTAATGAATGAATAATACCAGAGGGGAGAGGGCAAAGAGTCTAAATCCTTGAAAATACACAGGTGAGCACAAGAGAATCATTCTCAAGAAAAAAGACAAGATTCAAATTTGTACTCTAGCCTCTAAGCACAAATCTTGAAGACAGTAAAAAATGGCATTGTAATACTAACTTCTTGATAATTCATTTCATATAATTTTAAACCAATTCTGAAAATGATTTAAAAAGGGTAATGATTTTTAATGGAATGGATGGATAGATAGATAGATAGATAGATAGATAGATAGATAGATAGATAGAAAGGTTGCATTTGAAGTATCAATTATTTTGTTTTGGCTTATAAATGTGTGATAATTTTCTTATTCTTCCTTACAAAAGTTTAATTCCAAGTTACATATAGGAGATGCTTTTTCTTCTCATTAGGTAAAACAAACAAAAAACACACATCTCAAATCTCTATATTCTTAGACACGATATTTGGGAGTAATCAATAGTTCATTTGCCTCTAGAGCTCATTTAATTATTCTCATCCTAAATATCCTGTTGATATTGGAAAATTTTCCTGATTTTAATCAATTTTAACAGATTGATTTTTGCTCAACCTCTTCTTCCACTGTGCACCATCCATACACATTCACATCTACAGCCAAGGAGAGCTGGAGACTACAAGAAAGAATTTTGCTGACAGAGGCGAACATCAATGTGAAAATAGCAAAAGTTGAATTCTCATGAACTCAAACCTAGAGATCAAATGTAGTCATGGTTTTGGTACATTTTTTATCATGATATAATTTTTTCCTGTACCCTGCTATTTCTGAGAGTTGTATAAACATTGACATATTGAGTACAATAGGAAAAAATTAATTGAGGGCACCTGCAGTGCCTCCCTTCCCCTGTCCATTAAACACTGGGTGCCCTTTCATAAGATCTCTCACTCCACATTTTTTATTTCTAGATTCTCTACCTAGGGGATCTTTTCTACTCACAATGAATAAGTCCATACAGGTGACTCATGTGAACCTAAGACAAATCCTTCAAACTTCATATAACTAAAATTGAAGCCATTATCTTTCTCCTAAACTGCTTCCTTCCTTCCTTTTCTCTTTCGGTAAAGGGCACACCATAAAAATATTTGTTCAAATTATAAACTTGGCAGCTCCTAATGACTTCCCCCTTCATATTTTTTCCCATATCAAGTCAGTTCTTTCACTGTATTTCAAATTCTCCACTCCCTTCCCAGGAGAAGCTGAAAATAAACCAGTTTCTACCTATTGTACATCTTCCTCCCAGCCTTTCCTCACCACAAGCCTACCCCCTCTCCTGAATCAGCTCTTTCTCCCATTCTCTCCAAGGATCTTTACCATGGTTAATTTTAAGTGTCAGTGGTATTAGTTCACAAGGTATCTGGATATTTGGTCAAACATTATTCTGGGTGCATCTGTAAGATTGTGTTTTAGATGAGATTAACATTGGAGTTGGCAAACACTTCCTAATATGGTAGGTCTTATTCAGTTAGTTGAAGTCCTACTAAAACTAAAATACTGACCCTCCCATCAGTATGAGGGAGTTCATCTTTCCCTAGGGTCCTCAGCTGCACATTAGTGTTTTCTTGCTTTATTATTCTAATTAAAAATAATTAATAATTAATAACAATCTAATTAATAATAATTAATTAGCTCATCTTGGATTTTTAAAAAGCCTGTTGGAGTTCCTTTGCACTGGAAATTCAACATCAGTTCTCTTCAGACTCTAGCTTGCCAACTGAAGATCTTGGGACTTCTCAGCCTCTATAATCATGTGATTTACATACATACATATATACACACACATATATATATATATATACACACACACACACACACACATACACACATACATATCTGTGGGTACAGTTTCTCTTGAGAAACTAATACAGTTTTTGGTACCCAAAGTATGATGCTGTTATAACAAATACTTAAATATATGGAATGATCTTTGAAATTCAGTAAACAGTGGAAGTTGGAAGAGTTTGTGGTACCTGCTGAAAATATGAATGATAAAGGCAATTCTGGTAAAGTCTCAGAAATGAGGACATGTTATTGGAAATTGGAAGAAATGTAACTGCTGTTATAAAGTAGCAAAGAACTTAGCTGAACTATGTTCTACAGTTTGGGAGAAGGTAGACTCTATGAAAGATAAAATTAGGTATTTAGCTGAAGATTTATCTGAACAAAGTCCTGAAGGCACAGCTGGATTAGATCTTCTTGACTGCCAACTGCAAAATGCAGTAAGGGAGAGATCAATTGAAGAACCAAATTTTTAAGCAAGAATAAACCAGAACTTGAGTATTTGTAACATTCTATTTATATTGAAAAAAATGAGAAAACCTGCATTCTGAAGAGAACATTAAAGGTGTGTTTAAACAACTGTTTGATAAAGAACTCATGTATAACTCATGGACTCAACAAGCCATGCTAGAAGAGAAGAGGAATGAAAACAGAATTATTTCAGAGAAGAAACTATGAGCTTAAAGAAACACAGAGAGTGAGACAGAATGAAGGAGGACTGTCAGAATGTCAGCACCAGACCATAGGACTACTAGCTAAAAACATTCTATTCTTAAGGAAAAAAAGAAAAATAACCTCAAAAGTAATTCAGATAACATTTTCAAAGCTGGGCCATTGCCAAGCTCTGGGGGTAGAGCCTCTTGGTGCCTTAGTGTGAGATCCATGCTTCCAGAGCCACAGCATCAGGACTACCACCACGGTGAGTCCTGAAGACAGCAAAGTGAGCCAAAGAATATAATTTTCCAAGCCTAAATATATATATATATTTTCTTTTTCTCCTTTGATTCTTTCTCTCTGTCTCTTCCTTTTTACTTTATGTACTAGAGATTAAACCCAGGACCACATACTTGTTAGGCAAGCACTCTATCACTGAGCTGCACTCCCAACCCTTCATTTTATTATATTTTGATACAGGGTCTCCTAAATTGCCCAACCTGGCCTTGATGGTGAACCTCCTGCTTCAGCCTTCCATGGCACAGGCATGTGCCCCTGTGCCTGACCAAGTCTTAAGTTATAACAGAATTTGCCTTACTAAGATTTTAGTCTTGCTTGGGACCCTATCACCCCTTCCTTTATTCCTATTTCTCCTGTTTAGAATGGAAATGTTTATCCTATGAATATTTCACCATTGTATTGGAAGTACACAACTTGTCTGGTTCATCAATTCATAGCTAAAGAGTTTTGGTTCACAAAGATTCATACTTTGATACTCACCTATATCTGATTTAGATGATATTTAAAAGAGACTCTAGATTTTAGACTTAAGAAATGATGCTGTAATGAGTTAATACTTCAGATGTGTTTGGGTAGAATAAATGTATTTTGCATTCAAGGACATGAAATTTGAGGGATCAGAGGCAGAATGCTATGAACTGAAATGTGTTCCCTTGAAATTTGTACAGTGAGGCTTTAATCCCCAATGGGATGGAATGTAAAGATTCAGCATGTGGGAGGTAATTAGATTTATACTAGATCATGAGAGTGGGGCCCATATGATATTAGTAATTTACAAGAAGAGTTCTCAGAGATTTTGCTCACACTTTCTCTACCAATGAGGACCACAGTGAGAAGATAGTCTGTAAATCCTGGGAGAAAGAGAGTAAGGAGATATGAGGGTGAGGAGATATGAGGGTGAGGGGATATGAAGGGAGAGTCTTGCAGAGGCCAGATCAAGCAGAGCCTGGTAGACATTTTGAACTGACAGACATTTTGAATATGAAAGTCCATATTATTATTTTCTTGGATTTTTTATAAGAATAATTTATGAGAAAATGTTTGGATTTGGACATGCTTCTTTCCAAATTACAAAAGTAAACAAATGATAGTATGTTATAAGAATACCATTATAAAGGTATTAAAAACAGAATGATCAGAGTGCGAATCCTTGTAACTTTGTATATTTTTAAAATTTATTTATCTATTTTTTTTCGTGGTAGAAATGCTATAGAACATTACTTGTATAGGAGTTAAAATAAAATAAACCACAAAATAAAGACACATGCAAATGTCGCTTTGATGCAAAACCCAACCATTTAAAATTAGCAGAAAACAGCCAAGCATCTTCCGTATTGAATGGCTAAAAAAAAAAAAAAAAAAAAAAAAAAAAGATGGTAATTTTCAATCTCAATAAAATAATTGTTGCTAGAAATATAGCCTACTTTAGACTCTGGAATTATAACATTAATAAAACCCTTAAATATGTATTTGAAAATCTGAGTGGGAAATTAATTTGTATATAAACATAAAGGAAAGAATGTACATTATCCCAAAGAATCACTTGAAATTTTAAGTTCAATGTGAAAAAATAATCAAAATATAAAACAATTATCACATTAGAAAAAATAAACTTGTATATGAATACAAACAAAAAGAATTTAAAAATATGTTCTATAATAATTTTTATGGGGTGTTATCTTTAGGATTGTTAAAGACGTACTCTTCCTGCTTATTTAAAGGTGACACAATGTGTATTGTTATGGTTTTCTAGGCTCTTGATCTTACTATTTTAGAGGAAACAGTGGTAATTCAAAGTTTAAACTATGTGTTGTCTTTGGCAGGCCAAGAATACAATTATCTGGAAGATATTTTAAAACTATCTTTAAATTGTAGGCTGCTGACTGACCCAAGGTCCATTTTGTCTGGTAGAGGTTCCAGTTGACTTCTATGTCTTTCCCTGTCTAATTTGCATATTATTGCTCTATCAGTGAGTCTCTTTTTTGGATTCTTTTTGGGATCTATTATAATTTCGGTCTGATTACTTTGTTGGTTAAGTGACATATTGATATATGTTTTTATATCTCTGTGAGAATCATGACTTTTACCTTCATTTAACCCTACATTCAATAAAATATAGGGTTAGGATTTTTTGTTGTCAAACTCCCTAAAAGAAACCCCAGGGGTAATGGTTTTGCCATTTTTCTCTCCAACGTTTCATTTTAGATTTCATTAAAAAATTCTATGTCAGCCAGGCAAGATAGTGCATGCGTGTAATCCCAGCAGCTCAGGAAGCTGAGACAGGAGGATCATGAGTTCAAAGTCAGCCTCATCAAAAGTAAGGTGCTAAGCAACTGAGTGAGACCCTGACTCTAAATGAAAATACAGAATAGGGCTGGGGGATGTGGCTCTGTGGTCAAGTGCCCCTGAGTTCAATCCCCAGTACCCCCCCCCCAAAAAAAAAATTCTACTTCACCACACAGTCTTGAAATTGCTCGTGGATTGCGGGAATCTGTATACCTTCTTTTCCAGATTGTAATGAATGCAGGCAGAGACTTTGTATACACTTTGTCACTGCTTCCTAAAGTTCTTAGTCCAAGAAAGAGAAGTACTAGATATTGAAATGGAGCAAATTATGTTATATGCATTTATGAACATGTCACAATGAACTCCACTATTATATATAACTAGAATGTACTAATAAATGTATTTTAAAAGTTCTTTGTACAAGGAGATTCAATGGCAATCTCCTCTGTAGCTCTCACCACAAAAGCAAGAGAATAACTGAAGGCAAAGATGAGAAATAAATAAGGAAATCACAATTCTTTTGGCAGCCCTGTTAGGGAGGGAATTGTCCATTGATCAAAGGGTCACAACTTCGCTTTTATTCAAATAGATTCCTTCCTAAAGACAAGTAATATTCTCCTTAGTGCTGGGATAATTTCTAAGACTTGTTAGCTACTGGGACTGAAACTCCATAAAAGTACTTGAAGCTCTGCTTATAAAGAAAGTTGAAGAAATATGAATAGTAATCAATCATCTAGTTTGCATTTCAAAGCAGTGATAGGATTTGATAACACTTTGAAGAGGAACATTCAAGTAAATCACAGTATGTGAGGAGCATAGTTTACTAACATTCTAGACGCAAAAACTTTTCTCCTCTCTTCCTTTCCTTCACTCTTTAATATTAACTTCCCATTCCTATGCTGTTGAATCCTGGTGGATTCTCTTTTTTTATTTTCTTTTATCTGACTCTTCCTCAGCTGTGGAATATCCCTTTCTTGTTCTTCTCCTTTTATCTTTTTCTCTCTCCCCTATTTTTCTTCCCACTCAAACTTTCATGTATTTCTTTTCTGGCTCCTGACCTATATCAAGAATGGGATGCAAAGAAAGAGAAAAAAAATGGAATTAAAGGTAACTGGTATACAATAATCACATAGATCAAGGATTTAAGATACATTAATAACAATAATAATGATATTTAAAATTTATTGGGGATCAAAGTATACCTACAAGTAGTTTTTTTTAATCAACTAGTACTTGTATTAAAAGAGAAAATTTATTTTAAGGATCCAAATAGAAGCTGATTATGACAGCATACGGCTGCAATCCACCTCTAAAACCAAATAGTCATGAGGCTGAGGTAGGAGGATCACAAATTCAAGAGCAGTAAGCCCAGCCTAGGAAACTTAGTGAGACACTGTCCAAGACTAGCACCACCAAAAAACAAACAAACAAACAAATAAATGACTCAATGAGGACGTAAATAAACTACAATGGAGAACCAGGGACCTATGAACTTTGGATTTCTGAGACTATCCTCTGCCCTCAGAGAATAGAGATGAGGTAAAGAAGTATTCTTAATGCATGTACCAGTTTCAGTTTCTTTCTCATAGACACATGAATGTACAAATGTTTTAACATAAGATTCTTATTCTGCACTTTAGGGCTCAGATATTTTCAATGAAAAGTCCTTCATGATCTCAGTTTTAGACATGATATAGTACATCAGCATATCTGGATGGTGCAGAAGTAAATTGTGTTTTTCACTGTTGAAATAAAAAATAAGCTAATAAAAGACTGCCTAGTTTATCCTTAGTTAATATTATAAAAGCCTCTGAATGACATTTCACTTATTGAAATTTATAGATCTATAAAACCTAAGGCCATTTACAAATGACTTACCAATAATTATGTACACATTGACTCAATTGTCAACTAATTCACCTCTGCTATTTAGTAGACTTATGATATTAGATAATACCTTCCTCTTCAACTTTTTAAAAATGCCATTATTATTAAAAGTAAAATGGGGCTGGGGATGTGGCTCAAGTGGTAGCGCACTCGCCTGGCATGCGTGCGGCCCGGGTTCGATCCTCAGCACCACATACCAACAAAGATGTTGTGTCTGCTGAGAACTAAAAAATCAATATTAAAAATCTCTCTCTCTCTCTCTCTCTCTCTCTCTCTCTCTCTCTCTCTCTCTCTCCTCTCTCACTCTCTCTTAAAAAAAAAAAGTAAAATGGATAAAATATATAGATATTGTGTTTCTGAGAAAATGTTGTTAGATAAACCTAGTATCACAATATAAAAAAAATAGGACATACCATCACATCAAAAACTATGCTTTAGGCTCAAGATGTAGCTCAGTGATAGAGCTGTTGCCCAGCATGTACAGGTCCTGGGTTCAACTCCAAGTATTGCAAAAAAAAAAAAAAAAAAAAAAAAAAAGAAGAAGAAGAAGAAGAAAAGAAAAATACCTGGGTATAGTACCATACATTCCAGTAATTCCAGTTACCAAGGAGGATAAAGCAGGAGCATCTCAAGTTTGAGGCCAAGCCAAACAACACAAGAGACCCTGTCTCAAAATGTAAAAGGGCTAGGGATATAGTCAAGTGGTAGAATACTTGCTTAGAGTGCAGGATATGGAAGGCCCTGGGTTCAATCCCCAGTAACACACACACAAACATACACACACACACACATACACACACACACACACACACACACACACACAGCTTCAGTGATTGATCTTTTATGAATGAGAATAAGAAATAAAACTCCATAGCATTGCACTTTGACATGCTGAGTACTTTGAACTAAAGGATATGGTAAGGCCTCATTGAGAAGCAGTCTCAGAAGCAAAGTCTTTCTCTGACCTTCTCTTGTTCTCCTATCTCCCCCCTCTTTCTCCACCCCAGGTAAGCAATAAACCAGATTTCCTCTTCCCCAAGGTATATCACAGAAAATAGAACCTCTTTCCCCAAAGCAAGTCATGAAGCCAAAAAAGGTCAGTTTCCCCTTGAAAACCCTCATTCCAGAGGTCTCCTGCCCCGTGTTATGCTTTTCTCTTTATAACTGTTTTTTTTTTTTTTTTTTTTTTTTTTTTTTGTCAAGGGAGTATTGGTTAAGACCCTGATGATAAGGGAGGAAAGGTATCTCACTTTTTTTTTTTTTTGCTTCTGTGATTTAATAGTTAAGAATCTGACAGTTCTTTAGAATGATAATCACTTAATATTTGAGTTAGTGAACTAAGGCACTTATTAAGGTGAAATATAACACATCCAGAAAAGGTTACAAAACAGGAAACTTATTCCTATATGTGCGCTATACAATCTACTTATATTAATTAACAACATATCCTACAATTTCATAATTAGGTGTACACACACCATAGAACAATTAGCCAAGGAATTTTAATCATTTCAAACTAGTATAATTAATGTCTAAGAAAAGCTTATAAATGTGTGTGAGTGTGTATATATCCAGGCATATATGCTTAATTAAATATCTAGAAATGTACAGAGTTCGATAGAAAAATTTGAAAAGTGGGACAAACATGATTCTCTAATTAAATGCATAATCATGGATGCTGATCCGTGTTACTGATACTAAATGGTTTTTACTTTAATGAGCCATTTTAAATGAAATGGTTGCCTGCAATTAGACATCTGCAATACAAGGAAAGCAAGCCAACTCTGTAGTCTAGATGCCAGAATTACAGTGCATTCCTCAGCAGGACAATGAAGAAAAAGCATAATTGTCATTATAGCATATACATCTTTAGTGCTATGTAGCTGGAAGAGGATGCAAAACCAGACTTCCTAATATATTTAATTGCTGTCTGTTAATAAAGGGTTGTCAAAAAGAGTTGCTTTTAATACATCCATATTCCATTAGCAGTATTATCAATATTCGCAAAGTACCTATTTCAACACAGGAAGCTGTATAGAAAGAAATGACAAATGACTCTTACATTTCATAGGTCTCAGCTATTTGTTTGGGGGGTTCACAACTAAGGCATCAGACAGGTTATCCTGATAATGTTCCTGATTTGAATGCAAATTATACCTCCCTTAAAATACTTGGATGAATATCAACAGAGTTACATTGTCATAGGTAACTTTATCAATTAAGGCAATGTATCACAATATTGAGTGTTTATGCTAAGTATCATTTCCCCATGTTACAAATGAGGTAACTTGGGCTCAAATGGTATAAAGCCCTTATCCAAGCCCACACAGCTGCCACACATTATGTTTTTCAGAAGTGAATCTCAAAGTCTGATCTTCTTTAAAGTCCATGCTCCCCAGCACTGTCTTGATTTAAATAGTTAACAATTTCATTTCCCCCTTTTAAAAAATGATTTCATCGTGTCAAGAGACACAAATTTTGGCTGTGTCATTTAACTGTGTGATTTGGGTAACTTGTTGTTTAATTCTCTAAGCATCATTTTCTTATTGTATCAAATGGAAATGCAGGGGCTGGGGATGTGGCTCAAGCGGTAGCGTGCTCGCCTGGCATGCGTGCGGCCCCGGTTCGATCCTCAGCACCACATACAAACAAAGATATTGTGTCCGACAATAACTAAAAATAAATAAATAAATATTAAAAAATTCTCTCTCTTTCTCTCTCTCTTTAAAAAAAATGGAAATGCAAATATTTTTCTACGCAGTGTTGCTTATGTAATTAAGTGAAGTATGATGCCTTTTGTATTTAGCACATAATATATACTCAATAGTCTGACCTACTATTGTTACTTACTTGGTAACAGTTACCTGATTCAAATAATTTAATTTTTATACACTCTGTAACTGTTATAAGTTAATAAAATTAATTTGAAGTATCTCCGTTTGAATTTCAAATTTGATGCTTTTATTATTTCAATGAATTTAGTTTTAAGCCCAGATTTTCTTCATTTGGGCAGGTACCATTTGACAATTGATTCACAACCATCTGCACATGGGTTATTTTCTGATTATGTTGTGGTATCCCCAATTAATAAATATGTATAAATACTTTATTATTTCTGTGCTAAATATTAGCTTAATTACAGTTTTTTTCCCTGTAAGGTATATATAAATATACACATGTGCTTCATGTACACAAAGCTATAACTTTGCTTTGTATGTTTAGGCCTTCATTTTTCAAAGCCATAGGCCTTTACCCCACAACCCTGAACTTCTCACTTCACATTCTCTCCTCTAGTATCACATATTTGGTATTCTGTACATGGCTCAGTGAAAAGTGCTCTAGTGCCTCATTATACCAGAGTCACAAGAAAAACCTCTGAAACCAAATTTCACCTATTTCTTTTCTCCCAGAAAAAAAGGAGAAAGTAGACCAAAAGAATCATTGAAAGATAAAAAGAATTAAAAGAGTGTGTAACAAGAGATGCACCTATTATGTATCTGCCTGGTCAACAGAGCCAAGCAACTGTGGGAAGCCTGGCAGGTAGCAGAGTGAAGCCAGACCTGACCTCCCACATGGAATCTTTGCAGACTCCCTGTCTTCATACACACTCCGAGATTATAAGATATACACATATCTGGGGCTTTGCTCTTTAAGAAACATACCCATGCCACATATCTGGTTCTATTTTCTACTAGTTCTGCTTTGCTGAAGATAGTGTTACTTGAAACACGAGTTAACATTCATTTTTCTCAGATTTTTTTTTCCACCAGAGGGTTGTCTGTTTCTGTCTATCAAAATAAATCTAAAATTATTGCCTCATGTTGTTAAATGGGCATATATATATGGGGGAATGTATATACTCACTTTGTAAATATAGCTTAGTTTTCAGTGTTCAGCATTTAAGTAGCTGAATATATGAGGGAATGGCTTGATAAAAAATAACACCTAAATTTTATCCCACACAAGATAATATTTAATCTGAGGTACTAAGAGAAAAAGATGATTTAGGTCAAATACTTAAATTACTATCTATGATACTTTCAAGCAAGTAGTAAGTTGGCCAATAATGTGACATTCTCAAAATATAGCATTATTTGTCTGCATTTGGGACTTGTTTCTATGTTGCGAAGTTATTATAAAGCATAAAATTAACAAGTATAGGTTTTCATTTTAAAACACAATTTCATTATCATTCTTCTATGATTTTTCACTTCTTTTTATACCTTTATTTTATTTGATGCTGAGGATTGAACCCAGTGCCTCACACATGCTAGGCAATCACTCTACCACTGAAACACAACTCCAGCCCTAATTTTGCATTTTAATGTATATAAAAGATGTGAAATTTGACCGAGCAGAACAAATGCATAAAAACTGCTAATAAAGTTGAAATGGAACCACCATTTGACCCAGTTATCCCACTCCTTGGCTTATACCCAAGGGAGTTAAAAACAGCATACTACAGTGACACAGCCACTTCAATGTTTATAGCAGCTCAATTCATGATATCTAAGCTATGAAACCAACTTGGTGCCCTACAACAGATGAATGGATAAAGAAAATGTGACATATATACACAATGGAATATTACTCAGCTGCTGAGAGCCATTGCCAAGTAGGAACGACGCATCGAAATTTTCTTGTCAGCCTACCCCATGGTGCTTAGAGGAAGGACTCTCCATTGTGGAAATGGGCTTGTCTTAGACTCATGTCATTTGCAGTGAGTGACATGGCATGTAAAGTGACCTTGCTCAAGGACCAGGGCAGATCCAGGTTTAGGGTGTATCCTGCTGGGATTAGGGCGTATCCTGCTGGGATTAGGGCGTATCCTGCTGCCTCCAGGCACCCACTCCTTGAGTTCCCGTTGAGTTGTGGGAGTCAGAGAGTATTTGGAATTCAGAGCCTGGTGGAATACGTGAATTTTGCCCAGAACATGGATTTTGCCCAGAACGTGTGTAGAGTGCCGGTATGAGTTGGGGAATAAAGAATTGCTGTTTGAATCTACAAGGCTGTGAGTGGCTCGTGATTTGTGTCCAGCCAGACTGTGGCATTCAGCCATTAAAAGAATGAAATTATGGAATTTGCCAGTAAATGGAAGGAACTGGAGAATATCATGCTAAGTGAAATAAGCTGTCCCCCAAAAACCAAAGGCGGACATTTTTTTTTTATGGTGTGTGGAGGCTAACCTACAAAAAGAGAGAGGAAAATTAGAAGTTCATCAGACTAGGCAAAGGGAATGAAGGAAAAGGAGGGGGAATAGGAGTAGTAAAAGCAGTAGAAGAAATAAAAAATAGCTTTCCTATATAAGTACACCACCATTGTAACTTCATATGATGTGCAACCACAATAATGGGATCCTAATTAGAACAAGTTATACTTATCCTATGTATGTATAGTACATCAAAATACACTCTACTGTCATGTATATCTTTAAAAAACTAAAATAAAAATTCATAACACACCATAATTCCATAGTTATTTATGTACATTATTTGTCTATGCAATCATTACTTAGCATTTTGATAGCAGGTTACTTTGGAAGTTTCTTTTAATTTCTACCAAAATAAATCGCTGTCTTCATTTTTTGGTTACTCCAACCATCAATATAACTGTCATAGATTTAATTCCTGTCAAAGAAAGTAATTATAAACATTGGAAATCTTTGCTGTCTCCCTTGATTCCTGTTTGTATGCTTATCTGAATTACATGTTTAGTATCAGAACAGAATATAAGCAATTTCATGAGGACATTATATTTTCAAGTTTTCTTTAGGGTTGAAAATATGTACCAGGCAGATTATCAATTCCTTTTAGTGACTTTCATTAGCTTCTAGAAAATCACTGCTATAATCTTCTGAATCAACAAACACTATCTTGCCCAAGCAAGTCTTGATTTTTCTATTAAGCCTGGAGGCTAACCAAGTATAGCCACTTTTAATGAGGATTAGCTATTTTATTTGGGTACTGTTTGCATAAGTAGTTATCCAGCACATGAGGATTATTATTTAAATTATCCTATGAAAAGAAAATTGCCATAATAATTTAAGGCCTTTCCTAGTGTTGCTATGTATATAACAGCATTTTTCATTTTTTATGAGCTTTTAAAAACCCAGTGGCTATATCTAAAATTAACTGATTGACTTTAAAAGATAGATAATTTTCTTAATTGAATTCATACAAAAGCATTGTTACAAAATAACCTCTGTGAAAATTGGTTCTGTAATCAATCATCATGTAATTTACTTTATAAAAAGCAAAAGCAAAAAAATCTTTACCTTAAGAATAAATTGAATAAATGTTTTTTCCCTTGTTGGATTGAGCAATCAGATAGGCATACTATTCTATGCTATAAATATCCAAGTCTAAACAATCTTTGGAGTGTTAGTGACCAGTATAAAATGATGGGCTCTAGAATTTATGTCCAAAAAACTGAAAGCCTATAAATCTTAAAGTTGTGTAGATACATTTTGGGAATACTGGAGATTGAATTCATGGCCTTGTACATGCTAGGCATGTGCTCTACCATGGAGCCATACCCCCAGGCCTAAAATTGTACATTTAAGAAACAATAGCAGTTCCATTCCAAGTATGGATCACCATTTGACTCAGTTATCCCACATCTCAGTATATATCCAAAGAAGTTAAAATCAGCATACAACAGTGCCACAGCCACATCAATGATTATAGCAGCTAAAGTCACAATAACTAACCTAGCTGCCCTTTAATAGATGAATGTATAAAAAAATATGGCATTTGTACACAATGGAGTATTAATCATAAAGCATTATGACTTCATGAGAATTGCCAGCAAATGGATGAATCTGGAGACTATCATGCTAAGTGAAATAAGCTAGTCTCCCAAAACACAAAGGTCAATTGTTTTCTCTGATAGGTAGAAGCCAACCCACAATAAAGGGGAGGGCAGAGAGAAAGGGGAAGAATAGAAGTACAGTACATTAGAAAATAGAGAATGGAGGGAAGGAATGGGGATAAGCAAAGGAAAGGCAGTAGAATGAATCTGACATGGTTTCCCATGTAAGTGTATGAAAACAACACAGTGAATCCTACCACCATGTACATCCATGAGAATGGGACTCTGACTAAAATAAGATATATTTCATGCTTGTATAATTACATCAAAATGAATTTTGCTGTCATATATAAGAAAAAAGAACCAATAAGAAATTTTTAAAAAAAGAAAAGTAAAAGGGATTTACTTCTTTGGTAATTATAGAAATTAAAAACCTCAGTTATGTACCATTATAAATACTTTTTCTTAGAAAAGAGCAAAATAAACCTGATGGTACCAAGTACTGACAAATTGGGCTAACACTGTATAATAGAAATTCTCCTACTATTGGTATGGTAGGAATGTAAGTCACTAAATATCTTTGGACAACAACAACAGCAACAACAACAAAAGAAAATAGCTAAGGTAAACATGTATTTAAGGAAATATTACTTCAAAGTCATTCTACACTTACGCTGCCCATAGAGCAACATGAAAATATTGCATCATTATACAAGGTACATGAATGGAGACTTGAATTGGGTATCAACATACTTTATATACAAACAGAAATATGAAAAATTGTATTAAGAATTGTAATGCAAAAAAACCCAAAGTACATGTATAAAGGCATGAATTGGTGTGAACATACTTTATACACAGAAATATGAAAAATTGCTCTATATGTGTAATAAGAATTGTAACGCATTCCACTGCTGTTGTGTATTTAAAAAAAATGAAATCAATAAAAGGATAAAAAATTGCATCTTTTCCTAGATGATTTACTCATAAACATAAAAATTTCTCCTCTATAGAAATGAGTGAAAAATAATCAATGTGTCTCCTGTTCCAAGATATACAAAGCAAATAAATTATCATTTGCTGAGAAATTTCTTCAATAGTTAAGTAGTATCTTTACCTATTATAAAGCAATGTCAGTTCAGATTCAGTGGAGGTGGTTTGGGAAAAACACTTCAGAAATGACAATAGTGATGACTCTCAATTTAACATTTATAGAATCCCACAGAACTAAAATCATCCAACCTTCAACATATTGCAATCAAATACTCAAATATCCCACATCATTGTGTTGCTTTTGAAAATCCCTACTTTTCGAAAACAGCCTAACAACTAAGGAAAGACATGGAGCGCATAGAAATTCACTTTGAATGATTTTATATGTTGCATTTAAGAGCAGCTATATAGTATATGAATTATTGATACCTGTGGGAAGTCACAAGCCTGGATGGTTGTTTTAAAGCACTTACCACATCAGATTCACAAAGTTAAATTAAAATAAAGGGGTAGAGAGTTAACACTGGAAAAAGGCAAGAACATAAAAGAGATAGAAACAGACAACAATAAAATGAAAAAGAGACTCAAAATATAAATTCAGTTTTCATTAATTCCTTAGTGAGATACTTATGGGGTAAGAAAATTTTAGACAAATTGAAGGGAGTGGGAGAAATATCCATCACTTCAGTCCACAACCATCCATTTTTCTGGCTCTTTCATTAACTGCTATTCTTTCATTAACTGTCAATATTGCTTATTGACACTAAATTAGATATTAGCTTAACCACTTAAAGTATTTTCCTCTCCAGAACTAGGTACCAATTTCTAAACACAGAAATTGCTTTGATCATCTCTCATAAATGCCTCTTCACCCACTCACATGCTCCCACACACATTTTAGGCATCACATAAATTCATTCTAGATGATAAATCAAGACAATACCTAAGGCAATTGTCATATAATTTGTCATTAAAACTGAGAAATTTTCAAGGGTGGATGAAGGTATTATTAACTGATACACTATGACCTCCAAGAATGAAACATATTGTATTTCACCTAATAAGAAGGTGGCCACTTAACAATTCTACTGAGGATTAATTTAAAGAAAGACAATATGAATAATAGGTGCTGATCTACCTACAGAGTACATATGCTTAATTTTTTTTTCTTTTTATCAGGAAAAAGCTACACCATCTTCATCTTCAGTGGGAATGTGATCTTGCAAAGGTAAGATTCTCTACTGACTGCCATCTTTAAATTTATCAAACATAGGGCTCAGGGTGTAGCTCAGCAGTAGAATGCTTGCCAACCATGCACTGGGCCTTGGTTTCAACCCCCAGCACCTCAATAACAGCAATAAATTTAAAATAAAAAAATTATTAAACATAGGATGGATGCTCTAACCCTTAAAACATATTAAGCACTAAACAGAACATAGTTAATCTGTTCCAGTTTTCTCTGGTTTGACGCAGCTCAGCCCTGGTTTTTCGAAAGAGATCAGAATATTTTCCAATAGATGTGGTAATAATCTACATGATGGCTGTAAAGTACCTCTCAAACATGTAACCCTGAAACATCTAATGCAACTAAGCTGTTAATTTAACAGAAAATAATATACTTGTTTTGATTTTTAAAAAACACAAAGCCAAAATTATGAATTATTTTAAGTCAATAATGACCATATCCTTAGAAAATCATGCATAGGTTATACAGGTATTTGAAATATAATTCAGAAGATTTTTTCAGAGGGTAAATTTGTAGTATTAACACTAAAGTAACAATTCACTGATCGTTCACTTCCTTCCTGTTTTAATCAATTTGGCTTCTTCATTTTAATTTTACTATTAGCATGTCTTCTAAAATCATACCAATCATTATTAATTATTGTGTGAATACTGTGTATTCACAGTTTTGTCTTTGATATGTGAGAACAAAGATGGGCCTAACTTATAACATATTCACAAAATTCCTATGATGTACATTCTCACTTGGGTGAATCATTTTTTTTTTTTTTTAAGAAATGATGTGGAGAAAGGAGAGATAGTAATTTCAGAAGGTATTTTAAATATATTTATGGCTATATACTTACCTTCAGTAACTCTATACAATGTAAAATAAAAATAGATAGTAAAAAAATCCAATCCAAGGAGATAAGCTTTAAGACATACATTAAAAGTCTCTGTAAGAATTTTCTCTAAAATAACACATTCAATTAGGAAGGGAGAAATCAAACTTCACTTATCACTTTTAAGTTTCCCAACAATGAAATCATATTTTCTCCATTTATAGGCCTATTTATTCTTTATTACTCAGGGAATGCTGAGTTTTCCATGTATTTTACTGGATTCCACTTATTATTTATTCACTTAACCAGTTAGTTTTCAGATTATTCAGTTGTGAATAGAGGGGAGTAGTACATCAATTGATCACTAAGGTTTCTTTCAACTCTATAATTATAGGTTATTACAGTGTAGTACAAAATGTATCTACAGCCTTAAAGGCAGGCAGTTGTAAGATATTTCTGAGATAAATGTTTTCAAGTTCCTGGCAAGAGAATTATTCAAAATATGTTGCTAGGCATTTTGCAATTTACTCTCATTTTTGAGGTATGTGTGGTGGTTAGGGATATACAAGAGAATGAACCCAGGGCTCTTTAAGCTACATTTCTAGATCCTTTTTTTTTTTTTTTTTTTTTTTTTGAGAAAAGGGCTCACTCAATTACCAAGACTAGCCTTTAAGTTAAGATCATCCTCCAACCTAAGCCTCCAGAGTTGCTGAGATCACAGGCATGCACCACAACATCCAGGTTATTTTTGAGATTTCTAAGATACTTTTTTTTTTTTTAATCGTAAAAACAACAGTGGAAAATTTTGAAAAAAAAATGTCTTTTGACAATATGACTCATACTTGACTTTTATAGTCTGTATAACAGAATTTTAAACTTTTATAATTGTCTATATATGAAAATTGATTTTTGCAATTTACATAGATTTAACTTCTATGGAGGAATAATAGGTCTGGAAGAAACTGATACATGTTTAATATGAGTCATTTCTTCAAAGCTATGGAGAATTTACTTGCTATCCTTTGAATTTGAAGATGACCAAATTAACCCAATGTGTTACATATACTTTAATTTTCTTTTCTAAAATTGACCATGAATTTAACCTACCTTCCCACCTTGTCTGTCTCACCTATTATTTGGCATAACCAAACACAAATTTCTATAAAATGACTAGAATCAGGTTGCAGTTTCTGAATATTATGAAGGGAATGTGCAACACACATGGACAAATATTAATCATTTATATGCAATTTATTGCTGTAAAAACTGCATTTTAGAATTTAAAAAGAGACATTCTCAAGTTCAACAGCAAAAAGTGAAACTGCATTCAATAAACTCGGTTGTCCTGATTACCTAGAGATTAGGGGTAGCTGGCTGATGTAAGAAATGCCAAAATTATTAAAATTTTCTCACCCTGAAAAACAAATGGACTAACTAGATTCAACTACCTTACCCAAAAGTTAAATCTATACATTGACTTTTGCAAGTAAACTAGATAATTACTAGATTACTTAATGGTCAGTCTCCTAAGCTTAGGCATGACCAGTATTTTTAAGGTGTGAAGAATCTCTCAACTCTGATGCAGCTCTAGATTATCATTTGTCTTATTAATTTCAGAAGTACCTAAAAACAGATGAGCTAGAAAAAAAAATATTAGTAAATAACAACAAAGATTCTAGAATGTCTTGATACAAAAAATATCAAACAATGGACTCAGAACCTTTCAGGAGCTAGGCCAGAAATATTAGGAGCTATTAATCACACCATAATTGTACATTTTAATTTAAATATAAATTAAGCACAGCCCTTTTAGCAGAATGGAATATATAAAAAGAAATTGACTGCTATGCTTAAAGAAATGTTGACATAGGATAGTCATCCTGCATATTATATTTCACATTCAAATGGCAATGTAATTGACAAACATGAACTGTTCAGGGGTGCTGGTCTGGGGCTGTCTCATATTCACACTGGGAACATATTTAAGATACAGGTTACTCTTCTGTGAAGGTGAAGCAGCTCCCTAGAGGATGAATAATACAGGGATGGGGGTCATCCTGAGCTACAGGGAACATTCAACATAAACAAAATGAAGTCTTTTAAAATGAGAAATGAATCAATTCCATTTATCATTAATTCAAAACTTAGTATTCTCTCTCTCTCTCTCTCTCTCTCTCTCTCTCTCTCTCTCTCTCTCTCTCTCTCTCTCTCTCTCTCTCTCTCTCTCTCTCTCTCTCTCTCTCTCTCTCTCATTTCTTTCATTCTGAAAAATAATTGTAAGAGCATAAAAAAAACATCAACACAACTTGTGCTTCTTTGTGAAATGAAAATTAAGAGCAGTGCCATCACCACTGTGGCTCCAGGAGGAAAGTCAATGGACTATTAAATGGGAAATCATCTATTTTCAGATTTTACTTTACCATCATTATATTCCTCCAGTCGACCATTATCTGGTAGAGGGGCCCTTAACCGCTTCCTATGCTGGCAGAAAACTTCCATGCATTTAGTACATCTATTCATATCGTAATGTGCAATCACCTCCACACAAAAATTCCAACTAAAATGTATGCTTTCACAGCATAGCACAGCCATTAGTACTTCTAACTGTTCACTGAACTCCAAAGACTTAATGTTATTATATCCCAGACTCTTGAAGGCTCATTATTTATCCACATCTATTTGATGATCCACAGTTACTTATTTAATTTCTTCCCTTTATTTTTCTCATATTGGGTGTTTGTCCCTTGGTGTAAGACACAGTAAATTCTATAAAATCAAATATTGCCACTAATTCATGTATACATTTTGGCTAGCAGTAAAAGTATGTTTTGTTAATAATTCCTCTGCTCTCAGTGATATAAGGTTAACGATGAGAGGATATGAAATCAAAACAGCAACCAATTGGCCTGGAGAGAACATGATTGATACCTAGCTGCTGTTTGATTCAGGAAATCTGCCATGCAACAAATTAAAAATGTTTAGGACAATTATGTAATCATGAAAAAAAAAAGCCCTTGCAATACGTTGCATGTTTCAGAAAATAGATTTGTATAGCTTCTTTAAAATATAGTCAAATTGAAGCATCACATATATTATCCTTGGGAAGAGAATATTTTGGAATTGAGGTATAGAGGATGAAAATATTCTGAAAAATATATACTCATATATTTATATATGTAACATTTATATGTTATGTAAATATGTTTACATAAATATATATACATATATATATATATACATATATATATATACATAAATAAATATATATACATATATATATATATACATATATATATATACATAAATAAATATATATATATATATATAATTAGGTATATATTTTTCATGTTTAAAAATTGTAGAAACTTCCATCAATTTGTGTTCTCCTTGGAGATATTATTAACTTATTGGATAAAATAATATAAATAAATAAAAATTTTATTCAGAGCATGAAGACACCAAGATCTGTGGTTAAGTACTTCCCCCAGAGGTTTATGGGCTGGAAGCTTGGTCTCCATTGTGGTGGTGCTGAGAGAGTAGAACTTTTAAAAAGTGAAGTTTATTGGAAGGTACATTCCTGGGGATTGCACTCTTGAAAGAGATTAATACAGTTCTCATGGGGCCCTAATTAGTTCTGGTGAGAGTAGATGGTCTTAAAAAAGAAAGTCGAGCGCTGAGTCCTTCTGTCTTCCTTCCTATCTGGCCATGTAATCTCTCCCTTCTTAGATGGACATTTCTCCACCATATAATGCTGCATCCTGCAGACATCATGCCAGCACCCTGCTGGTTGGTCCATCCAAATTCCAGAATCACTAGCCCAAAAAGTGTCTTTATAAAATACCCAATCTGCAGTATTAGTTATAGAAATAGAAAATTACTCAATATACTGCATCAGGGTTCAAACCCTCTTTTGATTGATTGTATGTCAGAAGGCCTAATATATCTTTACTTCTAAGAAAATCTACAACAGGAAAGATTCAAATTACCTTTCCAGAAGTAATTGTCCTCATCTAAAAGTAAAGACACTGAATCTGATAATCTCACAAGTTTCTTCCTGTTATAAAAAGTAGAATTCTAAATCAATAGCATGATCTCACATGAATGTTTTCCCCAATATGCTGGAAAAAACAGAGTGAGGATAAGGGAGGGAGGACCATGTTAGGGGATACAAAATTACAATCTTTTCTCCCTCTTAAAAAAAAAAAATGAAGCCTGTAGGCAATTTGTAGTACTTGTTTATCTTCAATTGCTCTTGACATATTATATTAATATTCAGTAATTATAAAAAGACTATCCAAATTAAGACTGAAATGTTTGAGTTTTATTCTGATTTGTGATATTGGCCACTGTTTTCTTTAGAAATATTTATAATAAAATGGTTCTTATAATTTTTATCATAATTAGGGACTTGATACTCAGTTGCTTTATGTTGGTTTATGGTATAAATACTTCCCCCCAAATATAATAATCAGCTAGAAAAAAATAAATACAATTTCTAATTCTTTTCTTAAAGGGAACCTAGAATAAGATATATGAATTTGCCAATAGCATAGTTCAGCCTTGCTGTATAATATTTAATTAGTATCAATTTGTAGTTATTTTTATTTTATTTTAATAAATAAAATCCAAAAATAAACACTGCAAATCCAACAATGGTTTGAAGATATAAACAAAATAACAATAACAAGTAAAGCAACATGGACAAAAGGGTAAATAATATTTGATTAGTAAATATTTCTATTATTGAGAAGAATGGCTAGTATAATTTCATATGACATTGTATGTTTTGTAGGAACCCACTATTCATGAACCTGAGTAGCAAAATTTAGCAGAGATTAAAAGTCTTCCCCAAATACATACAACAGAGCTACTTATTTATAAACAGTTGGTTAATCATATAAAAAATAATTGCAGAGAATTATTATGCATTTGATATGCTGCTGTAAATTTTGGTCACTTTAATTTCAATGACAAGTTTAAATTGGCACTATTTATGTCAGTTCCTGCATGTTCAACCTACTTGTACTCAAGTCTTCTTTAAAGTGAAGTACTGCTTTACTTTACAGGCAACTGCTTCAGTCCTATCATGAAAAGAAGTTAGTATAGAAGCTCATTGCTCCTCATATCACTAAAAATATATATAATGTCAGAGATTTGGCCCATTAATTTTCAATGCAACATGTGACCTTTTCTAAGGAAAATACTCATATTCAAGGAATCAATTTCTTCCTAATTCAAAGCATTATTTTGTAAATTCTAAACTCTAAACAAAGGTAATCCTGAATATAGGATTAATAAATTTAACCTTGAATATAATCATTTCCAATGAATGTATTGTCAGCATTAACAGAAATATGAGAAAACACAAAACTTTTCTTTATTTTACTTTTTAAAAAAAGTTTTATCATCAAGTTGAAAATGAAAGGAATTTACTATTTAATGAAGGCTTGTCAGTCATTACACTTAATTTTCCTTCTCTTGTCCAACTCCTGTCTTTTCTCTGCACTTTCATTGTTGTCTCTGTGCTTTCATTGGTTCCTTTCTCTATATACCTCATTCACAAGGCTTGTGAAACCAAAAACACCCCTAGAACAAATCCAAACACTTTTCATTCTTCTTTGAAAAATCCATTTTCTTCACAAAGCTACATAATTAGATGGAAGTAAAGTGCTAATTTGTTAAGGGGAAAAGATCATTTGCATATCAATTTACACACTTTTTCTCCAAGTATTTATAATTAGAGAGCAATCAACAAGCTTTTGAAGGCTGATAGAAAGGGGAAAATGATTCCTGTGGAGATGAAGAAGTGGCAAAGAATGTAAAGCAAAGAGCACAGGAAAGGCCAGATATAGTCAGGTTGAGCAATTAATTTGACCTTTTGGAACCTCAATACTTTAATCATAAAATGGGAATAATTGTGCTTTAAATTTTTTCATCGGTTGTGAGGATTAAATTCAATGTGAATTAGGGGCCAATACAAAAACATTGACTCTCCATTGGTTATCAGTGAAGGCAATAAACCATTCTTTAATTCCTTTTACAAGGTGTCTCTATAAACAGAAATAATATATCTATCCCTAGGATAGTTAGAAATTTAAACAAAATCAAAATATTTTTAATATCTGGCACATAACAATAAACTAATAAATAGTATCTACAATTATAGTCTCAATGACAGACTTCATTGCATCTTATTGACTTTCATAATTACTCAGCAAATCAAAACTCCAGAACCTTCTCTGACTTTTACCCTCTTCCATTTTGTACTGATGGGAAATATCTAATTCAACTCTAATATTACAGTCCACCAAGTTTATCTCTTTTCTGTGTTCTTCTTCTTTCCTTTACTAATTAATTGATTATTAAACACAATTTAGATGTGAAAATGCTACCTAAACACATTAGAAATTATCGGGACAAATCATTTTCAAATTGTGTTACATGAAACCTTAGTTTTATATATCTATGCTTGGGAGTTGACACAGGTAGGTAGGGAAACCAGAAAGACAGGAAAAAGAACAGAAAAGAGGAGATGCTAGGGCAGGTGGGTCCTGGGGTAGGGTAAATCCACAGGATGAAGACTAAATCAGAGAGTTTAGATATCAAGCATTTCCAACAAAGGCAACTTTTTATTGTCTCTTGAATAACATGGTTTTGCTAAAACACACATAAACACACACATATACATTACTTATTTAGATAAAACATTATTTAATATTTAAAACATTTAAGGTCAGGGATGACTTGCTGAGTAGTTTTACAAACACACCTAGAGTTGGAAACAGTATGGGGGATCCTTTGCTGGGGTTCCACATTGTATCTCAGCACTTTCTTCTCAGACTTGCTCCATATTTCCCCTCTACCTGCAAATGTGCTGGTTACTTTACACCTGATTCTCTTTCATAACAAAGGATTAAAAAAGATCACATTAAAACTCCTACATATCCTAAGACCTGATGAATAGTTGTTTAGATTATGTTTCATTCTTGGTATAACTAAAGATGTTGCTTTGATATTTAGGTCTGTAGATAAATATCAGAATGAATTCCCAGTAGTTTATAAGTATTCTTTGCTCTTCTGCATCTCCAGGATTCTGGATAAGCTAGTTTCTCTGCCTATAACATTGCCTATCAGTCTTGTCTCTCCCCTTGTCAGCCAACTCTTTAAGCTCAAGCTCTCAGACCCTTCATATCTGACCCATCTCCAGAACACCTCTCCCTATTATGTGTTCTATCTGGATAAGCACTTAGCAACCTGAATGTCATTATTTGGTTTCAGGACTGTTTTAGTCAGGTTCTTAGCACCTAGAAAAACATTACATTATTTTATCCTCATTTCGCTGGGACTACCAAAAAGGCAAACAAACAAAATTTTCGATGACGTTTCTAAACTTCATATATATAGAAAGAACAGTATAATATTTATGAAAATACCTAAATTTCATTTATAGCATCATGTAAACTCATATTTTTGTGGTGGTATTGTATAAATTTCTTTTATATCATTCACTTGCTGATCCTATGAAGGAGTTTTAAAGAAGACTTTTAAAAATGTGATTTGATTCAATATTATAGCCATTCAAGTTTGATTTTGATCTTAATGTTAATTTTTATTGATATTTTATGTATTATCATATTATTTGTTATAATTTTATTTAAACCTGGGAAACACTTCAGATTACTTAATGTTTAATATCATAATAATTTGTTTCATATCATATTATTTTAAAATCAATTTTTCTGATTTGATATTAAGAATAACTTGATATTAATTTGATATTAAGAACATTCCTAATGACTTTAAATGCAGAGATAAGCCACATTAAAGATATAATAAATAGGGGTGGGAGGGATAGGGAGGGAGAAGGGGAATAGCATGGATAGTGAAAGGAGACCCTCATCATTATACAAAATACATGTATGAAGATGTGAATTTGGTGTCAACACACCTTATATACAATCAGAGATATGATAATTTGTGGTATAAAGGTGTATTAAGAATTGTAATGAAAAAAATAAATTAATTAATTTTAAAAAGATATAATGAAAAAAAACACATGACTTTTGACAAAGAAAAAGAAATTAAAAAATGAAGTATTAGAATGAAATTGATATTGTATGTGCTAAAACTTAAACATGATAGCAAATGCTTTATCAAAAACATTAATAGTCTTAGGTGTTTCACTCTTCTCTGAGAGGCAAAGGGTACACACAACTCCCTTTGAGCTGTGTATACCTTTGCTGTCTGTTATGGTTTGGATATGAGTTGTCTCCCCAAAACTTCTGCACTCATACAGGAAATGAAATGATTAGATGGTTAGAGTGGTAGCCTAATCAATCCATCCTAATTTGAATGGACAAATTGGGTGGTAACTATAGACAGGTATGTGGTGCCTATGGTGCTAAAGGAAGTGAGGTCACTGGGGATATACTCTTTAAGACTGTATAGTGTTCTCCCTGCTCTCTCTGCTCTCTGGCTGCCAGTTGATGAACAGTTTTTCTCTGCCATACCCTTCTGCCACAATAATCTACCTCAATTTGAGCCTAGACCAATGGAATCAACCAACCTTGGACTGAACATTAAAATATAAGCCCAAAAAACTTTTCCTCCCCTAAGTGGTTCTTATAGAGTATTTTGGTCACAGTGATGGAAAGCTGACTAACATGGTGTCCTTTAATAAATATTTGTTTGTTTGTTTGCTTTGGAAAACAAACAAGTAAATATATAAGACTGTTGGACTCTCAGGAAACAAACAGTAATTATGTGCAGCCATCTCTAAAATGAGTCTTTGTGGGAAATTTAATGGATAATTCAGTTGACATAATATTTTTTAAAATTTACCTTGGATAAAATATTAAAATAAATATTTTTTTAATTTTAAGCTCAAGATTTTTAATTGAACATTCTTCTTAGAGATAGAGATGTAGGGTAAGATATCTCAATTCACTTAGGCTACAGGAATCAAGGCACGCAAAAGCATTTTCATTCCTGGTTACTAATGATTCATCAAATAAAGATCACAAAGGTCTTTTGGAAAGTATTTTCTATAGTTAATGTAAAATCGATTTGGTAACTCATTTTTATTTTAATTTGGATTGTATGATTATTCAATTTTAACTTTGCAGGTATGATCTTTTATGTTCTCTTCATATTAAAAAAAAAAAAAAAACAACTTTCCATTAGTTGAGAAAAAGCTGTAAATGGACAAAGCTAAAGTGCTTTATCAGTTCTGAAGAAGCACCCTAGCAACCTACTTTCATTCTGTGTGGTCTCTGTAAATAACAACTGAACATGAACTCAAAATGCTTTCTGTATTTCTTTGTGATTTAATGTAAGAAAGGAGGGATAAATATTTCTCTAAGAGGAAAAATTATTTTTGGAAGCCATAGATTTTTAATCATATATTTGTAAGCAGAATATTTCCTTTTATACTTAGGTGGAAAAAAAAGTTTCTACTTTTAACTTAATTCAGTAGAATTAAAGAAGCAAAGAAGCAATCCTTAAGTAAAACTTAGGGTTTCTAGGGTACTCTGGTTATTCACTCTTAACCCATTTTCACATTTTAGAGAATAGAGGACCGGTAGATAGTCATCCTCTTTGCTTCAAAATTTAAAAAAAAAAACAAAAAACAAGGATTACAAAGTTTAATTTTCTCTATCACACTTGTAGTCCTGTATTTGTTTATTTCTAATCATAGTCATCAAAGAAAATAATCAAGATGACTGATTATCAAAAAGACAGAGTTTGAATACCAGTAGGGGAGCCATCAAGAAACAGTAGCTTGTTATGTGGACTTAGAATGAGAAGTAGCAGGACTAGAGATGTCAATGTAGCTTCAATGAAAAGAAACTGATTCAACATCTTTTACTGAATATCTCACATGGCTTAACTCACTTCATGCCAGAGGATGGCAAAACCTATTTTGACTTGCTTCTCCAACAAACATATTTCTTCAGTAATGTATTTTTTTCCTAATTAAATAGAACTTACGATATTGCATATTTGTAAACAAAATATTCCCTTTTCTTGGGTCTCCTCCACTAACCCAAGCACCTAAAGGAAATTAGCATGCAGAGTTATGGAGAAAGCAATAACATCATTTAATAAGGCCTTAAGGAAACTGCATTCACATGAGTTATAAAATTTAGAAAAGAAAAGGTCAGGAGGTTTTCTCATGCATACAAATCAGTAATGATGACAGGCATCATGCCTTTAAGTGGATTAATGGGGTAATTTTTCTTTTTAAAATGAATGGTTCTCACAACCTGAAAGACAGTGGGCCTTGGCCTTTAGTCACAGTCCCATCTTTTCCCCCGACAGCCTGCCCTCCTACACTTAGAAGAGGGACTGCATCCAGCTCTTCCCTTATTCTTTATCCTTTGTGAAAGTTTCCAGAAGAAAAAGGAAAACCAAAGAAGTCTTTTTTCCCCCCTCACTCTGATCTTTACCAAACATTGCATGATTTCACTTGCATAGTCAACCAATATTAGGAGAAAGACAGTTTTTTATAATCTTTTATGTCTATTTTATATGAAGAAGCACATCACACATTTGAGGATAAAGAGTTCTGATTATATAATTTTGCATTTGTGTACATTTTTAAAGCATACAGCAGCCCTCTGCCTAAAGTCCAATTAGAAACTGTAAATAACTTCTAAACAGTGTGCTGCTGAGTACTGATTTGAGCAGGAATTTTTTAGTTAGTTAATAACACTGGATGGATGTGAAAATGTTGTATGCATCCATTGTGATAAAAATAAAAATTCAGCTCTGATACATTATTGCTCAGAAACACTTTGTGATCTTATTGAGGTATTTGGATAATTTCAAATCTTCATTAGTATCACAACAAATCTATACCTAGGTATTCGAAAATAAAGTAGATATTGTATACAGCTCACTCTTTGGAATGTGTCTTTCCTAGTCTCACATGTGTATAAAAAGCCTAAGTGATATTTGATATTTATGACAAAATTAACATTTTTATTATCTATTTATTTATTTATTATTTATATATGACAGCGGAAGCATTACCATTCTTATGCATATACAGCACAATTTTTCAAACCTCTGGTTGTATACAAAGTATATTCACACCAATTCCTGTCTTCATACATGTACTTTGGATAATATCCAAATGGATAATGATCATCATGTTCCACTAAGCCCATGCCCACTCCCTCCCCCTCTAACCCCTCTGCCCTATCTAGAATTCATCTATTCTTTCCATGCTCCCACTCCCTATCTCACTATGAATCCGCATCCTTCTATCAAATAAAACATTCAGCATTTGGTTATTTGGGATTGGATAACTTCACTTAGCATTATCTTCTCTAACTCCATTCATTTACCTGCAAATGCCATGATTTTATTCTCTTTTATTGCTGAGTAATATTCCATTGTGTATATATATGCCACATTTTTTAATCCATTCATCTATTGAAGGGCATCTAGGTTGGTTCCACAGTTTAGCTATTGTGAATTGTGCTGCTATAAACATTGATGTGGCTGAGTCCCTGTAGTATATTGTTTTTAAGTCCTTTGGGTATAGACTGAGAAAATTAATGTTTTTATTATATTCCACCTTGGTAAGTAATTCACATTTATTACTTATGAAAAAAATGAGAAAGTATATAGTAATATTTTAAATCAGTGCTTCTCCAACTTTAATGATGATATAAGTCACTGAATATCCATTTAATTGGCAAACTGGTTCAGTAAGCTAGAGCCTGGGGCTCTGTATTCCTTTATAGATGATGACCATGCTGGTCAGTGAACCGTAATTGGAGTACTGAAGCTCTAAATGGTAACAGTCAACTATAATCCTGTGGTCATAAATAGGAAATTTACTGTGTTGAAGAGCTAAATATGAATTTTATTCAATTTGATTTATTATTCTAATTGTGATTAAAAATTCTAACTTGTTTTAGCTTCAAATTTACTCAGTCATTACAGTAAGTAATTTGACCTACCTGGAGAATCATTTGTACTTCATATTTTACTAGTTGAAGAAAAATTTTAAAATTAAGTGATCTTGGAAACAACTATAATAAGAAGCTTTTTGGAATGTCAAGTATAATGCTACAGTCTAATATTTTTGAGAGAAAAAAATCCTATTTTCTGCTTCCATCATGTAACATTTTCACCAATTGTTGCTTATTTGTGTGTCCAAAATAAGTGAAAATGTCACTGTAAGTTTTTAGTTATGATTCTTAGTGTTCAGAACTTAAGTGAGATTTTTTTCTACTGATTTTATCTGTCAGAACATATTTTCTCTTTTGATCTTACATTTATTTACTGGCACCCTTTGAAATTTAAATTGTTATCAGAGCATTGAAGAAACTTTATTTTCATTCATGGCTTCAGAGGGCTTGAATGTAGGTCACTGGTTTCCTAAGGAAGTAAAGTATAAGTAAGGACAAGGCCATTTAAACTCAATCATCTCCTGTAGTGCAAATTATTGCATTATGTAGTTTATTAATATTACTACTACATATTCAGAGAGAACATGAATAAGCATATGGTCATGAATATTACTCTCCAGATTTTATATTAAAATTATGAAATTTTTGTATCTCAAATCATGGAACCAAATTTAGGACACAGATGGACTAAATGTAAGTGTGGGATGATTTTTAAATATTCTTTTATGGGGAATTCTATATCTTTGGCAATGTATTTACTATATACTCAGTGAATTTCATCATCAGATTACATTTGTTTTGAAGAACGTTTTTAAGTTATTCTAAGTTTAGCTAATAACATTCATAGTTTATCTTTTAAAATTTAGCAGCCAATTAGGCTGCCAATGTAAAAAGTAGCAAATGTTAACTGAGATAGATGGGTACAGTTACATAAACCAACCTAGAAAAGGTGTGATTTTCCCTTGTGAACTCCAAAGCATCAACCTAGAGATTCTCATCATTTCAGAGATTCTTACAAATCTGACACTCATAAAGGAATAAAAGGGCCAATGGAGATATCCACAAAGCATACCAACAAGGTCCTATTCAATGAATAGAAACTGCAGTGTTAACAATACCTCATGCGGGTACCAAAGCCAAGCAAGGTGGAAACATTCTGAGAAAAACAAGATGGAGCTTTACAACAATCATCCTAACTCCAAAAAACCAGATATGAATAGGCCTATTTAAATCATTTTTTCCCCTTGAATCTCAATTTCTCTCACCCATCCCATGGAAAATAAATTAATATCTTTACTCTGGTGCCTCAACTTCTTTCTTCTGGACAGCTTTTTTTTTTAAGCATTATGTAAATCCACATTTCTTTTAGTCATAAGTATTAAGTAACACTAGGTAGGGTGATACTTTATACATATTTATATACATTGTTGCATACATCATCATCAGATGATGAAAGGGATGTCTAGAGGCAGGGACTATAATGATAACCTCTGTTCTTGTAAATCTTACAGGGGAAAGAGTACCATTCAACAATAAAAACATAAATAGAAAAGCTATAGGGATAATAAAATAAGTGAGGACACTCAACTCAGATGGAAAGTGTCTACAAGGATGTGGATGGTCAGGGGATGTCTGAGGAAGGGTGACAGCCAAGAGGAGATGAGACCTGAATTATGAAGGGCTGAACCAATTAAGGTCAAGGCAAAAGAAGAGGATTACTCAATATTCAACCACTGTACTATCTCATCCGAAGAAAAGAAATATTACTCTGAAATATTTTGAAGCAAATACTAGAGGTAGATAATTTGCTTTTATAACAAAATAAGAGAAGAAATAAAAAGATTCCATTTTAATAAAAATGTGCACAGCTCACATAGGAAGCAATATGTCTCCAAGATAGTCAGTGGTTTTCCAATGTTTTTGTCTTGATTTGAGTCAGGGAAATAAGAAATAGAAAATATCTATCTCCTTAATTTAAAACATTACCTGACTGAGAGATTGTAATTGTTAGACTAGCAATTGGCATATATCAGAAACCTTAAAAAATCACCTTCCAATAAATTCTTTATCTCTTGTGTTTATTCACAGTCTACTAGCAATCCCATTCCTCAAAACAGGGCTGAGCCTCCACATTGAAGTCTTTGTGCAGGGCCCACTTGTTTTTTTTTTTTTTTTCTTCCACTAGGATTAGAAAGTGAAGTGTTATGAGAATTATTTTGAAGTGTCCTGTCAAAATGTCCATCAAGTCTCAGGCAGTACAAAGGCAGGGCCCTGGTTAAAGAGAAGCGGATGGAGGCAAAAGGATCCTTTAAATATTTTTGTAATTATCAAATCTACAAAGATACTTTTAACAAGATGATTAGTTATCAGATAGACTTCTTTAAAAAACACAAAGTCTAAAAGGTAGGGTCCAGTTTGGCCAGAATGCTGAGCATGGCAAGGAAGTCTTGTGACCCCATGTAAAGAGTGAAACTACCAGGAAAGTAAGGAAACTCAGAAGAGTGGATGAGCTATAGGAATGGATGTGAGCAACCCTTAATGATGATATTCTTTTGCCTAGAACCAGCACCAATCAAATATATTCTAGCTATTGTAACTGTATATTTTGTCTTCTTTTAATCTCTAAACTAAATATTATTCAAAGATTTATAAAAACAGGAATAATAATATAGGCCACAAAGTCACTCTTACTTCTATTTAAAATTGCATCATTTGAAAATTTTTATGTATATTTAGCACTATGCAATTTCTAAAATATTAGCATAATTGTCTTCATATTTGATCTTCAGAACTACACTTTGAGGTAGATGTTATAATCCCACTTGACAGTAGAGCAAGCAAAGGTACCAGTTACTGTTCCCAAGGCCCACAGCTAGGATGAAACAAAGCCAGTACTAGAATGTAGGTCTCAGCAGGCAGATCCCTGTTCTTGCATCTCACTTTTATTTCCTCACATTCTAGCTATCTCCTTACCCTAGAAGATATTTTCGATGCATTCTATCTGAAATGACTTCACAATGAGGAAACATCAGTGGGCTTTTCTCCTACTTAAAACATAGTAAATGCCATCCTGATCAAATCAACCTAAGACCAAACATACCTGACAGTGGCATTATAATTGAGCATTTTGTAGGAGTCTTTGCATCTCATGATATAATCCCCAGAGGGTAAGTATAAACCAGGACATCCCTGAATAGACACTGTCAGGAAGCTCTTTCCCATCCAGAACAAACCCTGTGTATTTCAGAATCCTCCTCAAACTCCTGTGAGAGCAGAGCTAAACATTAATGGCAAGAATTCTCTGCCTTCTATCCCATGAAAATAGCAGATGATTCTGTGCCATCTTAAATCTGTGCCAAAACCTGAAGCTAAGAGATAAGAGGCTTGCCAAAAATCAAAAACATAAGTTTGAACTCTGTAATCCAGTCTCTACTATAGCCATAAGCTCAAATCCCTAGACATGGCAAGGCCCAGTTATTCAGCTGTAAGGATGACACCTGAGCTTAGAACTATCTATTTATTTAATGGAAATCTTCCTTCCCTGAACTTTAAAGCATTTTTTGCTATACTTACTAGAGAAAACCAGGTAGGTTGATTGGCAGATAAATACATATGTATGTACACATATATACATGCACATAACATATTTATATGTGCACATTAAAATATAATAATTCTGAATTTTATATAATGTGCTTCATATAGTTTAAAATGTATTATGTAACTTTCTAATTTTACTTTTCTGATTGTGACAAAATATTGAGAATGCTCAATCTGGTGACTGTGTAGGAGAAGCACTCCCAACTATTGTCAGAGGTTGTATTTCATTTGCTAGAGCTGCATTAATTATCAAAAATTAAGATGTCTTAAAACAACAGAAGATTATTCTTTCCAAGTCTAAGGCCAGAAAAACAAATGTAGGGTGTCTGCAGAGCCATGATCTCTTTGAAGAACCTAGAAAAAATTTTGTCCCATGACTTTACCTTATTTTCTGGTGTATGTCAACTACTTACTCCTTGGATTGTAGCTGACCCCAGCCTCTGTCTTCATTCTCACATGGTAGCCTCCTGCTACATGGTGCTTTTCACTGAATATGTATATTTCTGTGTTTATATTCTCTCTTTTTAAAAAATTTTAAAGTATTTTTATCTTAAATTGTAAAATAGAAAATTATACTTCTATAGATTTATGAAGGACAAAGTGATACTAAGATTTATAAAAAGATAACAATCATTGGATTAGGGCCCACGCTAATAATATGATTTCAACTTGATTCCATTTGCAAAGACCTTACTAAGTAACATTCACAAGGATTAGGATTTCAACATTTTTTTAGGAGACATAATTCAACTCATAATAGAAGTAAAATGAGAAAACCATTATAAGTGGAGTCATCTGAAAATATAGATCAAAATTTAAAAATTATAAACATTCTGATGAAGCCTACCTTTTTAAAGAATTTATTCTAAGAACATAAATATGCTTACAGAGATTTATAAATATGCAAATATATTCTTCTTCACAGTTGTTGGTAAGTCACTGAAAAGTTAAGTATTTATTGGTAAATTATCATACATGTATACATTGGATCCTATGTGGTAATTTAAAAATATAGCATCAGTAAAAGAAAATAACAATGGACATGAAACAAAATTCATGCCAAAATGTGGGTTAGCTCACAAAAAATCATGAAAGAGTATGTATCAAACCATTGACAGAAGTATCTAGAGGAGTTATATTATCCAAATTTTATTATTTTAATTTCTTAAAAACAAGAAGGATTATCAGAAAAAGCAATTAGATATATTTTAAAGATACAAATATAAAGTAAAAATATTGAATGATGTTGACTTTCATTAGTGTAAAATACTATCTCTATAAGAAATTGTGATTTTTTAGATCTTGAATTGTATTGTAGTATCCTCTAATGATGTTAAATGCAGAATAAAAGAGTCTCTAAAAGAAAGAACACATAGCGTTAGCCAGTTGTGTTTTTTGATTTGCTTTTTTTATTAGTTTATTTTGTTTGTCTTATTTACTTATTATAATATCCTCAATGCCCAGAATATGTGGAAAATTCATATTCTTTTAGCTTAAGGGTGAATGAATAAAGTTTCAATTAATTATCAAGGGAAGGATAACACCTTATTTGCTGGTCCTATGCATCAGCAGAACCTAGCACAAGTCTTGGCACATGACCAACACTCACTATAATCTGTTATTGAGCTTCAATTTACATTATTGATCGATGATAACAAATTAAAAATAGCCATTGTATAGAAATACTGAGAGATTCTACAATATTTATATTTTTTAATTAAAGATTTTATGAATCAGATTGGATTATATTATCTATGAATTAAGGTAAACTGAGTACCTTCTAGAACCTTAGGGATCATTAGGGCCTATTCAGTTATTCCCTCTCCTGCATAGTTTTATTTTAAGAATTTTAGCGCAGTTCTTTAAAAATGAAATGTATGTGCATGTCACTTGGCTATGCTCAACACACTTAGTCATTAAATCTGTGTAATTCGTCATCTGGTTATACATTTTTCCATGCTTACTAACATGTTTTTCTTTCCATTTAGCTCAACACTGCTAGCATTCCTCACTGATATATAATAGCCCTTTTATAATTTTGGATTTCTTTCTTTCTGATTAAACTCAGGGGCACTCAGCCACTGAGCCACATCCCCAGCCCTATTTTGTATTTTATTTAGAGACAAGGTCTCTAAATATTTATTTAATGGAAATCTTCCTTCCTTGAACTTTAAAGCATTTTTTGCTATACTTACTGGGTAGGTTGATTGGCAGATAAATATATATATATATATATATATATATATATATATATATATATATATGTATGTACACATATATACATACATATAACATATTTATATGTGCACATTAAAATGTAAAAATTTAGAGACAAGAGTTGCTTAGTTCCTCGCCATTGCTGAGGCTAACTTTGAACTTGCGATCCTCCTACCTCCAGAGCCACCAGGATTGCTACCACGCCCAGCTGAATTTTTTAGTAGTATTATGTGAAAAATTAAAATATGTGCTCATTCATTTACAAACACACACAAGCCTATACTGTTCCATAATCAGGATATATGTTTTAAGATTATATTTAATTTTTCCATTTTAAAAATCTAGAGCCTATGGTGCAGTTATACAACCCATCCTTAATCTCTCACATAATCAGCAGTTATAAAACATAATCACCAATGAAGAGTGAGAATTTTAACTAATAAAATTAAGAAAGACAATCTAACAGGGCACAGTGGTGTTCCTGTAAACCCAGCAACTCAGGGGGCTAATGCAGGAGCATGGCAAATTTAAGGCCAGCCTCAGCAACTTAACGAGATCCTCAGCAACTTAGCAAAACCCTGTCTCAAGATTTAAAAGTGTGGAGGTGGATAGGTACTTAACTCCGTAGTATAGTGACCCTGGGTTCAATTCCCAGTATAAAAACAAACAAAAGTTAAATAAAAATAAATAATAATAAAAACAAAATCCATATTCTCTCAACAACTTCACTAAATGGCCCAAGATGTTATGTGTGAAAACTATGAAGATGTTCTGTTCAAACTTTTCTTGCAAACTAAGGAAGGGATTATAACTGATTAAAAGCCTGCAGTTTCTGCTTGTGCACCTTTGCATCCCCACTGTATTCAAAGGCCATATTTCTGCAGGACTATTACCAGTCAAAGACTGAGTTTGGCTGACTAGCAAGAAGCACACCATTCTTACTGATGCAATATCCCTATAGTGGGAAGGTCTGTTTCCAGAAATCCCCATCTATCTAGCTAAGAATTTTTGCATTGCAGTCTGAGTCTCTTCTATCCAATCCTGTCTTCCCTTCCATCTTTCCACAAGTTTCAGAGTGGAATGTTAGTTTGAAAATTCTCTGCCTGACTTCCTCTTCTTTATCCTTCAAAGGAATACCTGTCCAATAAATCTCTCATATGTATTTAACCTCTTCTTGGCATTTGCTTCATGGAGGACCAAAACAAATATAATATCTGATCTATATTTAATTCTAAAATTAACAAGTAATTGATGTTTGCAATAGCATATAGGTGTACATTTAAAAATATGCAACAATGAGAGAAAATAAAAGTTTAAATAACAAATATGCACAGATGTGTCTTCAGGTGGTATTATGTTTTCAGAATGAGGTGGTAGCTACCTCAATTTAATTCAAACATGCATTGCTTAATATTCACTTCTATATTAAAATTGTTTATTTTTTCAAATATTATATGCATAATGGTGTGTGCGGTAGAACAAGGACTAGAAAATTCATGTTTTACTACAAGATATCTGAAATAAAATGTGATAAATCACTCTCTGGATGATGTCCTTATAGTGTTCATCTCTAAACTAAAAAAAAAAAAAAAAATCAAAGCCTGAAGCATACTCATTGATTTGTGGCTGAGTTATATATAGGGCAATACACAATTTCTAAAGATCACAGTATACAGCACTGTTCTTGTGAGTATATTTTGATGAAGGCAAAATATTGAATATAATGCCAACAATAAGAATAGAATTCTGCACATCTCCTTACGTATTTTCTACATTGTTGATTTTTTAATCATACTTCTTGAAGAACATTTTAAAATAACTCACCAAAGAAACAAAAACGACATAGTGTAAAAAGCAAGTGCTGTGATGTCTGACTATAATCCCAGCTATTCAGAAGGCTAAGGCAGGAAGATCACAAGTTCAAAGCCAAGCTGGGCAACTTAGTGAGATTAAGCCTCAAATTAAATCCAAAAAAGGGCTCAGTAAAGACTGCTAGCCTAGTAAGTGCGAGACTGTGGGTTCAATCATCAGTACCAGACACCCCCCACACACACATACACAAAAAACGTTGATGGAGTAATTAATTGGTATGCAAAATATTTTATCACACTTCGTTATTTTATGGCCATTAAAATGATGCAGTCACTTAGTGATAGCATATTTAAAAAGCAGATTCAGCTGTGTTAGTGATCACTAATTTTATTTTACATAATTTTTGATACATTTTATCAAATTTTATGTTTTCTTTGATTTCAGCCAATAATCAAAATATGTACACTTCAGGTATTTCTATTTTTAAAGTAACACTGCTACCATAAAAAAGAGACAAATATTAAAAGAAAAATTTTTAAAAGTATTTCAAATTGAAAAATTGATAACATGAATGCTCAGAAAGAGAAAAAAATTATATGAAAATCCATATTCTTACATCCACACATATATAAAATAAAATTTATAATACTATTTATTTTAGCTATTGACAGAATCCTAATAGTTTATAAATAGATGAAAGCATTCAATGGTCTCTTGCTTAGTTACAATATCTTTGAGGTAGAAATAACAAGAAGTAAACTGTGTATATAATATGATCTTATTTTAAATGAATTATATATAAGGACACAGAGAATTTTATAGAAATAAATGCATAGATGTTCTCTTTTCCAAAGCAATCAAAGGTAATACTTGACCATTAATATAAGATGGTTTGTAAAAGCATATAATATTTGTATAAAATATATAACTATAAATGCATCCGTAGAGCCAAGACTTTTTTCATGAGTGATTGAAATTCTATTCTATTTTGCATAAGCTCCAAGCATGCTAGATTATTGATGATTTCCAGCCTCAGTTTCTTTTAAGTGAAATGGAAATGGAGAGACAGTTAAGGAAGCAGTCTATTTGCAGAATATATCATGTAAGATTGTTTTGATTCCACTCGCATATGAATATTTTAAATGCTTTAGCTTTAACAAGTTTTCCCAATAGGAACATCTTAGTTTTCATTGAAACAATTTCCTGTTTTTGCTTTTTTATTTCACTATTTTATATGATGCTTAAATTAATGGTGTAATTACTAAGTACAGAAAGCATAAACTAGTTATGAAAGAAACACTCTGACGTGTATTAAAAATACCCAATACAGGGGTATACAGGACCTGAAAGAGTAGCCTCTTAGAGGTGGCTATTCAATATTTTGTGAACATTGATTGTCATATTTTAACTAATGGATATAGAGCTTCAGTTACTTTCATAAATTGGTTAAGAGAAGGTAGATTAAGAGAGCTTACACTGGTTCTTAAAGTGGTAATTATCATTCTCTCTGATTAATGATTTCTCTCAGTGTTAATAAATAGAAAATTTTAATTTCCTTCTACATATTTCTGTCATTTTCAATTTTCTGCACTATGTATCACCTATGCAATAACATTTAAATAATGTTAAACATTAAAAATAAAAATAGCACAGAAAAATAGTGTTTTTAAAAGTGAGTAATACCTGTATTTGCCTTATTAGGATTTTGATTGCTCCAAATTTTACTTAAAATAAAATGATTCTATCAGCCTCTCAAATCTAGACAACTATGGTTGAATTTTGACTACTGAATTTATGTGAACTTGCCTTAGAGGTTAGAGAAGTTCATTTTTAAAGATATTATCATGCTTTAATTTATCACATTCATTTCTTTTTTCCCTTTGATAAAGTAAATGATTGGAAAGATAAACAAATATTTAAAGGCTGAGAATGGAGTTTAAGAAATTGATTTCAAAGACAATATTTAGCAAGAGTATTATTTTGCTTGTAAGCCAGGATCAGAATTCAAATTAATGCCTCTTCTCTCAAGGCATTATTTCCCAGATCCAAGAACAAGTTGTATGAATCTTCTGCCTACTCTTGCATGACTATTGAGAAACAAAAGCACCAAAAGATGTAGTAATTTTTTTTACTGACTTTAAACATAACTTATATTTTCTTATTTTCAGGGATTAGAACTAGTGGCCCAACAGGTAAACTAGGTGTTTTTCTGTGAAGGATTTTAAATATATGCCCATAGGAATCTATGATGTTTTCCCCCATTTCCAAAGTAAACAAATAAAAAAAAAGCAACAGTAAAAACTATTGCCATGAAAAACAATATTCCAGCTTCCAACTTTTTGTGCTAGCCTTCTTCCTTTGGGTATTACAATCATCTAGAATTCTTCATGTCTACAATCAATGTCATCTTCTCCTGCCACTTGTTTCTCCAGACAACCCCATTTCTATTAAAAACACTGGAGTCCTCCTAGTCCCCTCAGCTGAAAAACCTCAAAAGCCTCTTTTGTCTTCTGTTCTCCTTCCCACTTCAAAAGTCTTCCCCTTCAATCATTCCTTTGAGCCCCCTCTGCTCTATATAAGTCCCTATGACTTTAGACTTGAATTACAGTTTCCTGCCCCCCTGCTGCAATGTGTCTGCTACATCTGTTTCCAGTCACCAGATGAGCCTTTCTGAGAGGAGAGTGGAACAGGAAGAGCATGAGTTATCAAGACAGAAAGGCCTGAACTTCATGCTCGGCTTTTTGACTGATGCCCTCGGAGAACAAACTAAACATTTTTTTAGCCCCAGTTTCATTACCTGAAAAGTGAAATAATGCATTTTACAGAACTATTTTAAAAACTATGGTTGGCATAAAGCACTTGCTTTATCTTTTTATAACAATTACAAATGGCATAGTGTTTAGCAAAGAGTGATAAATGATAATTATCAATTTTATTGTACTCTCCTAAAAGTTCCAATAGCTTTCCATTATCTTTTACCAAAATGACCTTTCTTCTCTCTATTCTTATCAAAATTCTATTTTGTGTTCAAATTCCTTTCCCAGTCACACCAAATTACAGCATTTTTAGAACAGGCATTCAGTACTTGGTGATGTTGAAATAATCATAACATAGAATTTGGTGGGAAATGGATGGCATTAGAGCAGATTATGCTAAGCGAAGCTAGCCAAGCCCTAAAAAACAAATGCCAAATGTCTTCTTTGATATAAGGAGAGTAACTAAGAACAGACTAGGGAAGAAGAGCACGAGAAGAAGACCAACATTAAACAAGGATGAGAGGTGGGAGGGAAAGGGAGAGAGAAGGGAAATTGCATGGAAATGGAAGGAGACTCTCAGGGTTATACAAAATTACATACAAGAGGAAGTGAGGGGAAAGGGAAAAATAATACAAGGGGGAGGAATGAATTACAGAGGAGTGGGGGTAGAGAAAGAAGAGGGGAGGGGAGGGTAGGGGAGGGCGATAGTAGAGGATAGGAAAGGCAGCAGCATACAACAGACATGAGTATATCAATATGTAAATAAATGGAAGTGTAACTGATGTGATTCTGCAAGCTGTATACGGGGTAAAATGGAGTTCATAACCCACTTGAATCAAAACGTGAAATATGATATATCAAGAACTATGTAATGTTTTGAACAACCAACAATAAAAAAAGAAAAATTTATTAATTGAGTTTTATGACAAAAGATAAAAACCTCAAATTATCTTGGAATATAGTTTTCTGTTCTTAGTTGATCCATCAAGTGAGTTTTAAAAACAAAGAAAAAAAATTAAGTAGATGAAATCCAACTCTGTGTCATTTCCCTGGTGCTCACTGCAACTGCACATGTGGTTTTAAAGAGACTGCTCTCTCTCTTCTCCTTAGTACCAGGTTCTTGGAAGTTGGTTGGGGTAAAATAGATAAATGTGCAAAAGGAACAAGGAAACCCCTAGGAGAAAAACAATCAAGATCCTAATTCCAAATACCTCTGAGAGACTAAGGACTACTTAAGTGCAAACTGAGAGAGGACACAGTCTAGACAGGCCTGAAAGTCAGTCTTGGGCAAGGGTTGGTCTGGATATAGTATGTGACTATTTGGGGCTCCTGACTCAGTTAAGTGTTGCTTTTCTTACATACACTAAAGAGTTAGTTAACTATGAACTAGAAAAGTAGCTGGAATGGGCCAGTTTGAGTAAATTGAAACTTTGGTTCCAGAGACAAGTGACCAGACAAGACATTGAGTGAAAATTGGCAAAAACAGTCTCCAACAAGTAAGGCAATAAAAGCATGGATGGATTTAACTGCCATGTTTTCAGTATGCCAGGACACCAGGACTGTTACTAGCTCCAGGACCACAGTAGTACCTTTCAGACTGCTTCAAACCTAGTAGTCCCTAGGAAATTGTTTATTTTTAATAGAACACATCTGAATTATTATTATTATTATTATTATTATTATTATATTTATTATTATTTCTATTGTGGTTCCATCAACGGACCTGACCAACCTGATCAAGTTTCTGAGTTTTCTTAGACTTATCCCAGGAAAGCATATGTTTAAGCATGTCCAGTGAGGCAACTACAAATGAAGAGAAATATTCTTCCTGTTATTTTGGCATGTTACATTATCAAGCCATGTCTTTATATATGAAGTTATAATTACATAGTAAACAAAAAGTGGGTAAACCTTTACGTAAATGCACTATTTTTTTACATACATTCCTTATTATATGTGTGAACTTTTCTTCATTTACTAAATTGATAATTATTCGGGTGCAAACATCATGTAATATAAATATTTTTTTTTCTTATCCTTCACGTGATCTAATACCACACATTCATATAGTATGAGTTCAATTAACCTTTGGGGAATGAGTGAATGAATAACAATGCATAGAAATTTTTTTAATAAAGGATTGATTTGGTACCATTTCAATATCTGTGTCTGTTTAATAACTTTACTTTCCCCTTCTGGTTCAATTTGGTCACAGGGTATTCTGAAGATTAATGAATAAAATATTTATGAGTTCTTTTAGAAAGGCAAATGAAAGATCAACATAATATTTCCTCTCTGCATAATAAAGCAAGAGAATTCCTAATATCCCTTAGGCAAATTCACCCTAAAACTCTTCATTTCATTTTGTCTGAAATATTCTTTTGATTTATTAATGTGGATTTAAAGAGTATTGGATAAGCCTATCTTGGAAATTAACGCATCAAAATAGATCACTGACCATTTCTTAGGCCTTTACATCACAAAACTGCATAAGCCACACTTCATAAAAATTATATTTCTAATGTAAATATAATTACTTAGATGCCATTGTCATGAAATAAACAAAACAACTTGATATCTAAACTAGTTATGATTCATATTCATTCTCACAGTTTCAGTCAGAGCATTAAAAAAAGCAACTATCTTGGCTTAAATGTTTTTAAAAGGTGGTATTCATGCAGCTGTATACATGTTCAGTTATCATATTTGTACAAACAGGGCATCAAGACTCTTTAACAATAATGAATTTTCCTCTGAAACACAACTTTCACTAAAAGTATAGAGAGATGACATTTGCCTTGGAGAGAATGGATACCATTTATGAAGGATTTACCATGTGTCTGATACTGTCTTGAGAAATATAAATGCTATGTATTTGATCTTAATATTGATACTACAGTGTAGGCATTGCTATTTCCCTTAAATAGACAAGGTAACTGAAGCTTAGTGCTATTATAAAGTTAAGAGAATTTACGCAAGAAATAAGAAGCAGACCTTGGTTTCTGTAGTTACATTCTGATTATAAAGTTCTTGCTCTAAGATGGAAGTAGAACATACTTAACAGTATTCCATAACAGGTATAAAAATAAATGAAATGAAAATCCATTCTTTAATTCTGTGCCCAATAAGCCATCTTCTTACCCTAGCAAAGAAATGACTTGACATTAAGAGGAAATAAATGGCACATAACTTTTTTAGAAACTTCTAACTAGACTTAAATATCTGTTAAATAGAGATATATCATTCTAATAGCATGCTTCAAATCATTGTGAATGGGCTCATTTTTTAAGAAGACTACTAGATTTCAACTTCTAAGTAGATTCTGTATAAAAGCCTCTTAAGGTCTATGTCAGTCAACCACTCAACAATACACAAACACACAACACACACACACACACACACACTGAATGCTGAAGTTATGAATGGACTAATTGAACTATAGCATTGTGTCAAAACTTGTGCTATATTTATAAAGCACTGGAGTTATAATAAAAGTAACAGTAAAAATAATTATTAAGAAACAGTAATTTTCCAACATTTTTAATTCATTATTTCTTTTGACTAGCTCCTGTACTAGGTTCTAACAAATCAGACCAAACCAAATGGAGTCACTTTCAGGACAACTTACCAAAATCTATTATTTTGATCTTACAAGTAAGGCTCAAAGAAGTTAACAAACATGGCTAAAATAACCACATGACCAACACTTGGAAATGGGATTCAGACCTCTATTTATAAATTTAATCTATATGAGTAATAAATAGTAGGGTTTAGTAAACTATCTACCTACCAGCCGATGAATTCATATAACAAAGTTTATTAATGTTGTTTTATATATATATATATATATATATATATATATATATATATATACCTTCTCATAGTTTGCCACCTTAAACCCATAAATCTCTAAAAAGTTTAGTGCTTTTTCTTTTGTCTTGTCACTTTTCCACAAAGTATTGTCTATGAGAATGATATATAAACCCAAGTTGATTCTACTCTTTGCAGTCACTCATCTCAGAGTTCTCTGATGTGTATGAATGAATGCACCCATTAGTGGACTTCTATTGTATAACTCTTGTCAGTTCGCCTTTTGTTGGTATACTTTATAGGGCTCTAGTCAACAAACATAAGATGAGCAAAGTTTTTTCCTCCCCTATGCTTTAAATATAAAGTAAGAAGCTAAGGAAAACTGTAAGCAAATATGTATTTATCCTTTACAAGTTTGTATTGTACAATACTATATCAATATTTCAAAGAGAATTTTTGCTCTTCAGGGAGGAGAGGAAAAAAGCAGTTGATTCAGCCTGTCTTTAACAAGCAAAAAGTTTTAAAATTGTCCTAAAAATATGTCTATGAAGGTAATGCTTCCCTGCAACTGCCATTTTTCATGTAAGGAACAATTACTTAAAATCAAGATTTCATGTCTTTATCAACTTTAGATAAATGCTGATTATTCAATGTCACAATAAGCAAAGATAATCAGATAAAATGTTCTATGTTAATGGAACAATGAAGGTTTTTAGGTCATCATAATTATATTCAGACTTTATTTGCAATTTAGTGCATAATAGAAGATTGTTATACAAAGTGAACAAACAATGTTATTCTGTTATTCATCTATATACTCAGTGTCCTTTTACCATTCATTAACTCGATCATATATAAATGTAATGAGCAGTATGCTTGTAACTTCACCACATACTCTGAAAACTTATACAAATATTTCTGCCATATTTGATTATATTATGGACCCCCATGTTTATTCTTAATAAATCTTCATTTATTAAGAAAATGACATGAATAAAACTAGCAGTTATATATTTATGTTAAAAAGTGTTTTCAAATGTTACACATTTTTTCAACAAAATGGTAAGAAGTTAGGCAAATCCCTGGCATATATGCTGCCTGTGTTAATTATGGGAGATCATTGATTTGAACTGAGCTTCTGTACTAGGTCCTAACAAATCAGACCAAACCAAATGGAGTCACTAATGCTAAGTGCAACATAATCAAACTGAAACTTTAAGGGAGTAGCTACAGCACCAAAGAGACTAGATTTTTCCTGAAAACAAGATATTTTTTTTCATTCCTGAGTAAGCATAATAATAAAAATGCCTTGTGCTTTACCCTTGAGTCAGGGGAGGAGCCCAAAGTAACATGATGTCAACCAATGGGCTCTTTTTCCATTGCTCTGTCTTCTTGTTCCCACATCTCAAAACCCACTGTTCTGCCATTGCCCAATGGGATCTCATTCTAAATTGTGGAAGGATGGCTTCTTCAACTCTTAAACACCAAATAAAAGCAATTAGTTCTATAATTCTACAATGTGTTGAAACTTTGCTTATTAACATATGTCTATCCTTTGTTATCACAAAATATTGTGAAAATGGGATTTTTAACATGCATTCAAAGGAAGAAAGGGAATGAGAGCAAAGAAATAACAAACTGGGAGAAAAGCATCAATTAAAGTTTGAATATAATTTTTAGGGCTACAAAGATGTGAAATGCAATCAGAAAGCCAAATACTACCTCCAATATTGTCAATTCTCTAGTTTTGTCAAGATATAGCAATATTATATACATCACTGAAACCTGAGAGCTTGGTTTCCAATCCTGAATGCTATGTTCAACATAACCACAATTAAAATTGATCAAAGAGAGGGTATTTAGCTCATTACTTTGCTATATTTTTAGTTATTTTTTGATATTTTAGTATCATATTCGATACAATGAACTTTTTAAAAATGTTTTGTTGATTATATAATAGTGAGTTGTACCCTGACTAGAAGTCCAATAGCTAATAAAATTTGGTAAGTGGGATTACATCAAATGAAAAAGCTGCTGCACAGCACAGGAAACAATCAACAGAGTGAGGAAACAACAAACAGAACAGGAAGAAATCTTTGTCAGCTCTTCATCTGACTAAGGTTTATAAAGAAATTCATATACAAAGAATGTCAAATGCTTAACATTTAAAAAATACATAATCCAATCAAAGTGGGAAAATGACCTGACAGATGCTTTTCAAAAAGTACAAATGATCTATGAAAATATGAAAAATTCTCAACATATTTTCTCATCAAGGAAATCCAAATAAAATCTGCCTTGAATTTCCACCTCACCTGTCAGAATGAATATTACTCCAACACACACACACACACACACACACACACACACACAAATCCACCACTACCAACAATAAAATAACAAAAAGTAATAAATGCTTGTAAAAAGATAGAGAAAAAGGAAGCTCTGTACACTCTTTGTGGGAAGGTCAACTAATGGACACTTTGGAAAACAGAATGGAGGTTCCTAAAAAAAAAAATACTGAAAATAGGACTACATACAATTAGCTATATCTTCCTGGGTGTGTACCCAAAGGAAATCAAGTCAGCACACAAATGAGATACCTGCATACCTATCTTTATTGTGACACTGTTCACAATAGCCAAGCTAGGGATTCAGCCTTGATGCTTGTGAACAAATGAGTGCAGTATCTCTACAGAATGGAATATTATTCAGCCTCTAAGAAGAATGAAATCATGCCATTTGCAATGAAATAGAGGAGACAGAAGGCATCATGTTAAATGAAATAAGCCAGACACAGAAAGACAAATATCATGTCTTCTCTCATATGTGGGATCTAATAAATAAATAAATAAATAAATAAAAATCTGAAAGGAGATGAGAAACCATTAGGAATAGGAATGAGATGGGGGAGTGGGAAGAGAAAGAAAAAGAATATAAAGGGAAAGGGTGGCTCTGAGTAAAACATGATATATGCACATACAGAAAGATCATAGTGAAACCCATTAATCTGTAAAATTAAGATGAGTTAATATTTACAATAAAAATTAGGAGATTTCACTTAAAAAAAATAAAATAGTGAGTTAGTTTGGTCCATTTTATGGCAGAACTGTGTATTCATTCTTATTTTAATTGGTGAAAGAGAGTTACAATAGCAGGAGCAGGTTTGCAGTTCTAGCCATAATGGAAGCCTTCCTGGTCATTAGATCTCTCTGTAGTTCTGTTTTCATTGACTTTCGTAAAGGCAAATCTTTGTATAGTAACAAAATGATGTATGCCCCTTTAGTAGAAGAGCAAACTTCTGCTGAGTTGTATATGGGAGACATTTATCTTTAATTTAAGATAAACAAATGATGAAAGAAATTTTTAAAATTCTGGACTTTGGTCTGTGATGTAATTGTCAGGAGAGCGTTAGAATTTAAACACATATTTACCTTTCTTACAAACATTCTTCCTTTGTAAAAGAGAATGAGAACCCTTTAAGTCACTAAACTTACTATTTCATCAAAATCATTTTTAAGTTTTCACTTTTTAAGGGTTTTTTTAAAAAAAAAATAATTGAGACTAATTTATTTGCGTCTTCCAAATGATTAGATATCCTGATAATAAAGTGTAAGTAGGTAAATAAAAAAACTCTCCAGAATATATTTGGGGAAGTGAGAGGGTCTAGTGATTAGAAATCAGATGTAATATGATTAAAATCAATTAACACGCATATCTACTCAATCAAGCAATCACTCTTTTATTATTAGCATCTACTTTGCACCAGACACAAAACTAGGTGCAGGACCTTCAAAAGCAACACAATCTAGTTCTTGCCTCAAAAGAGTTTACCATCTATTGAAAAAGGAAAGTGAAAATGAAAAACATCAGCAGCTTTAAATCTCTATGTAGTTATACTTAAGAATCTCAAAGGTAGGACTACATAAAGTGTCTAGAGGACTTAGACAAAATTCACAGAAAAGATAACAGATAATCCAAAAATCAGAGTATAAGCAGGAACCTGTCCTGTATTTAAACAGGGGTGAGTCATTCAGAAAATGAGAACATATTGTGCTAAACACAGGTGATGAAAAATGAGAGGTGACATGTTAAGGGTGAGACAGAAACTTACTGAAACAGGAAATAAGCAAATATGAGACTCAACAAAGAGGCAGAAACACAATCCATGGAGGGCCTTGGAGGCTTGGAAGATGAGCTAAAATTTGACCTGATAAATGATGAGGAACCATGTGCAAAATTCTGGAAAGATAACACTAGAGAGTAGGAGAGAGATGTTAGGAATGGGAATTCAGTAAGAAGACTCACAACAGCCAGAAGAAATTCCACTGGTTTTTTAACTAAGACATAGCTCCGTGGATAAAAAGAAGAATGTAGTTAAAAGAGATATTGACATAGTAGAATTGACAGTAGAATTGATGACTGTTTAGAAAAAAGAAAATGGAGATAGCTACTGACATCTAGAGTTTAAATTACTAAAACATTAATTTCCCTGTGGCAATCCAAATGACACAGTTATTGATTTATGTCATAAATTTATATTTTACATGAATATGCATGATAATTCTTATCATCACAAGAAAGCATAATATGTTAATAATTAAGACATGGGACACAAAATTAATATGCAGAGGAATATTGGGATCACCAGGAAGGATTTTAGGGCTACAGCTAGACTGTTTAAAATGTACTTTGAGGTGTTTATACTTGATTTGGTTCTTTTGAGTTGAGATTGCTTTAACTCAATATATCAACAATAAATATAACCATCATAAAGCCCTAATGGGTTCAAAAACTAAATTTTCAACCAAGAGTAATTGCTGAAAGGAGAAAAATGGTGTCTAGATAGAGGATGGGGAGTAATGTCATCCGATTATAAAGTAAAGAACAGTGAAAATGCTCACAGAAAAGAATTTCTGTACCTCCAGAAGCATAAAAAGATGTGAACATTTAATAGAAGATAAACAGTACAAAAATTGTTTTAAAATAAGGAATTGTGTGGGAAATTTAGAGTACTGATGGAATAGCAGTGTATAGGCCTAGAGGAAATGGGAAAAGGGGATATAGGTAAAAATAGGGCCCATGTATGAAGAAAAGATGTTGGGCTTCATTAAATAGATAGAGTGTGGGTATACTGTAGAAATTGGTTCTTTGGTTGGATTTATACCAAGTGAAAATTAAAACTGTATCAAACTAATCAGTATCAATACCTTTAATATGAAGCCCAAAGCCAATATAAGGAGAAACTATAATTGTCAGAGAAATGTCTTATATTCAGTAGTCATTTAGCTGATCGACAGTTATTTCAAGGGTCAATTAAAATGTTAACTCAACCAGAAAAACTTTTATGAATCCAATTCACAGCTTTCTTTTATAGCTCAAACATGAAGAAAGGTTGTGAAAGTCTAAGCACTATGATCTTACATAGTGGCAAATGACTATGATACTGATAATAATAGGTCTTACTCCAATCACTAGGAACTTTGCTGATAATCCCATTTCTTTATGGAGCCATATGGAGAAAGAAAAGAACAAGAAATACATAAACACTGAGATTTCATAAATTGACTGAAGGAAATGTTGCCAAAGCCATATTTCCAGGCTATAATTCCTTTTCTGTCTTTTCTAACTAAACTCGTTCTAATTTCCTCATCCATTCATAGTAGAAATAGCCTATTGATTTCTCTTCCTAAACATATAATATTTTTTTGAAATGCTTATAATACAATGATAAATGGAAAAAACCCAGAATACTCATGTAAGGCATAAACATGTCAATATATTAAAAAGATCTCATGTTGGTTTTATCTTTATAAAAAAATCATATAGTATTTTAGTTAAGAATTAATGTTATATAATGAAAAGATTGCATGTATACTCTTTATATCATTTATGTAATGTTACATAATAAATATATTTTAAAATTATCATATTTTTCAAGAGAAAAATTGTAAAAATGTAATTAAGCAGCATCCATTTTAGAAGAAGTTTTTATCTTAGTGATCAACCTTAAGTCTACTTCCAAAGTATTTTGGTTTTGATGCTGTGATTATACAAAAAATAAACAATAGCTGGTACACATTTTTAGATAAGCAGTATTATTCAAAAAGTGTTCATAATACTTCTTTTGAGTCGACTCGTTTTAAAAGAAATGTTCTCACATAAGTTTTCTAGTGGAATCTTTACATTTTGAAATAAATCAGATGAAAACATATAGTAAGGGAGGGAGGTAGTGAAAGAGGAAGTACTGGAAACTGATATGGAGCAAATTATATTCTGTGCATATAAATTATGTCAAAATGAACTTGAATGTTATGTTTAACTATAATACACTGATAAACATATTTTTAAAAACATAAACACTATCTCATAAGAGCTTTATGTAAGAATTTGTGTGTGTGTGTGTGTGTGTGTGTGTGTATGCTACTTGAGAAGCATTTACGACTATACCAAAGGGAAAACTGTTATACTGAAAATTCTAAAAATCCGTGATCCAAATACAATACCTAGACAAAGGCTGATTTTCCCAGCATTCCATTTTTATACCATCATTCATTTACTACCACAAAATCATCTGCAATTGTAAAAGAGGAGAACAGAGGGAGAATAGATTTCTGACTAGAAAGATAGAACCCAGACATGTATTCCTCCTAACATTGTATCTCTTTTTCCATCTTCTGAAGTTTAAGTCTCTCTAAATGGTTCTACCTCCCTGAACAAGCAATTAGTACACTTTTCCTCATAACTTTTGTCTTTTAATAGATTATGTCAAAATGAACATTAGTCTGCAAGTTATTACAAGTTAGGGAATACTTCAGAGGGTGACACATAGACTCATATAGAACTCATGTAAAGGTTCAGTGCTGAAGTAATAATATAAGTAATAAGTAGTATATAATAATCATTATTATTATTATAATAAGTAGTTATTATTATAATTATATAATTATTATAATTATAATAATAAGTAGTAGACTAATATTTCTAAGTAACACTGGATTTTTGTTTATGATTTTTTTTATAAAGAAGAGCACTAAGCCTTGAAGAAACTAGTAAAATTCTCAGAATATGAAAGTGTTAAGATTATTGTGATGTTTATTGACTTAGTTTTACTAAGACCAAGCAATAATAGTTTTTGAATAGAAGTGATGATACCCATTACAAAATTAAAGAATTATAAAGAAAGCTGAATCACTATGCACAGGATTATAATAACCATTTGAAGGATAATATACATTTTAAATTTAAAAAAACAACATTGTATTAAGTTTCAAAAGTTTGATTCAAGATCTTTAAACTAGTAAAACAAGTTTGGAATTCTTGGAATCCTTTGGAAGGAAAAACTTTTTTTACTTTATTTTTTTATTAGTTATTCAAGACAATACAATGATATTGACATATCATACATTTGATTCAAATAGGATATGAATTGTCATTTTTCCACATGTACAGATTGTAGGATCACATTGGTTATACATCCATGTGTATAAATACAGCAATCCTAGTGTCAGTTGTATTCTGCTGCCCTCCCCTCCCCTCCCATCCCTATTGTCTACCATTCTACTGTGACACTTATCTCTCTCTATATATATTTTTTTCTTCCCTTCCCCCTCACACCATCGTATATGTATTTTGTGAACTCATGATATAAACCATAAGATATATCCTAGACTGAAGACCAAATTCCTAGAAGTAGTTAACAATCTCTTTATAAATAAAGAAGTTAAATTCCCCCTCTTATATTATTTCTTTAAAAATTAAGATGGATATAAAATATTTTCAAATCCTAGAAGATTGTTTTTTGATTAAGAGAAAACCAAAGTCTGGGGTTTTTATTTGTTTGTTTTGTTTTGTTTTTCCATCCAAAAGTTGGTGTCATTTTTTCTTCATAGTGTCTATATGAAGGTATTCAATTTACTCAATTTCCTTTTAAAGAGAAAAAAAAACTTTCCATTCTTACAAACATTCTTTGAAGCTCTGATTGAAGCAATTAAATGAAAAAATGTCAATCATAAAGATTTTCCAGATACAAGAACAGAGAATTTTACATTTGTAAAATTTCAAGTTAGACTAATATTTCTAAAGGCAGGTGACAATGACCTATGAAATGTAAATACTGCCCAAAGGTGAAGCTATTTCATAAATTGTAGCAATCTGTTGGTCTATAGAAAATGGATTTAATGAGAAACAACAGACATTCATAAATTTTTAAAATGGTAGACATTCATAAATTTTTAAAATTACCTGGTTCTGTAAGGTGGCCACTAGCCATAGTTAGCTACTGAGTGACTAAAATTTGAATTAATACATTTGATCTCAAATCCCTACCAACTTTGAAAGACTCAGGAGTAAAAAGAAGGAAAACTATCTTATCATGGTTTTAATTTTGATCACCTGATTAAAGAACAGTATTTTTAGTATTGTAATTCAAGTAAAACAAATTATGCACATGATTTTTTTAACCTGTGTTTTAAGCAGTATGTTTTTAATATAGCTATTAGACACTGTTAAAGTATTATGTGACTTACATTAGTTTTTCATTGGAAGTATTATATAAACAAGTAAATTTAAATAATATTGAGCTCTTCTTTACACTTTATACATTTATACATTTTCTATTTTTAAACTAGAACTTGAAAGTGACAAATGTGAATATTGGTTAATCCTGAGCCTCAAAGAATGAGTAAGCACAGGGCAGATTTGTGTATAATGCAAGTTACTTATATAGCACCAGCTATCTAAAAACATCATGATGAAGAGAAATTATATTGATAGGTATGATCAAAAGAATATTCAACACTTTCATACTGATTCATTCTCTCATTTGTTCTCTATATGGCATTAATTAATTTAAGCAACAATTTCACATTGTAATATCTAAATGATACTTGCAATGCTTAAAAGTGATTTAGAAAATTGTCAATAAAATTATTTGCAGTGAGTAGCTCTGATATCATCCCTTCACTATCAATAAAACTGAAATTTGAATCCAGAAAATTTAATAACTTACGCAATACTATTTAGAAGCATGCAAACTTAAAATTGTTATTCATACCGTCATAAATCCATCCAGCAAACCTGAGTCAGGTTTTGGAGGTGCTTGCAACCGTTCCATTGACCACTTTTCAATGATGGAAGAGACTTGGGTGTTTTCTGTATTTAATATTCTGAACCCTGTCATATTAACACCACTGTATCGGTAGGGCTCTACATCAAGAGCAAATAGGTCCTGAAAGACAAATTTCTTTCTGTTATTAATAGAATGCATTCCACAAGCATATTTTGAAATAGTCATTTATTCTTGTTCCCCTTAGAATATTTAACACCATTGTGTCTCAAGTGGCATTAAATATCACAAATGACCAACGTTTAAATAGATTGCCCTCATGCTTTGATGATACAAATACACATACTCTGTACATAAACATGTATATATACTTCACTTTTATAATTTATTTTTAAGATTTGCAAGATGTTTTTTCTCCACATTAAGGACAGCTTGCCTTTATTTTTTATGCGATCATGATCATGTTTTACTTTAAACTAATTTTGTTTATGCCTTGCTTGCTTATGTAGTTATTATCATTTGTTGGTTCTGTTTTGTCTGGGATTTTGTTTTTTTGTTTTTAAGAAGCAGATTATGAAATGATATTTCTAAGTAATAATAAGTATAAGAAAGGCAAGTAAAGAATTTAAGAATTATTAGATTGTTGGTTGTAGAAATCTTGTGCTTCCTTTGTCTCATGGCTTTCTGAGGACCTCACCATAAGGAGCACTGCTTCTGTTGCCCTCTTCAGTCCACATAGAGTGAATGCTCTTGTTTTGCCCTTTACTTTCCCAGGAGTTATAAGGCCAGAGCTATCAAGGGACTTGGAAGTCATCATGAGAACACACAGCATGTGGGATTTCTGCCCTCTTTCTAGTTGGCATCAGATTTTCTGGACAATATTGGAACCAAGGCAAGACAAATGCCACTGGACCTCTGCACAGCTTGCCTGGGACTTGCACAGCTACACAGGCTGGATAAGAAGAATACAATTAAGTGGAACTGGCGTTGCCTGAATTGTGCTCTGTGCTGAAAAAAAAAAAAAAAGTAAGGAGTCTTCATTTTTTTTCACTACTTAATGTTGATACTCTGTCTTATGAAATAAGATTTATTCAAACTGTAAGTAAATAGTGCATGGTAATATGAAAAGAACAAAAGAAAAGAAATGATAAATTCTGGAGGAGTCAGAAGCAAGACAGATAACTTTGAAGTCTAAGGTGAGGGAAAACTTCACAGAACAAATAGAATCTGAGTTGTGATAGGTCATACCCCCAAATATGGGGCATTGGAATACTGAATGCTTTAAACTGAAGGAAACTGAGAAAACTGAAGAGCAGGAAGGTCAGTCTCTGACTTTCTAACACCTTTCTCCCTTGATGTGTGTCATGAAAGAATTTCTGGACCTACATTCCTGAAGAGTAGGTCACAAAACCTTCATTGCAGAGGGATCCTAATACTTGAAAGTACAGAAGAACTTGAACAAACAGGCCTTGCTAAATTGCCCACCGTCATATTACCAGGAGACTGTATCATCTCCTTTTTATTCAATCATATTTTTACACAACTGTCCACTCTTCATCAAACCAAAGCACTTAAATAGAGAGATTTCTCTGTTTCTTTGGGTTTTAATTTCTGAATGTTTTCACGTCACATACAATTTATATTAAATAAGTTTGTTGCCTTTGTCTTGTTAATCTGTCTTTTGTTATGGAGTCTCAGCCATAAACTTCAAGATAGGTGATTATTTCTTTTTTCCCCCTATATCTGCCATTATGTAATGACCAGACTCAGACAAAAATGGCATGGACCATGTGAAAATGGACATAAAAGGGGGGAAATGTAATATCTATTTAGGAAACATATCTAGATCCATTTGGTTGTCAAAGAGAATCCATAAAGAAGAATCAGAGCAAAAGAAAATAGGGAAGTTAGGTTACAATAAAAGTATAAAGGGCTTTCAATTATAGGCCAACTTATATCTACGTTAAAGTAGTTGTTTCCTTCTCTTTCTCAAATTAAGAGATGTTTTTGATTTTCTCAAAATATTATAACTTTGGTAGAGTTGTGATGCAACAGCATTAAAATGTAATTTACTGATAAGGGAAGAATTTCCCTTCCTTTTCACCTACCAACCACTAAGTGTCTTACAAGCTATAAAAAGTAAAGTTAGCCTTGCTATTTATTGGTAAAATAGAAACTACTATATGAAGAATCTCCATTAGAGGAAAGAGTTATTATCATGAAAAGCTATGGAAATCAACTGAATTTTGGTAATTTGATCTGGTTACTTCAAGACTCCCAAAAGTAAAAAGAGCCTTTGAAATACTTGAATCTACAGAGAAAGCAATGATTAAACTGGTCACTGTGGGAATAGAAAAGATGGATGCTAGAGACCCTTAAAAAATCAGTAGAAGTTTGTGGTGGATGCAGGAGTCAGACACAATGAAGTTTTAAAGGAAATCAAGAGGAATCAATTTGGAGGACAATACATTAAGATTCATTTTTTTTAAATTATCTTAATAGCAGAACAGTTAGAACTATTCAATATTATATGATAATTAAGAGTATTACTTATGAACATTGAGAACTCATTTGAACAAAGGTATTAACTGGAACTCTAAACACATACCAATTCTAAAGAAATTAATTGAAGAGGAAAAAGAAAATAGAATGAAGACGCCTTTTTTTTTTTTTGAGACCCAAATTTTAAAATGCTCTCATATTTTGGAAATGGGCAGGAAAGAATTACTTAAAGAGACAGAGAGCTCCTTCACAGAAGATTAATAAAGAAATAAAGCTAAGAGTAAGTGGGTTTGATTAAAGGGTAAAGTCAGATTTTCATGTATAATAAGAAAAAACATGTGAAGACAAAATATAAAGGTAACATTTCATTTTCTAATTGCAAATTAAACCATATTGACTTTTAAAAAATCAAACTAAACATGGGTAAAAATAAGATAGAAAATTTAATCTCCTCAAAGGGCAGCTTCAATAAACCTTATTTTCAAAAAATGAATAGAGTTGAGATAATGACATAAGAATTTGTGTTCTAAAACATTGATCTTTTTCCAGCAAACTAATTTTAAAATCCATTATGTTCTGAAAGCCCTCTGAAGCAATATAAAAATATGTAATATTTTGAATTGATACCTGAAATGATATTATTTTGAAAACATATCCTACCACCAAAATTATTAGTTCTTTTTTATAAATCCTTGTGGATTTTATAACTACAAATGTGCTAATCATTATATTACCTCTTCACAAAAGCACATTTTTCCACCTAAAAAAATCATCATAATAAAATTTAGAACATTACTTTTGTGTTTTAATAAATTACTTACCAAAGTGGTAAAGATATAGTGGTAGTATTCTGTCATCATTCCCATAGCTAATGCCTAAAAAATTTTAAAAAATGATAAATATAAATATTAATATAGAAGATATACCTAGCATAAAATACATTATGGCAGTAATATAGATGAGCACAAAATAGTAGAATGTGATAAAGAATCAACCTACAATATTCATGTTACATCCAAATTTGGATTAAATTAAACCTTTTCCCAGTAGTTAAAAATGATTAGTGTTTACTAAAGGAATTTTGCTTGTTTATTTGTTTTAACAGTTGAAAAAATCAATTATTTATTGAATATTAATTCATAATGAGCACACATTTCCTTAAAGAATTTGAAAATAAATCAATTTGAATTTGAATTACATGTGCCACTAAATATTTAGTGCTTTAGGCCATTTGTTATTCAATTTGACTGGCAATTACTTACTTACAATGTAGCATGTATACTTTTCAATGATAAGTTGCATCCAAATATCTTGTTCAAAAAATATATTTTACAAAGAAACAGTGTACATTTTATACATTATAAAAGAACTAGTTGTTTTATATACAATTGTCGGGCTTATATATAATAAAACAATTTATCATTTGTTGACCTAATTCTCTTGATAGAAAAGCTAATAGTTGAATGTTTCCATTTGTGAAACTTATACCTTTACATATTAAAGGAAGCATTAAATTTGACCCAAACCTGAAATTAGCACATCTTAGTTCCTTATATTTGTAGTGTCTTCACTACAGTGCTACTCAATTAGGAAGAAAGTGTCAAAAAATACAATGTCAAAGGCCATTTTTTCTTTTAGTAGAGACATTTCTTTTTTTTATTGGTTGTTCAAAACATTACATAACTTATGACATATCATCTTTCATACATTTGATTCAAGTGGGTTATAAACTCCCATTTTTACCCCAAATACAAGTTGCAGAATCACTTCGGTTACACATCCATATTTTTCCATAATGCCATATTAGTGACTGTTGTATTCTGCTACCTTTCCTATCCCCTACTATCCCCCCTCCCCTTCCCTCCCATCTTCCCTCTCTACCCCATCAGCTGTTGTTCAATTCTCTCCCTTGTTTTTTTTTCCCCTTTCCCCTCACCATCTCTTATATGTAATTCTGTGTAACAATGAGGGTCTCCTTCCATTTCCATACAGTTTCCCTTCTTTCTCCCTTTCCCTCCCACCACTGGTCTCTGTTTAATGTTAGTCTTTTCCTCATGCTCTTCCTCCCTGCTCTGTTCTTAGTTGCTCTCCTTATATCAAAGAAGACATTTGGCATTTGTTTTTTAAGGATTGGCTAGCTTCACTTAGCATAATCTGCTCTAATGCCATCCATTTCCCTGCAAATTCCATGATTTTGTCGGTTTTTAGTGCTGCGTAATACTCCATTGTGTATAAATGCCACATTTTTTTATCCATTCATCTATTGAAGGGCATCTAGGTTGATTCCAGAGTCTAGCTATTGTGAATTGTGCTGCTATGATCATTGATGTGGCAGTATCCCTATAATATGCTCTTTTAAGGTCCTCAGGGAATAGTCCGAGAAGGGCGATAGCTGGGTCAAATGGTGGTTCCATTCCCAGCTTTCCCATGAATCTCCATACTGCTTTCCATATTGGCGGCACCAATTTGCAGTCCCACCAGCAATGTGCAAGTGTACCCTTTTCCCCACATCCTCGCCAGCACTTATTGTTGTTTGACTTCATAATGGCTGCCAATCTTACTGGAGTGAGATGGTATCTTAGAGTGGTTTTGATTTGCATTTCTCTGACTGCTAGAGATGGTGAGCATTTTTTCATGTACTCATTGATTGATTGTATGTCCTCCTCTGAGAAGTGTCTGTTCAGGTCGTTGGCCCATTTGTTGATTGGGTTATTTGTTATCTTATTGTTTAATTTTTTGAGTTCTTTGTATATTCTGGATATTAGGGCTCTATCTGAAGTGTGAGGAGTAAAAATTTGTTCCCAGGATGTAAGTTCCCCATTTACCTCTCTTATTGTTTCTCTTGCTGAGAAAAAACTTTTTAGTTTAAGTAAGTCCCATTTGTTTATTCTTGTTATTAACTCTTGGGCTATGGGGGTCCTATAAGGAATTTGGAGCCCGACCCCACAATATGTAGATCGCTTTAGATTAATGAAGGAACTATATATCACTGTTATTATTAAAAAATTACAGATAATTATAGAAACATTGTTATTATTAATAATAGTTTACCTGTTTTTATTTTTTTACTTTTCTACTCTCTTTATTAATTTTAGACTATCAATCTTAGAAAAGGTTCTTATGGGTCCAAATGTCCACCACCAATGAGAAATGTCCATGTAATTTTCCTCTCTGAAAATAGAGGACACTTCGAAAATGTTTATCAATGAACAATATTTGTCGATGACAAATGAAAGTGTATTTGTCAACTGAATGAAGAGGTCTTAAAAGGAAATAAATATTCTCAGGTGCATATAATAGTCTTCCGCAAAGTACTAACTACAAAAACTCTTTTAGTTAGTAGTGAGCAGCCCTAGCCAAAGCTTTTGAGTTCTATGTATAAAATGCTTATAGGTAGGCATTTACCAATTAACTAGAATAAAATTTGTAATTTTACAACATAAGCCATTCAGTTAAGAAAGGATAGATATTTGTGTGTGTGGGGGGGAACATATGAAGTACTTTTTTAAAAAGAGAGAAACATTGGTTAATAAAAAACATTGGTTTATTTATACAGAGAGTGTTCATTGATTGCTTCTGCTGGATAATTGCAGAGGGTTTCTCTTCTTTATAACCACTCTATGATACCTCAGTATTGTCTTTGATTCTTCTTTACCAATTCAACTAGTATAGAAATAAAGATAACTGAGAGAAACAGTGACTCAGATAAATGGATAAAAAACAACATGTGATGCCTAAAATGTGTTTGGTACTATTCTAAGAATATTGAATATTTAAACCTCATAAAACCCCCTATGAAATAGGTTCTATTATATCCATTTTACAGTTGATGAAATTAGAACTATATAACAACGATGAATAAACTGCTCAAGAACACAAGATAGTGAGTAAACATGGACTTCAGGCCTTGGGGACACACCCATCCTACCTAAAAAAAAAAAAAAAAAATGCTCCGAGATTTTTAAAAAATTACAGCTGAATTTATATCTTTAACTGCAAGGAGTAGAGAGTGGAAAATTAAATCTGTTTTTAGTCAGGAATTATGATTAGTGCTGGCAAAAGTTAAGCTGTCTTATAAAAAAGGGATTGGGTGAGGTCCCAGTCTCTGGCGGGTCTGAGGGAAGGGATCTGTTGAATAAAATTCAACAGAGCCTAACAATATTTGGAAAACTACAGTTTGACTCAGTCCAAATCTTGGCCAGAATTTGAAGCCCAATTCCAAGGTTCAGCAGACAAGGTACCTGAGATCTGATTCATAATGGTCTTCCAATTTCATTTTAAGTGCTCCAAACCAATCTATTCCATTTTTATTTTCTTCTTTTACATTTAGAATCCATGTCATTTTATAGAATGACATATTTTATATTCTCAAACAGTTAGATTCATTTTTAGAACCTATGAATTCTAAAAATTTTCATTTTCCTTGATAATTTGAAAACCTTGGCATTTCAAACCTGTTTAGGAAATTGTGCTTTGGTGATGGGTAGAAAGGGATTGAAGAGATGGTGGGCAAGAGGGGTGGCCAGCTTCTGATATGGGTATTCTGCACTGGTCACAAGTTTCTTCATCTCCATGAGAAGAAATTTAAAATGGATACCTGGGGTCTGTTTGTGGCTTTTATTAACTTTCTCTCAGCCTTTGATCTTGAAAGCAAGAATCAGTTATGGGTTATGATATATGATCTATAAGAAGCTATAATAGAAATAGAAGAGGATAGTTATTTTTTTATTAAGTACCTTTACTGCAATCTCACTCACAAAACAAAATCAGGGTTATAGTCTTGAAAGATTTGTTTAAAATAATAATAATAACAAAAGAACTTGCTCTGGATCTTCTTTTAATTTTATAGCATTATGTCTCACTACTACTTTTGAATGAATTGTATGCATACCTCAAAACACACTAAAAAAAAATCAATGTGTTTTTATGTACTAATAATGAATTATCTCAACAGAAAATTAGTTGTTCTATATATCACTTTCCTAAAAATATCAACAATCAGTTTTTCTAAAATAAAAATAACATTATAAATCTCCCAAATTAAGCTGATTTAGTATTAGAAATTTTGTATGAAAATTGCATATTTAGTTATCTAGGTATATAATTTGCAATCAACATATTCTTTGGGTTATATCCAAACTTTATACTGCTCAAGATTTAAAATGAAGAGGGGGCAGGTCTCTGTACATATCTCTTTAGTTTAACTTTATTTTACTTCTTGCTATTGTAGTTATTTGCATCAGCTTTTCATTTTTTCTAGTCTAAAGGTTTTTATTTCATACTTTTTGATCTAGACTTCGAATTTCCTGATTGCTATTTTTTTTTTCTCTGTGATAGGATGTCTTTATGAGATTTTACTTCAGAGCATCTTGACTCTCCCCTAGGGGATTCTCTGACAAATCTGGACAAAGGTGGAATAATCTGCTGTTGAGGCATGCCCCAATTAGTGCACTCAACTTGCCTCAGAGGAAAATCTAAAAAACCACAAGCTCCACCACTCACTTTTAAATTTTTCAGACAAGAAAACTCCAAACTGTTGCTTGATATTTGGTAATGCTCAGTTAGTTTAAATAGATAATTTAAATAAACAAAAAAGCCAACAAGTTTAACTTGATTAAGGCCATGTCTTTTTCTGGCTACATCTAACATTTATTCTTAAATGAGACCAGACTAGCTGACAGCTCATCTATTTCTGCTATTCAACTCCTATACTATCTCTTATGGTTTAGATGTGGTATCTCCCAAAAGTTCATGTGTCAGACAATGTAAGAATGATTGGGTGGTGTCCTTAATTTAATCAGTAAATGAATCCCTGATAGGTACCTGAGTAGTAACTGGAGGCAGGGGGTGGGGATGGCTGGAGGAAGTGGTTCATTGGGGTGTGGCTATGGGGTATATATTTTGTATCTGAAGAGTGGAGTCTCTCTTTCTGCTTCCTGATCACCAGGTAAGTGGCTCCCTCCAATATATTCTTCCACCATGACGTCTTGACTCACCTTGGGCCCCAAGGAATGAAGCCTGCTGTCAGTGGAATGAGACCTCTGAAATTCTGAGACCCCAAATAAACCTTTGCTCTTTTACACTTGTGCTGGTCGGGTCCTTTAGTCACAGCAGCAAAAAAAGTTGACTAAAACATTATATCTTCCAGGTTCCAACCTTAGCTGATGCTAAGGAATTTCAGAAAAAAATGCATAAATCATAAAATAGATTTCTATTGAATGTACTGCCACATTTACTAAAAGGAAGGCATTTGTTTTCTTCTTGAATTGGTTTCTAAAATAACTGAAATTCAAATGTGAGACAAATACTTTCTGGGATGAAGTAAGTTAAAAAAAAAATGCCACCATGTATGTGGCCTGCCTGTGTTACTGGTCTTCGAAGCATAAATATTGTATGATAATGTCACTCCAGTTGCACTTAACTTTTATAGAATTTTTTTGTGTGTGGTGGGGGGTGGATACCGGAGATTGAACTCAGGGGCACTGAGCCACATCCCCAGCCCTATTTTGTATTTTATTTTAGAGACAGACTCTCACTGAATTGTCTTGGTTTCTACTGAGGCTGGCTTTGAACTTGCCATACTCCTGCCTCAGCCTCCTAAACTGCTGGAATTATAGGTGTGCACTACCATGCCCAGCAACTTTCATAGTCTTATTTTACCTTTGTTCTGTTTTTCATTGACAAGTTATACTGTCTTTCTGTTGAATATATTTAAATATTATTTTAGTTCTGCCTTCATTTTGCACACAAAACAGGTTTATATAATAAAATAAATGTAAAATAATGGGTATACCCAATAGAAGGCAGGAGGCCAATTCTATCATTAAAGGTTAAAGCTTTGTTTATCCTCCAGATAGCAAAATAAGTTAGATACTTCTTCAAAGAAAATATAACTGATCTTTTACATATTTGTAAGAAGCCTAGATAAAGAGGAAAAAGTTCTGTCACTGGAATAGTAGAGTGCTCTGGGAGCCAAGAAAGGTCTGCTTTCCAAATTTGTATATTCTAAATGTGAACAAGAATTGTTTGGAAATTATGTGAAAAATAAATTCTGACTCTAGATTTTAGTGGTGAGTTTATTGCATCATTTTATTTATTACTAAACCAAAACCAAAATCACTCATGTGCTTTGTTACCCAAACATAAACTAGAGCAAATTTTCAAATCAAATTAAATATTTTACTACAGTGAAAGCAACATTCATATTGGAATACAAACATCTGCTTAATAAACTAACCATGTTATAATAGGCATTTGTTGTCAGTAGTTATATTTAATGGGATATAATTTGTCATTTGAATCTGTATAACTCTCCAGCAGACATTTTATCCTATGCATGAGAGGTCTGAAAACAGCTGATTAATCCCAAGCCATGTGATGTCACCCCAGGGTGCATGAAAGAAAAATCTAAGGAGTTAGGTTCAAACCCCTCTGTACCACCTAGTAAGTGTATTGCCTTCTACTAACCATTTTAATCCACAACTTCAGTTCCCTCACATGCAAGAGATAGATGAACAATAATTTATATTTTTCATGTTTGCTGTACAGTCTAAATGGTGCTTAGTTTTCATTGTTTTACTGCTCCAAACTGTTTTGTTTGACCAATTTAGAAGTGATCTTTTAGGTAAGCATAGCTTTATTCTGGAACAAATATAGATGAGACATTAACCACTCTGCTATTTCCTTGCATTATTCAAATTTCTCATTCTGAGATGAGATTCAGATTTTGTGTGTAAAGTGGATATAGTCCTTATTTCTTTTGGTTGTGGTGATGATGAAATAATATCAAATATATAAGGCATCTCTCTATTTTATCTTTTTTTTCCTATTCTGGTAACAATGGGTGAGTTATTCAATCATTGACTATTAATAGTTTATTCCTTCATTTCAGTATAAAACAGAAATATCTATCTCATTATTCAATAATCTGATTAACAGTATTGTAGGCATTTGAATATATCCTCAAAACTTTAAACTGTTTTGATAAGCATGTATGTTTACATTACTTGTCTTTAAGACAATTAATTAAAAGCAATTTCCTAACTTTGTATTATAAAATTTCATGGAGGTGATTTCTCTGGTTTTTTAATTGACTGTAACAATGACATTGTATTTTTTTAAAATCTCATACTTCCAATGCAAGTATATGGAGACTAAGGATTTAATGTAAGTAATGCAAAATTACCTGTTTTAAAATGCCTGCTGCCATTTCATGGCTACAGTCAAAGATTACATGGAATTCTTTGCCTCTCTTCATTTCTTTCAATAAGGGTTTTGCATCCTTTGTATCAGCAGGCAGTTGACGGATTTTAAGTCGAAGATTATATCTTGACGGAGCTTTGATGAGTTCTTGCAAACGAATGAGACCTTTAATTAAAAAAGAAAAAAGGAATATTGGAGGCAAATCAGAGTGGGCCATAGAATCACCAAACACTAACTATGATGCATGATTTTCTTAATTATGTCCAGGTGCATTTCATGGTACAACCATTGAAATTCCTATTTTAATAAACTTCAGGTCCTCAGTTAATTTTGCTACAAATTCTGTAAAGTACTTTTCAAATCATAAAAGAAGTAAATAACTATAATTTAATGTAAATAATTTAAATTTATAGAAGGATTTAGAGTAAAATTTTCCTCAATACCCTAATTCCACTCCCCATTGAGTTGTCACTATTAATAGCTTCAAATATCGTTCTTCTATAAGAATTTCTATGCACTTACACATAAATAGAGTTTTATTTTGTATTTTATATTAATAACTGTTTTTTACAACATCCTAGAGGTCCTTGTAAGTCAGTGACTATAGTTCTAGTTTGACTTAATGAACACTGTTTCAGTTTGCACACATCTTATATAGCTATTCCCTTTATTAAACACTTTGGTCATTTCTTTTTTGTCTTACTTGCAAGTAATGCTGTGATAAATACACATGTATACACAATCTGGTGAATATGTAGAAGTGAAGTAAATTTTCTTAATAAAATTGGCTCTAAATAACCTGAACCATAATAAATTATTTTAATAAATATAACTGACATTCTTTTGTTTGTTTTCTAGATATAATATTTTAAGATATGTAAATACAAACACGTAAATATAACTTTAGACATTGGTAAAGTAGGCTTTCTCATAGAGAAGTTAACTCCTGATTAAATTTCAAATATATCAAATTAATGGATACATTAATAGATCATCGAACTGTGATGTATTTTAAAACAACAGAGACAGATTACTGAATTTATTCCTTCATGTAATTTTCAAGTAATGAAGCACATTTAAGAACTGATATGTAAGGCCCACTCTACAAAATAGTGCAAAATAAAAATAATAAATTTTTAATTATATTATAACTTGGACAAAGTTAAGCAATTTCCTTTTCTCCTTCTATTCTTCATTTTTGTTTATCTTTCTTTTTAGAATATTACATATGTATATTTCTACTTGTCTAGTACTACCTTCCCTAAGACAGTACCATCATCATTATTAGTATGACAGTATAAAACAAGTTATTTTAAAATAGCTAATCTGGATCCCCCCATTTATGTATATGGATATGTATATAAACATGTCACTTAACCTATTTGGAAACATGAATAAGGACATACCTTATTAGGACTAAGAATCTACTTTGTATTTAATGACCACATAAGATCTTGAGAATAAAAATTAATTCTGGGTGTTTTTAACTAATAACAAATATTTTTAATATTTGTTGTATTGCTAATATAAGTATCAATAAATATAGCACATATTACAAATAATTTTGAATATCCACAATAATTAAGACTGTTTAGTGGCACTAAAGCCAAAATTCCTGAAAAATTGCTAATTTGGATTAGACTTTTTTTTCCTGCTGTTAATTTCTATAATTCTAAAAAATATTCATGTAAATGTAGACTGAACAAATATCAACCTTAGCAAAGTAAAGAAAGCTACCTCTTGCCTACTGATCTCACAAGATTGTGTAAGTATCAAATGTAATTTTGATGGAATAAGTGTACCATAGCCAGAATATTGGGTTTGAATTTCAGTTCAAAATCTATAAAATATTCATTCTACATCATGTATAGCTAATTAAAAAACTATAATCTATGGAGCTTTGTACAGGGATTTGATTTCTTTTTTACAATAGGATAAAACATTAATAAATAAAACATTAATATATAAAACACTGAAAAAGGAATCTGCTTATCTTAGAGAGAAATGATAGTTCATCACTGTAGTTACATTTGTCAACATGGGAAAGAATTTTTTTTCAAGTGCTGGGTATTGAACCCAGGACAACACATGCTAGGCTAGTATACTCTACAGCTTGAGCCAAAGAACAACATATTTTTTAAAAAATTACTGGCTACCAAATGGTTCTTGGAAGATATTTTGATACTGATTTAGATAAAAAGTATAGAATAAAAATTTAAGAGAACAATTTAAGAGATTAATTTGTTACCAAAGGAAAAGGAGATATACTTACAGATTAGCCCAGCAGTTTTGGATTAAAAAAGCTTAACTAACTCAAAAATAGAAATTTTCTTAAGGATGATATCCAGAAATAGTATTTGTAGAGTTCATCCTAAGTATAAATACTGCCAAGTATTTTCAAGTTTCTTAAGAGCTCATGTGGATAGTTCATTGAGCCATCAGGTACAATGGTTACTTAGTCTCTTCACACATATACTCTCCTGCTGGCATTAATGGAACAGATTTCAGTTTGCCAGCTTCCCCAGGGAATGATATTGAAGAGCAAAAACATTTAAAAAAAAAAATCATTGCTGTTAGTTGGAACTGCCATGTCCTACTTGAGAATTTGGGTGAAATATTGTCTTCATTCATTAATTCAATATGTATTTTGTGTATTTTTGCTAAGTTGAAGACACTATTTCATCAATAAATATAGTAATTAAAATAATAGTATTTATTCTATCTTTATACTTTGACTATGGCATTTCTTATACAAAAGTGGTTTCTGTAATGCTTTTCACATCCAATTTTCAAATAAGAATGTTTCAGTATTTCAAGTAAAGAGAAGAAATCTAGAGACCAGTTTGAATACTAAAATAGTGATATTTAAATTTCTGTTTCCACCCCTTCAGTAGGTACTTAGTCTCCTCTAAGCCTTCATTTCTATTTTGCATGTTATTTTTTCTCACTTTTCCATACTTCTGTTCTTTATTCTTTGCTTTCTCCATTCCCTAACATTTAGATAGTAATCCCTCTCTGAATTCTATTATTTAGAATACATTGGATGAATGGGAAAAGGGTAACAAAATGGAAAATACATTCAAAACATCCAAAGAATAAAAGTTTTCCCACCTGTTTTATGTGGGACAGTGATGTCATCCAAGTAGCATAATTAATGTGTATGAAGTTTTTATTAAAAAATGAGTTTATGCAGCAGTAATGTCTTTTGATCACAATGTTAGCTGTGTGGGTCTCTATCCATCATTCCACCTCCTCCAACGTTTTCCCTTTGCAACTGATCATGTTCTAAGGAGATTATCCTAATTAAAAGCTGTCATACACAAACAAATATGCATGCTTTGTAAAATGAAATATTTTTGTTTTCTTCTAAAAAAATAAGTATCCCAAAAATGGAGATGGTTGGCATATATTACTGCCCTATATTCATCTCGTCAAAATGGAAAAATAAAAGGGAAAAATCTATTTATTGAAAATGTGGTTACTACAAATATTTTGCAAACCATTTTCACAAATACTGTTTAACAAATTCAGCACTCGATTAGGTTACTTAATGACACAGTAGAATTATAACTCTTTAAAACAGCCTTTTAATTAAAATGCCCCCCTTTCCCTAATGTAATTAGTTTATGTAATGATAATAAAAAAGAAACAATCTGCACAGATGGGTTCCTAAAATCTCTCCTAACAAAGAAGTGCACCACATTGCAATTATCTCCTTATTTTGGTAGATGAGTTACATTCTATCTCTCTAATTCCTTCACTGAGAGTACATTACCATTATTATTTTACCTTTTTCCTACATTCTCTTACTTCAGTGGTAGCAGAAATCAAGATTTATATTTATGCTACAAGGATAGAGGTCTGAGCTGCTCTTTTCAGAAGTTGCCATCAATTTAGCTTTTAAGGAGAATCCAGAAGGAGCCATTTATGCACACTCCAGCTGGCACTCTCTTCTAAAGAAATCAATCACAACACCTCTTCAGCAGGCCCAACCTCCCCTAGCCCCAGGAAGGGAGTCCCATGTTTCCTTCCATACCCAGGTATCCATTTCAACAGCTACACAAACTAGAGCATTACCACCTGGCTTAATCGCCAGACCTATTTATCATTTTAGTTAATGTGGTCTGCGTAATTCTTGCATTGTGTAATAAGCAATAACAACAGGAAAAAAAATGACTCCTCTGCATTCAATGTTTCATCATCAGCCTTTCTGTTTTGGCTAAGGAAAGATAATAATTCATTGGCAGGCCAAATTATGGTATTTCAATGAATTCTTTTTCTTAAAAGGTCTTATTTGGGCTACAGAGATCTTTCAAAGTAAACTAAATAGTGTATGTGCTCCATTCATGGACTTTGCAATATAATAATGCTGTGAAAATAGATTTACCTATGTAAGTTTAAAATAATTTTTATTATAATGAGAGCATTAAAATGATTTTGATAGGAGTGGTATGTTGGCATTGAAAAAAAATTCGGATTCCAAATTTTTATCAGCCATCCTTCATGGAGGTGAGATATGTAACTTCAGTAGAGAACCTAGAATATAGGACCTTAAATTCATGCCACGTTCTGCAACTACAAATGTCTGTCTCTGACAAGAATATTTCCCTGAACTCTAGATTTCTAAGTTTACTTTTCTATTTGACATCTGTATAGTACAGAATTAATCTTAACTAAAGAGGGGTGTGGCTTTTGCTATTAGGTCCTGGTAGTTCATCTCTAAGTCTTTGGAATGCCTTGTCTGGTATGATTGTCTTTCTTAACTAGGTACCCTGGGCTATGTAGTTTGTGGTAACAGCTTTGGGCCAAGTAGTATCAGCTTAACCTCTGAAGGTGCTGGAGACTGTAAGCCCAATGGGTCATGCCTACATGACCAAGCTGCAAAAATAACTTTGGATACCATGGCTCAGGTAGGTTTTCCTGGTTGGCAATACTCTGTGCATATTGTCCCACATTATTGCTTGGAGAAGTTAGCACTGTTCAGCCAATAAAATACTCTTTTTCTACTTTCACTTACTTCAGCCATAGCTAAATGACAGAACAATTTATAGCTCTGAGTGTGGATTTCTCCTGGACTCTGCCCTTGTACCTATGCCTTAAGCAGATTGTACTCTGTGTCCTTTTGCTGTTACAGATTGTAACAGTGAGTATAACAGTTTTCAAAGAACTCTGAACCTTTCTAGGGTTATCAAAATTGAGGTAATCTTTATGACCCCTGAAATTGAAATTTGTGTCAGAAACGTGGGTAATCTCAGAGGCTGCTAAACTTTATGATTGGTGTCAGATGAGAGGGTAGTCCTTTGGTACTCCAGGATCTCTACTTTACAAACATAGTATACCCAAACTGGCTCTTTACCTCTGTACCCCAAAGCTGCTCCTCCCTGGGTTGTCCCCAACAAGAATAATGGCAAATTTTATCTTTCATGTTACTTGGGTCAAAATTGTTTCTATCATCTTTGATTACTCTATTTCTAGCACATACTCTGTCTGCTTTCTCATAAATCCTACCAGATAGACCTTCAAATCATTCTTAGAAAATGACTAATTCTTATCATTTCTCACATATGGAACCAAGCTACTATATTATTGTAAAAGCCTCTAGTAAGGTCTTTGTATATTTGCAAATCCAGGAGTAAATCATGGCCTGTGGAGTTTAAGTTTGTAGTGAAGGTAGTGGTCTAGATATTTTGGGAGAGAAAGGTAAAAACAAAGAAGTTAGGAACATTCAGAAGAGGATTTCACGTGGGACTGCATACCGTGACACTGGCTAAATAGAACCATACTGAGTAGACATTATAATAAGGAGTCTTTAGACTTGACTCAACACACAGCACAGAGTTACTTCCAAAGTAAAGGTACTTTATGATAGTGGCTTACAATACTCTAGATCTAGTGGGGCAAGTGAGTCACTGTGGCTCCAGACATCCACTCCATCCAAAGAAAATTGTACAGAGAATAGGATGCTGTCTTACTGGGTTGAGTCTTGTGCTCTAACCAGAAGTTATGGGTTCAGGATGGGAGGAGAAGCAGGCTTAATAGGAATGAAGTGGATGGAATGTGCTCAATTCCTACCATGTGCTGAGTCTAGCTAGGTCCAATACACAAGATGAGCTCCACACTACCTCTGAGGGACACCTACTTAAGCAGGACTGAACTATGGAACATGCCTGAGATTCCAGCAGAGATGTGTTAAGGAAAGAAGGGGCTGCAAGTCTGTTACTTCTCAAGTCAATGCAAAAATGTGTGATCCATGTTTCTTTTTTCACTGATACGAGAAAAGCCATTATGCATTATTAAAAAGTAAATAGTGTTTTTGACCAAGCCAAGGTCAAACTCCTTTGGCTTCTAAAGCTTCAGGGTCTAAGTTTTAGTGTGTGCTGAGGCCAATTTTCTGTTAAGAATGCTTCAATTTGTGAGAAGCCAACAAAATTAATGTTGCATTTTCAATTCATTTACCTTGCCTCTTGCCATTAAAATTTGCTTGTGTCTTAATCACAGGAAAAATAAGCACATTAGTGACTAATTCAAGTGCTGTTCTCACTGGGGGCGCTACTGGCAGGATAAGTGGCTTTGTCTTAAGAAGACCAGTGCTAGAGCCATACTATCACTTGTTTTTTCTTTGTACTCATCATATAGCTGCTGCACATAGGCTTTTGCCTGTTGCAATGAGATAGAGTAGGTAAATAGCTGGATAGGTTAATGAACAGGCAGTTTTATTCATTGGGACTCTCTTGGTAAGATGTGCAGACCCAACTCACACTACACTAAGCAAAAAAAGCAGCTGTCTCCTGTAACCAAAAATAAAGGCCTGCCAGGTTGAAGCCCTGAATTGTTTAAATTAGTTACTGAGTTTTCTTTTTCTCTGTGTTACCTTCATTACCTCTTAACTTTACCTACTTAATGACACAGATGAACAATAGAATCTCATGCTCATGGAAAGAAAGTTTTTCTACAAAAGTTCTGTCAAAGTCCCAAAAAGGACCACATATAGCGTCCGCCCCCTCCACAGACATTATTTGGTGGAACTAGGAGTTAGATGCCTATCGCTGTGGCATCAGTGGGTAGAGGGAAAAAAGTGACCAAAGAATCCTTCAAGGGACTCTGAAGAGACAAACATAAATGTTGTGCATAAACGCACACAACTCAAACATGCACCACAGAAATGTTCTGAAACTCTCTGAACAGCATGACTGTACTCTGGTTTGTGATCAGATTTTGGTAACATTTTGATTCAACAATTATTTAAACTTGTTATTGTTCATCAAACAGGGACCCTTTTTAGGGCAAAGGGAACATGTGGAAGTGTGTAAACCAGGAACACTCCTCCTCTTCCTTCTCAGCACTTGTCATACTTCCTCAAGCACACTTTATCACTTGCTATCCTGGCCATGTGACTGACCCACTCCAGTGGGACCAGCACACCTCATTGTTCAATTCCGATGGCTACCTGTCCTTCTGTCATCCCTACTGCCCTCTCAGCTTGTGAGAACCCGACTGTAGCTCTCCAGACAGTGGCTGATTAGGTAGCCTGCTGTCCCTTAATCCCCACTTGTGTCCAGGTCAGTGCAGTTATGGAGCAGCAAATGATCCTTCACAGCTCTTATTTTGGCTCTGTCCCAGGATGCTGCTGTTATTGGTTTTATCCTGCCACTTAATACATCAAATATGATTTAAAGTTGACACTGACAAAACAGCTTAAGAAGCTTTAGGTAGTTGTGCCCTGGCTAACAATAATTATCAGAACTTCTATGTGCTGTTGAGAAAGCAAGAAGAATATGACCCTTTAGGAACTCAGATTTTATTTTAACCTTTTTTGCTCCAGAAAAAAATACCATTATTTTATATAAGAGTATTATGTATGTGATTTATATACATATTATATTATAAAAATGCATATTATATATAACATCACATATATACTTTATAATATATATTATATATCTTATTTTATGAATGGTTGGAAGATGTGACTATGTCAGAACACATGCCACCATTACTGTGTTATTTTATTTGAGATGCAGACAAAAGTGCAAAAATATAAAAGAGTAGCTATTTGCCACTCATGAGATTATAGGGCATTAGAGAAAGAGACAGGCAAATCATTTTTCTATAATGAATCATGTGCAATAATATGGCCACTTCTAAAGTGCAATAGAAGTGGCTGGGATAGAATTCCTAAGGATGGACAGACATTTAGTAGGAAGGTCAGAATGGGTAGTATTAGAGAAAGAGGAAACAGTATTACAAAGCACCGTGACAGGACAGTATAGGAAGCTCAAAAATTCATGTGAGTTGTTTGGTTGATACAGCTGGAGATTCAAAGGTAAGCTGTGAGATGGTAGGAGAGGAGGCTGGCTCAGTTGAAAGTGAAAATCACAGGAGAAAGGCACCCTGATAGATTGAATGTGCTAAAGGAAGGAACTACATAGCCACAAGTATTTTATAAACAATCCTGCTTATTCAGAAAAGGAAAATTTATTAGAACTATTCTGGTGGTTTCAAAAAACTCAACTCTAGGAATTCAGTTCTTGGGGAGATGTCTTTCTTTTCTGCTCTTTTTTGTGTGTCTGCTTCATTCTTTCCCTTTTAATTAGACCAGTCTTCCCTGCTCTATAGTTCATAGAAGACAAAGCAATCTTTTAATTTCTGAGTTTACATATTATAGGTCCAATAACAGGCAGAAAACAACTAGTCTCTGCTTCTCCCATTTCTAGAATCCTAGAAGAGAATCTAATTGGTGCAGTTGTCTCTTCATCTAATGAACTGCAGCCTGGGCCATAGGCTTACCTTAAGGGATGAACATTACTGTCTGGGCCCCATCTCTGAGAAAAGGAAGCTAGGATGTTCTATAAGTGAGCTATACTTCCCTGCCTATGTGGAATCACTGAAGAAATTAAGGAGAATGATATGAACAAATATTCCTGTCAAAAGATTACTTAAATGGTATTTATAAGAAAAGGTATCTGTGTAGTAAACTAGGGGATAATAAAACAATTCAAGATATTAAATAATAAAATAATTCAAGATATTAAATCAAAAGAGATGATCTTGAGTTCTTTCCATGTTCCCCCTCATCCTAGATTTTTTACTAATGTCCTACTATGTATCTATTTGTTTATCTTATCATTTCTTTGGAAACAGAATTTCTTACACAAAATAATTTACCTACCTCCTTAACTGGCAGTATTTGTTTAAAAGTTATTAATCTTGACTTTTTGGGTTCCTCTGAAACATGCCACATTGCTAACAAATGGACTCACATTGATGAAAATCGTGAGACTCATCTATAATACTATAAATCTATGCATTTATAATGAGAAATGCCGTGGTTACAGGCATGGTGATTCTTGAGCTACATGGCCAGTGAATTCTCAAGCTATACAAGAAATCATATCATGATCAGAAGGTTGCTTGATACTTTGTATGGAATCACAACAAATGAAATTGGTCCAATGACTATAACACAAATAAGATTTATTGAGGGTTTATATTATATCTACAAAAATTCCATAAAGAAGTAATATTGTCATCCCCAATTTTCAGAGATGAGATGAAGACACTGAATCTCAGATATTATTTTCTCAGATATTATTTCCATGGCTGTTAAGTAGAAAACCAGATTTAAACCCTAAACGTTTTTCTCTAAATTTCCTAGGCAATTTTATATCCACCATAGAACCTGACGGATCCTTTTGGGAGTAAAAGCTAAGAATCTATTTCCCATTAACAATATTTGGACAAGTCTTGTCTCTGTTTTTAAGAAAATTAAATGTCTGACCTATTCTGTTTCTGATGGACTTATTGTATGAATTATGCTGGTGCCTTCAGGCAGGATATACTCAAATATTGCTTACCTGTAAGGCATTCCAGGTCTTTTAAGGTAGCTTTGCAACTTGTCATTATCAATTCATTATGTGTTGACTTCACAGTTTGAATTCTCAGAGGGTAATTTAATTTTTAGTTGTTTCCAAAATACTTTTTAGTCCACAACAATGACAATGGCAATTAAATTGATCTGCAGGTTGACTTTTATCCACCTATGGGTTTGGGCAGAATAACTATTAAATTCACTGTTTGTTATACAAATGTGAAACCTAATCTTATATTTTAAGCATAAACCTACTTATTTTAAAATATCTGTTTCAAAATATTCTTAGATTTTAAAACTTTATATTTTCTCTCATTTTTATTGTCTTGAATATTTTTCTTTAACTTTTCTGATTGTCATTTACAATTTATATCACTTTTCAAGTGTGCAGCATTTTCCAATAAATACACTAACTTAGTTTTTCAGTTTTAATAAATGAGAGGGGTCTGAATCTCCTAAAGTCTTTTCAAACAATAAATGAACTACATAGCCTCTATCATAACTGATATTCAGCAATTCCTTGTTATTCGATGTGGAACTCTTTGATATGCCAGCTAGTTAGCATTAAATGAGTACCTAAAAATCAGAGGTATTCAGAAAATTGTTAACATTTTATTAGCCAATGGAAATCAATAAATAAGAGTGAAAATCATTGAGTTGTCATTCAAAGTTCATTAGCTATAGTTATCATAGTATTCAAAGGTCAAAGTTAATAAGACCAAGACATTTAATACCCATATATACTTATGTCATCTGCATTTCAACTTCTTGTAAAATCTAAAAGTATAAAGTTGTCAACACAGGACAAGATTGCAATAGAGCATGCAAGGTAAATTGTGAGAACTCGGAAATATTTTAGAGTAGAAGTGAACAGGAGAGTGGGGTAGGCACGCATACTTGTTTAGGAGGTTGAGACAATGGCAAAACCAACACCAGACATCTTGCACAGGGTCCTGGTAGATTCATAACCAGACCTCAGCAATGAGATATATTGACACATTGGGTAGGGTAACAAAAGGAATTAGGGTTATGGGTTAGAGATCCTAGGCCAGCTATACAACTTCTGGAAAGGCTCTAATAGAAATACAGAAGCAGGAGTCAGAGGGTAGCAGGAAGAATTAAGCTAAACATTAGGATACTACTCAATTAGTTGTTAAATCAGAATTAATTGGTCTCAGTTCCAAGAGAAGACTGCACAAGGCTGAAGGGGATGAGATAACTGCCTGGCCTATTTTCATAAGGATGCTGATTCTATTATATAATGGGTACCACCCTCATGACCTAAGTAAATTTCAATGGACCCACATCTAAACAACATCACAATGAGACAAGATTTTCCATAAATAAGTTTCTGGGATACAAATATTCAACCCACTGAACCTCACATTCTCATTAAACCTCATTCTAATCAGACTGTGTCTCCAACACTCTGCTCACACTGCTCTTGTTGAAATTATCAGTGACCTTACAGGTTGCTAAATACTATGGTCAGGTTTCAGCCTTCACTTCACTTGAACAATCAGAATATTATTTCCTGCTTCTTTGATATAATTTCTTCACCTGAATTCCAGGGTAACTCATGTTCTTGGTTTTCTTCTTTCCTTACAGATCTTTTCTTTATATCTTCCAGACATTTTTTTTAAACTCATTTCTGTGCTGGATGTCACCCGGTTTCATGACTTTAATACCAAATGAATATTCCAGCCCAGATACTACTGGATCTCTAGACTCCTATATCCAACTGCTTTCCCCAACATATCTTCTCTAGGATGTCATCAAGATCCCCAATGAATATATCCTAAGCTGTACTCTCTGTTCCTATCACAGTCTTCCCAGTAAGCTGCTGGGAACTCCATTTGTTTAGCACCTGCTTTGGAGTACATCCTTTTCCTGGATGCTCCTATTTGATTATCCACATGGCTTATTCTTTTATCTACATTGACCACCCAATTTAAAATTATAGACCTTTCCTCTTATACTTCATATTCTCATGTATTGTTCTATTTTTTCTGTTGCACTTAACAACTTTTAACAAACTACATAACTTACTGACTTTTATTCTTTGTCTCCCTCCACTAGAATATAAACCCCATGGAGGTAGAAATTTTTATTTGATTACCTCTTGGGTATATCATAAGTGATTTGATTGTGTCTAGCAAGTGGTATATGTTCAAATACATCTGTTGAATGAATGAATGAATGAATGAATGAATCACATAATCTTTAATCTCGAGAAGCTTGCAATCCATTTGAGAAAATAAATAATATTTCAGAAGAAAAAAAGAGAATCTATCTGTGAGTACCAGGCAGATTATGACAAATCATAAGTGAGTACAATAGACCTGAAGTGCTAAGGCATTGTTTTTCCTAAGGATTCAGAGGACTAGCTCAATTTGAATAATTCATTCTGATGGAAAATTGATCATAATCTAGGAAAGTGAAGATGGGAGTAAAACATTTTAGATGAGAGCAATTTAGGACCTCAACATCATTTCATTTCTGGATTTAAAAGGAAGCTATTTGTTGCAAAAAGAAATGTGTGTGTGTGTGTGTGTATGTGTGTGTGTGTGTGTGTGTGTGTGTGTGTATATATATATATATATATATATATATATATATATATATATAGACAGAGAGAGAGAGAGAGAAAGAGAAAATATTCCAACTGGAGTTCTCTTTATTCTTTATCTGCAAAAGGGCAGAACAATACTCCATTAATAGATCTGTTGGTTAATGCATATGCAATGTTACTAGGGACCGGGGAGGGGAGCACAGAAGGATAGATGAAACAAGTCTGTAAGCCCCATTAAATATAAGATTTTTTCAAGTCAGTTAACTGCAAAATAAAGGGGAAAGGGAATTAAAATAGTTACTTAGAAACAAAAGAGAAAATAAAAATGGGCCAAGGGAAAAGCTTTTAGCAAATTGAAAAAAAAAATCATGCTGGCACTGATGATGGGCCACTTAGGAGTGATTATTTCTAATGGAACAAAGAGGGGCAGCAGGCGCTGTGAGGGGAAGGCTGGAGCCTCCTCAAAGAGACCTGGGGCTTGCTGACTGTGACTGTATCTTGGGGTATGGGCTGATTTTCATCTAATATCCCCCCAACCCCCCGCCATCAACTCTTCCTAAGCACAGCTGATTGAGATGAAAGGACTTTTGGTTTAGCTTCTCTCTGTCCTCTGAGTATTTTTTGACAGGGGCAATTTGGGGCTAAACTGAAAAGGAAGAGGATAAATTTTATGTTTGCACCAATATTCCCCGGCTTTGTCTTTTCCCTCATTGGTGACCTCTTGCTGCTCCAGGAACCAGGCAGACTGTATGTTTCCCTCTCCCTCTAAACAAACAGCAGAAGATATGTATCTGGGCATTTAGACTGACAAATACACTAATTGCTTTCTAATATGTTTCCCTCTTGGGGTTATTAGTATTGTCAACCTTTGCTCTTCAGTTGTGGTCTGAAAAACGTTATCTACTCTGGATGGTGAATTCAAGTACCTGAATTCATTCTACAAATGGGTGCAACCTACTTTTAGGTTGCTTTCATCAAGAGAAACATTAATTTGTCAGGCTCTTCCAGGAAGCCCTGTTTCAAAGAGCTGGTACAGAGCACTGAATCAGTTTTAACTGCACAAGGCATTCTTGAAAGACTTCAGGTTAGTTATAAAGGGGCTCTTTGGGCCTTTACTGCTCTGGCCTGCAGCCTAAATACATGGCCTCTGCTCTGAACAGGAACTGAAGACCCACCTGGCTTCCCTCTTGCACCCTTCTACACACTCTTCATATACCAAATAACCTCCCTTTCTTCCCTTCCTGAGCTACTATTATGGTTTGGACATGAAGTGCCCACCCCCTTGCGAAAAAAAAAAACTTTTGTTGGACAATGCAGGAATGCTCAGAGTTGAAATAATTAGGTTGTGAGAGCTGTGAAATAATGGGTGAATTAATTCATTCGCTAGATTAATAATTTGAAAGGAATACTGAACTGGATTGTAACTTTAGGTAGGTAGGGTGTGGCTACAAGGAAGTAGGTCACAGGAACATGCCTTTGGATTGTAAATCTTGTCCCCAGCTTCCTTCTCTCTCTATCTCTACATCTCTATCTGTATATCTATCTTTATCTCTCTTTGCTTTCTAGCTGACCTTGGGCCCAGAGCATGGAGTCAGCTGCCCATGGATTGTAATCTCTGAAACTGTAAGCTAAAATACACATTTTTTCTCCTCTAAGTTGTTGTTCTTAGGTATTTTGAAAACAGTGACAGAAAAAAAAAAATGACTAACTTAATGACTCAGGGTTCATACTCTGGAATTTCTCCCTTTATTCTTGTGATATTGGGTCTAAATTCCTTAATATTGTCCTGAAATACAGTAACTCTGGTCATGCATTGAACATTTTGTAAATTCAGTTTCTTATTTGCTATGAACCTTACATCTCTAAGCACATTATGGGGAGGGCATATGGACAAAATAAAAAAAAGAATCATTTTTAATAATTCATAAGATACCAGGGGAAACAACTTGAATGAAACTTGTCCCTGTATATAGATGGACTGGGACTAGCCATGAGAGTCAGGCTGGTTATCAGGTAGTAGATACCTCTATGGTGTTCTCACTATTGTACATTGCCTATAAGATAAATGGTCATTTAAAATTTTGAACATAGCTCCAGCCTATTATGGTCCAGAGGCAAAGTGGTAGAATAGCTAAAGCACAGACCTTAGACTGAGCATCACATGGATGCCACGTACTGTGATCTTGGACAAGTTATAGAACATATTCACTTGTTCTATGCTCTCTGAAATATCTCTCTACTTCCTGCAAAGATTAAATAAGATAAAATAAATAAATAAAACACTTAGGAGTTTCTAGAACTATAATTATACCAATTATTTGCTGACTTGTTTGTATCCCAGGACCCCAAATTCCTTCTTTGAGAGAAAAGAGGAGTAAAGTAGTATAAAGGTGCTTATAGAAAACATATGGCTTTAACAATTATTCACAAAACTGTGTTTCTTCTAAACTCATCTAAAAATAGAAATATACTTTTTAAATAGAATTATTATTGTTTCACAATAAATACTTAAAAATCACAGGTTAATAAACAATCTTTATAGCTTGGAACCTAAGCTTTATCTATAATATACATACATCTGTTTTTTTCATTAAAAATAGTGAATGGCATGGCATTTTGGCTTGAATCTTTAAAAAACTAAAAAAGAAAATAGTTTCAAAGGCAACTTTCATGTTTATTTCCAAGAGAAAACATAACTAAGTGAAAAATATTTTTTTATAATCATTAGGTTTTAGGGATCATAATTTGTGGTTTCTGATCCTTTAAGAGAAGAAAGAACTAAACCTGGGAGAATCTGGATGAATAATTTATATGATTGATCTAATTTAAATCTCAAACATATCTTTAAGTTGGGTGCATTGGCACAAGCCTATAATCCCAGCAATTGAGGAGACTGAGGCAAGAATATCACAAGTTAAAGTCAGCCTGGTCAATTTAGTGATACTCTGTCTCAAAACAAAAGATGAGAAAGGCTGGGGATATGGCTCAGTGGTAAACACTGTGGGATTCAATCCCCAGTACTACCAAAAGAACAAAATTGTGTCCTTTATTTGTAATTGTGTCCTTTAAATGGTAGAGATTATTCATCCTTTGCAAAAAAAAAAAAAAAAAAAAAAAAAGAAAGAAAGAGAAAAGAAAAGAAAGAACTGAATAGTTATATTGAATAGTTGTATAAAGGGAATTATGTATGCTTTTTATGGTGAAAGTAGGCTGCTTCAGATATAATCTTTTTCCTCTGTAAAACCAGAGATACTGTATACCATTTACTGATCTCTGCTTATCTCCTATTTTTGTTTGCTGGGCTGTATTTTCTAATATCTCATAAAACAAAACTTGGCTTATAGTGCACTTGTTATAGCCTTGGAGAAAACTTTAGATTCTCAAAAATGTGTGCAATGCAAAAGTTGCAGAGAACACATAAAGTTTTTCAATGCTTTCCAAATGCCTTAGCATTCCTATACCATGAGTCAATCATCAAAGCTCTGTCAAAGCTCTGTCTTGCAGAGATGTGTGTGGAGACCCTGGAACCTGAACCAAGGGCTAGGCAAATGCTGCTAATTCACTGTTCATCTGCCTATACGTATCAAAGTTTGTTTCTCTTTGTTATTATGTGATAATATTTTTTTCTTATTTGTGTTTGTTATTAGATAGGGTTATAGTGGAGAATATGAGCAGTGGATTCAACATTTGGGGTTCAATTCCTGGTTCTGACACTTACTAGAACTTGCTCTTAGAAAAGATTCATAATGTCATGAAAACTCAGACTTCATATTTGTATTTATAGGGACAATATACCAGAGTTGTGATGAAAAGAGAAAAACAAAAAATGCATGTTAAATGCTTAGCTTATAACTTGCATGCAGTGATTTTTCAATAGCTGTTGTGATGAGGATCATTATTGATGTTTATCTCTTTTACACTATCTCTCTTTTCTATCCCTCCTCTTCATTTTAATATTAGAATAATTTTTTCTCCAAATGTTTCTGTTCTTCTCTCCTTTCAATCTACTTCTGATTGAAGGTTGAAAATTTCAAGTTGATCTTAAAATTTTTTGATCTTCTGACAAGATAGAATTGTAGCAGTTTTAGGTTTTCTATCAAGCAGAAAAAATAATATATTCTACCAATAAAGACTTTTAAGTCATTTTCAAATTTTCACAGTGATGTCATTTGCAAATACTGAAATGTAGAGGGAATTTTTTTTACAGAAATGTTGTGGTTGTAAGTTAAAATAATTTGATACGTTACTCTTACTTTTCCTGTTTGTTTTCAATTTTATTCTGGTAAAACTGAAATAAACTAAACAGCACATATTTACAGGGTACAATTTAATAAGGTTTGACTGATAAAATCACCACAGTCAAGATAAAAAATATTTTCATCACTGATTAAATTTTCCCCATGATCCTTTATTATGGTTACTTTTTTCTATGCTTTTATATCTTAAAGCTATCAAATTCTTTTAAATTTCAATAAGGAAATCTTTTGAAATTCAAAATAGCCCCTTTAGCATTTACAAGGTGTCATTATTTTAAATACCTTGTATCATGTAAATTCAAAACAATTCTGTTGCATGTTTTCCCACATAAGGAAGAAATTTATGATAGCCAATTGACAAATTTGGATACCTAAATCTATGGTCTTATGATTTCAAGCTGGGTCATCACACAACGGCTACTTGAGTAAAGCTAATCTCTTGAGAGACAGAAAGAGAGCAATAGCACATATCTTCAGCAGAGTGAACATCTGCCACAACTCAACTAACAATTGACATGATGAATTAATCTTCTATATAGCAATAAACATGGTTTAAGAGGTAAAATAGGAAACTATCAAAATATTTAATAACTCTTTTAAGTAATAATATATTGACTTTAAGGTTTTTTTTCCTTTTTTATTGTTAAGACTTTCTGTAAATATTTCGTCTTATTATATATATTAGTCAGAAAAGATTATCATCCCATAAAAGGAGTGCCAAATCTCAGGGACTAAACAACATGCAAAGGTATTTCTCTATCAATATGAAGTGGTACAATAGTTCTGCACATTATAGTTATTCCAGGACCTCAACCTGATCATTATCATCATCATCATGGCATGGAGAAGAAAATGTGACAAATTGATCTTTAGCTTTTAAAGCATCCCAAAGAAGTGATTTAGTACTTTTGCTCATTTTTCATTAACCAAAGAAAATCACATGAAATTGCTAAGCTTCAAAGAAAGTGAGTAAATATAATTCTGCTGTGTCTGAGAATAAAGCAAGCCATATTTTCCAAATGATACTGTTAGGCGTTGTATGTGAAATAACCCTCAAAAGCTCCTGTATTAATGCAGGAATGTTTTGAGTTGAAATGACTGGATTGTGAGAGCTGTACCTTAATCAGTCCATCCTATTTTGAATGGACTAAGTGATAACTTAGGCAATATACATGTGACTAGAAGTGGGTAACTGGGGGCATGCCTTGGAAGAGTCCATCTTTCCTGCAGCCACTCTTGTCCTTTCTCTCTGCTTCTTGGCAGCCATGAATGGAGCAGCTCTTCTCCACCATGCCCTTCCACTATGCTGTTCTGCCTTACCCTGGGCCCGGGATCATAGACTGAGCCAACCATGGACAAATCTCTGGAACTGTGAGCCCAAAATTAATTTTTTCTTCTTTGAGTTGTTGTTCTCAGAAATGTTTGTCACAGCAATGAAAAGCTAACACAAATACTAATAACTACAAAACTTAATAAATTTTAAGTGTTTTAAAATATATACATTTAAAAGATATATTAAATCCTATCAGAATACCAATATTTTTAATAGAAATAGAAAAATCAATCTTGACATTCATATGGAATCTCAAGAAACTGAATAACCACAACAATCTTGAAAATGAAAAAAATAAGTTGGAAATCTCATAGTTTTTTATTTCAAAACTCATTCCAAAACTACAGTAAATTATATTGGAATAAGTATGTACTGGCATAAAGACAAGCATATAGCCTAAGAGAATGGAATGAAGAGCTTAGAAATAAACCATCATGAGCAGGTATAGTGGCACATGGCTATAATCCCAGTCATTCAGGAGGTTGAGGCAGGAGGATAGCAAGTTTGAGGCCAGCCTCTGCAACTTAGTGAAGCATTAAGCAAGACCCTGTCACAAAATTTAAAAAAAAAAAAAAAAGTGCTACGGATGTAGTTTGGTGGTAAGGTTCCCTGGGTTAAATCCATATTATGAAAGAAAGAAAAAAGGAGGGAGGGAGGGAGGGAGGGAAGGAAGGAAGGAAGGAAGTTACTTAGTTGATGGAGAAAGAGAGAGAGAGAGAGAGAGAGAGAGAGAGAGAGAGAGAGAGAGAGAGAGAGAGAGATCCAGAGGAAAAAAGAAACTCTCACATATATGGTCAGATGATTTTCAAAAAGTGTGCCAGCCAAGACTTTTAAATGTGAAAGGGATAGTTTTTCAACAAATAGTGTTGTGAAAGCTGGATATCTACAAAAGAATGAAGATGCCCTCCTACTTTTAACCATATGTCAAATTTACTCAAAAGAGAGAAAAGATATCAATGTTAAGATGTCAAATTGTAACACTCTCAAAAGAAAACAGAGGAAAATCTTTCTGACATTGGTTTGGCAATAATTTGTTGGATATGATCAAAAATCAAGTCAAAGAAAAAGGATATACACTTCACCACAAAATTTGGAATTTCTCCAAAGATAATATATAATTATCCAACAAGTATATGGAAAGATGTTGAACATAATTCAACATTAGGAAAATGTAAGTCAAAACCACAAGGAGATATCACCTTATACCTATCAGGATGGCTATTATTAAATAAAATAACACATGCTAGCTAGAGTGTGGATAAATTAAAACTTTGCACTCTTGGTGGGAATGTAAAATGCATATCCACAGTGTAAAAGAGTATGATAGTTTCACGAAATATTAAACAATATGATCTAAAAATCACACTTCTAGGAAATATCCAAAAAGAATTGAGAACAGGGTCTCAAAGAGGTATTTGAATACCTATGTTCCTGGCAACATTATTCACAATAGCCGAAGGTAAAAGAAATCCAATTGTTCATAGATGGATGAATGGATAAATAATATGTGACAAACAGAATGGAATTGTGGTTAGTTTTAAAAGTCAGGGAATTCTGACACAAGTTACAAAATGAATAAACTTTGAGGATATTATTTTAGATGAAATGGGCCAATCACAAAATGACAAACACTATATGATTAAAATTCATAGAAACATAAAGTATACTGAATAGTGGTTTGGAGGGATAGGGAAGAGAGAATAAAGGGGACTTGTTTAAAATGGGTTTTAGCTTTTCAAGATGAGAAAGTTCTGGAGATTTGTTGCACAATGATGTGAATATACTTAACACCATGCCACTGAAATTTAAATGTAAGTAGGTTTAAGATGGTAAATTATGTTTCACTGTTACAAATTTTTTAAAAATCCAAGTATGACATAATGGTGTTGCTATACAGATTTGAAGACAAATACAACTATATTTTGCACAAATGATTTAGTCTAGCTCTCTCAAAACTAATGACTAACATGATTACAAATAATTTTGTCAGTCTTATGAAGTCTTGTGAAGCCCATTTAAATGTTACTGAGGAAAATGCATACACTAATATATAAACAATTCCACAATAGACCACTGTGTGTGTAAAATGATTTATATTTACTCTTTCACAGAGAAAGTGTGTGGTGGGGGGGAGAGAAAGAGAGATTTTCAAGAATTATTGTTCAGTGGAGGAGAAAACCAGTCTCTGAATTTCTGCTTTGCCAATAGCCTGTGCGAATATTCTTTAATTTTTGCTGTAGGCTGAAGGTGCTTTTTCAGTAGTATAAAAGCTAAGGCTTGGGCAGTGTTTGAAACCCCTTACTATGTATCTTCTTTTAATACATAACTATCACAAATATCTTCACAACATTATTTCTTAATATATAGCAAGCACTACTTTCTTTAAGAAGAGCTTTATAAAGCTACATTTAAAGACTACGTTTAAAACAGTGATCCAGCCCCTTGGCTGAGCATCTGATGGTTATTTTTTTTTTAATTGCATCATTTGTAATTTTTGTTCTCTCAGTATGCCAGTAAGATAGCTCTCTGACCTTCAGTCATATTTTAGGAAAGAGAATTATAGCTTGTCATTTCTTATTGTGTAATTAATAGGGTAATTAACAAGTTGTATTAAGATTTCAAGGGCTGACTTAATTTTCTTTTTTTAATGCCAACCCAATTATTTCAATTGGATGAAAAGTTCATTGTGAAATGGAATGGGAGATTTGTTAAAATGCTTAATTAACAAATCAAACTCATTACCCACACAAATAGTACTTGCAAAATTCTTTAAAAGTAAAACTATTTGTAAATTTTTATGAAATATAAAACATTAAATCAGTCTAAGAGTATTCTAAATATTTCATGTCTATAGTTGGCAATTTTTGTTGTGCTTACATTGGAATGTTCTTCCATATTAAAGCTCATGCAAAACTGTTTAAAACACTCTCAGCACACTAATATTAAGTGGAGTTAAAATTACTTAGTATAAAAGATAACTGAAATAAGTGTTTTTAAAAACGATTAATAATTGTGTCAGTGTTAAATCACTGAAATAACTTGTTTGCTTGAAAATTTTAAATTCATTTTGCAAATGATGGCTTTGTTTATTATTGTGACAGGTTTGATCTAATATCAATTATTTTTCAAAATATGAAAAAAAAATTTATATCAGCCAAGATTGGATAGCTCAGTGTTGTAAAAATGGTTGCTACACTAGTAGCACCATTATCACTTAGGAACTAATTGGAAAAAAATTACCAGGTCACTCCCTACTAAACCAGAGACAATGAAGTCCAAAAACCAATAGACTAGTTTAAGCTATAAGTAAAAACCACCCCATCCCACCCCATCAAAGTCTGAAAGAACAAAGGTCTGTTATAGCTCTAGACATTTCTCCAGGACAGAAATATTCAATATTTTGTCTCAACATTTTAGGATGCTTCGAATGTGTAGCATAACTACCATGCCCAAGGATGAATGAACTACAGAAATGAGTCAGTAAGATCCCAGCAACTAAATGCTTCCACCTGGAAGTGAGCAATAACACTGATTTCATTTCACCAACTGGGGCGATCTACCTGGTCACACTTACATATAAGGATTAGGGAATGGCTGCCCACTGAGATCTAGAAATAGAGATAACTAGATATTGGTAAACAATAGCAATGCTACCACAATTAGCTAGTTCCTATTACAAATATAAAGCCCCTGTGTACTTCAAGAGTTGCTGAATCATAGGCTTGTCCTAAGAATCTCTAGTTTCAACAGTAACCCAGGTAATCCCATTCTCTGGTACCAATTAAATTTAAGAACTATTGCTTTGGATTCTAATTTAAGTATATGTTAAATAAATTTAATTGTTTTTCAAAAGGAAGACTGGTTTATAAAAACACAAGTATTACTGGATGGTAAAATAACATATGATATGGGGCCAAGGACTGGTGCATTTTAGGTTTTTGTTTTTATTAGCTTTTACCAGGTAGGGTTCTGATTATAACAAGATAGATTTGGTATGCATTTAATGCATTCATGTTAAAATTCATTTCATAAGATCCTTTTTTAGTTATTAAAATACTATCCCAGTGGACCACTGTGTCACCTGCACAACTCAGTAGAATAAAAAACAAATAATCCTATTAAAAGTAGGCTAATGATTTGAATAAACATTTCTCAGAAAAATCAAACAACGTATATGTAAACATGTTATCATTACGAATAAATGGCAGAAAGATCAATAGAGGGAAGGGAGCACGGGGTGAGAGAGGGAAGGAAAAGGAAAAGTACTGGGGTCTGAATTAGAACAAGATATATTGCATGATTGTATAATTATGTAAAAATGGATTCTACTGTCATGTATAACTACAAAGAACCAATAAACAGATAAAGATGATTGAGAAGAAAAGAAATGAAAAATAAAGAAATGGATCAATTATTTATAATATATTTAGAGCTCCCATGTCCAGAAAGCATCACTGCTGCTAAATAGTTTATGTGAATATGCTGAAAATAAGATTTACTACAACATATAACTGTTCCTTTCTCTCCACAACCTTGCCAGCATTCATTATTGTTTGTGTTCTTGGTCACTGCCATTCTGACTACAGACTAGTACGAACACTTTGGAAAGCAGTTTGGAGATTCCTCAAAAATCTAGAGATTAAATCACCACATGACCCAGTTATCCACACACCCCCTAAGTGTTTTCCCAAAAGATCAAAAATCAGTATATTACAGAGACACAACCACATCAATGTTTATAAAGCATAATTCACAATAGCTAAATTATGGAATCAACCCAGATGTCCATCTATAGATGAATAGTTTAAGAAATTGTGCTATATATATACAACAGAGTTCTACTCAGATATTTAAAATAATAAAATTATGACATTTGCTGGTAAAGAGATGGAAATGGAGAATATCATGCTACGTGAAAGATGACAAACTCAGAAACTCAAAGGTCAAATGTTTTCTCTCATATGTGGAAGCTAGAGTAAAAGGAAAAGAGTTAAAAAGAATAGGATAATATAAAGAACCAATCAAATATAAATTAATAGAGGAGTGAAAGGAAATCTATTAGAGAAAGGAGAATTGGAGAGGAGAAGAACAGGTGGGAAAAGAGAGAGGAAAAAGATGGGGGATCATGAACTGAAATCGATTTCCATGCACGTATGAATGTCAGAACAAACCAAACTACTATGTACGTTTTAGTCAGCTTTCCACTGCTGTAACTAAAAGACCTGACCAAAACAATTGTAGAGGAGGAAAAGGTTATTCAGGGGCTCATGGTTTGGGAGGTCTCAGTCCATAGACATCAGGCTCCATTCCTCAGGGCTCAAGGTGAAGCAGAACATCATGGCAGAAGAATGTGGCAGAAGAGTATGGCAGAAGGAATTAGCTCACATGATGATTAAGAAGCAGAGAGAGAAACAAATAAATTGAAAACAAAATATTCACTACAGAAATTATGAAGAACTGTTTTATCAACCAAAGTAACTCTGTACCATACCAAGCAAAGGGTATTAACTCACATGGGTCAGGGAAGGTGGGACTTCACAGGACTACTTTGAATGTGTTGACTAGGCTATCAAATGGCAAGGGCATACCAGGCACAGTGAACCCTTTGTGCATAGCAAAGATTGACACAGCAGAGAGTGGTTGGTAAGGGATAGCTACTATTGTACAAAAAGAACCATAGTACAAGGGCAGAGACAAGAAATACCAGGAAAGTAAAATCTGAGGCTTAAGAAGCCCAATGATGAAGGACAGGCATATCATGCTGAGATCAGAGCTCATCCTTCCAAGAAATGAGGAACAATTGAATAGCTTTAAGTCCAGAAATTGCATCATCAGACTCATTTTTAAAAAGACCATTTTGTTGTGCCAGATACATTAGCTCAAATAGGGCAGAATGCAAGACATGATTCTAGCCTAAAGGATAGGATGTTAACTGAGACAGGCAGTGGGGATGGCGGAGAAGAATAAATTTGAGAAATGTCGGGAAAAACTGAGAACAATTACTGATCAACTGAAAATGGGAGATGAGAGACAGAGACCTTGAATGACCACCAGCAATCAGGTTACGACAACCTGATAAAGAGGGAAATTCAACAGAAAAAGCAAAGCAAGTTTGCACGTAAAGATAATGTGTTAGGTTTTTGTCATGTTGAGTCAGGTGAGTCTGAGATGTTCACATCAAGATGATTGAGGGGTGGCTGGATCTATGAACAGGGAGATCTGGAAAGAGCTGAAGATGTAGATTATTGAGCCGATAGCATATAGGCAGAAGGAGGCAAGAGTCAGATGAAAAGTGATATGGAGAATAAGATAAACAGATAAGAAAACAAGAAGTCTTGGAATAAACCCTTGAACAAGAAAACAGAATGAGTTAAGAGTATGAAGATGGGAATAAATGGCTGAAAATGAGATGACAAGGAGAGAATGATGGCACAGAGTGCAAAGCTGGAGAATTTTACTCTTTCTCAAAGAGGAGAGCAGTCAATACTGTAAGTCACTTCAGAGAAATCATCTGAATACTTTCCTTCCCTCTGTGTTGCCTGGACAGGCAGTGGACAAGAATAAGAAAGGCTGGGAAGGAAGCACCCAAGAAGATGCTCATGCCAATATATTAAAATCAGGAAAATCTAAATTTAAGAGAACTGTAAGTGTCTGAATACCCACATGGGAATTATTCCCATTTTATATAATCTTTTTATCATGAAAAACAGGCAGATATTACTGATGAATGAGGTTTGGCTTAAAAAAAACTCATTATGTTTCTTTCAATCAAGATGTAGATTTATTTCACTCCTGCAGAAATACGGGTTATAGAAATACTATGAATTAGAAATTTATTTTTTCCTTTTAATTTTGGTATATATTTTAAAGATTGAAAAACTTAGAGAAAGAATTAATTTTATGAATACATTTAAAGATGTTAAATATCATATAACCAGAACCTAATAAATAATACTCTAAAAAATGTTAGGTCTGTTTAAACAGGAGCAAAGACACCAGGAACTATAACTAACTTTGAAGAAATACTAGTACACTGAGCTATGTAATCAACTATATCCAAATAATTAGGTTCAAGTTGTAATTGCTAATTGTATTTGCACTTGGAATTAGAGAATATGGCACTTGAAGCTTTGTACTTAAAATGTACAACATATAATCATCTTAGATTCAAATTACCCCACTCCCTAAAATAAAACTGAAATTATTTGGCTCTATGTTTTACAATACCCCCCAAAATATTACTTTATTCAAAATTAGTGTCTTCCAGGAATATGTATTTTCAAATTAACTTCTCTATTGAATTCTTTTATTTTATCCTACTTAAATGTAGATTCAAGATAAAGTATAATTCATTATTTGCTATTAGTGGACTTTTCATTTTATTAAATCAATCCCAAAAGCACACACAGATGTGTCTAAAACACAGGTATAAATATACTTTACCCAAATTAGTAAACTTGCTAAAAAGGTTACCGGTAAATATTTGAAACATATTTCAAATTTAATGTGTTAAGAACCTGAGTTAACATGTCCTCTTCCAAGTCCCTTTTCTTGCTTTTTCCTTTTTAGGTAAATGTGCCACTAATCAGTATTTAAGAAGACTTTATGAAGTTGATCAGATAGGAGTAAAACCCAGAATCCCATGTTCCTATTATACATCCTTGGCCAAATCACGGCATCTAAATTTTCTTATATGAAAAGGGTGGGTTAATAACAATGACTTTTTCATGGATTATAGTAAAGAATAGATGGCACATAAGATATGGCATTTGTATTTCTGCTAGTTTTAAGCTTCTACTATGTGTGTTCTGTGAAACATTTTATATATTCCATGAATTGTGTCAACAATCCTGTGAAGAGCATATTGTCCTCAGCTTTGAAATGCCTCAACTCAGACTGTGAGCAGTCAAATAACTTGATGAGAATTACACAACACTACCAGGATTTTAATCTAGAATGTTATGACACCAAGAAAGCATGGTAACCACACTACTGCATACTGGTAGATGTCTCTATGTCTCTTCTGAGTTTCTGGAAAATAATGGATGGGTCCCTGTCCACCTTTGAGGCACTCGATCATGGTTTGGAAAGCAGGGTCACATCAACAAACACCACTGCTATTTCTATAGCCATGTTGAATCCAGGGTAGGAGAATGGAGCCAGAAAAGGGAGACTAGAAAGTCACAAACTCTGGATGATCTCTCCTCTGCTATCCTTTTGTAAACTATCCCTCATTATATCCCACCTTCCTTGTTTCTGATTCCATCATTACAGAGTGCTTGCAATGTAGTAACAAACTGTCCCCCTCAGACATCCTCACAGTTGAACAGGCCGTTTCCATCTGCTTCCTTCTTCTCCAGTTGAATCATTTCTACTCATATGCCATAGTAATTTCATAAGGTCATGTTCTCCAAAATTCTCTTCTGTCCTTTCCAGGTAGCTCTAAGCCCTTCGTTTTGTTGTTGTTGTTGTTGTTGCTGTTGTTGTTGTTGTTGTTGTTTGGTACCAGAGTTTGAACCCAGGAGTGCTTGACCACTGTGCTACATCCTTACCCCTTCCTTTCTAAAAATGATTTTGAGGGAGAGTCTCACCAAGTTGCTTAGAGCCTTGCCAAGTTACTGAGGCTGGCCTTGAACTCATGCTTCTCCTGCCTCAGTCTCCTGAACCACTGAGATTACAGATGTGTGCCACTATACCTGGCTAGCCCTTCCTCTCTTGAGCTGCCACAATATTGTTTACTTGACTCCTCTGCACTTACTATGCTATAATCATGCTGTTATCACTTGTCACTCTCTATCACTCACTTAACTCTAATCTCATGAAGACAAAAGTTTTCTCCATGTTCTTGTTCCCTCTAAGGTAGCTCCTGTCACACAGAAGAAATTTGATGAATGACTGTTCAAATACATACATGTTTAATTGTAGTTTTATGATTTAGATATGAGGTATCCCTGGAATCATATGTGAGACAATGAAATAATTTTCCTAAGTGATATCATTAGGTTGTGAGAACTATAACCTAATCAGAGGATTAATCCATTTGATGGATTAATAATTTTCCAGGACTACTAACTATAGGTAGATAGGATATGGCTGGAAGGTCACTGGGAGCATGCCTTTGATACTTACATTTTGTTACTGACTACTGGTGTGCTCCCTTGCCCCCCTCTCTTTCTCTGCTTCCTGGATATCATGAATTGAGTAGTTTTCTTCCTATACACCCTCCTGCCATGATGTTTCTGCCTCATCTGGGTCCCTGAGCTATGGAGTCAGTCCATTATAGACTGAACCTTAAAAAACATGAGCTAAAATAACCTTTTCTTCCTTTAAGGTGTTCTTGTTAGATATATTGGTCCCAGCACTGCAAAACTAACATATAATAGAAATTGAATACAAACACATCTCAGTCTAGCTTGCTTATATGATTTTTGAAAGTTATAGAAGCAATTATCTCCACCAGAAAATTATTATTAAATCTATTTATTCAATGGCAAGTATTTAAAAATCTATCTAATTGAATTTGACTTTGGAAGATTACTTAACTCATTGGCATTTCCTTGTCTAAACAACTGATATAATAAGATCTTCATGTCTTCATTCCTTAAATATTTATTAAGGCACTTCCATGAGCCAGGCAATATTTTAGCCAATTGTTGATAGACCTGAATAGTGTAAGGGTTATTCTGTTCGCATGTTATTCTGCTCCAGTGGAAGACATAGCCAAGAAAAGACATTTAGTGTGATAGGTGTTCTCATGGGGAGTATCATGGGAGTTACTGTGATACCATGGGATGTATTAGGGGACACCAGTTCCAGAACTGGGAACAGAAATCAGGGAAGCCATTCTTCATGACATTAAAGCCAAATGGTATGTATGAGTGTGTAAGTGTAAATGTGTGCATGTGTGCAATTGGTGGCTAGGAGGAACGGGGACAGAATAAGATCTTTCTGGGTGAACAAAATAGCACTTTTAGCAATTCAAAAAAAGCTTAATTATTCAATTTAAGAGAATTAAGTGGTACATGTACACTCAAATGTTATTGGAGAAGTACAGGGACTAGATAAGTTATCAGGCTTCTTAAAATATTTGGATGTTATTTTTAGAGTAATGAGAAGATAGTAAAGGAGAAACTGATAAGAATTGCATTTTTTAAAAGTACAGTGTAGAGGTTAGATTACTGAGATGCAGAATTGAAATGGAGAATCCAATTAGAAGGTTGTTAATCATAATACACAAGAGATGATGCTGATTTTGACCTAAGAAGTGGTAGTGTGTAGAGCAATAAGCAAATAAAAAAGGTACAGAACTGACAACCAATAGAGCTTGATTGTAGAGTCCCAGTAAGGAAGAAATCAGAGAAAATGTTTATTTTTCTGTCTCAGCCTGAGTGATCAGGAGAGCCAGTCATAGGAGGAAACAGGCATGATGGGGTTAGGGTCCTTTTGTACTCAAGAACTGCTTTGAAGATTAATTGAAATAATTTATGGAACAGGAACTATCACAAGGCCTAATGCATTTTTGCTCATTTCTGTAGTCGTTTCCATTCCCTTCTCTTTTTCATCATTGTTCCAATCACTTAGCAGCAAAACTGGCAATAGAATCCCAGACTTTTTCTTACCATCCTAGAGTTCTCTGTTAATGAACTACTGATCTATAAACAAAGATGAAACATACTTTAAAGTGAATATTCACATCTTATCCCTGAATCACTTACAAGCTGACAGCTATCCAACTTATTTTTAGTTTATATTTAAAATGAATCATATGTTCCAAAGTGACTGACAGAAACATAGCTTTGTTTCTGAAGCCAATTCCTTTCCATCATTTTTGGACATCATTCAGAGCTATAACAGACTTTCATGGTGTTTAAAAGCATTCATCCACGACAACAACAAATGCTAATTATCATAAAAAATAAATAGCTCCTGTTAACATCAGTTTAAGAATTTCTCCTACTCTTGCACTATATTTCATCTATCATCCCATCTGTTTTCGGGGAGGGAACAAAGACTGGATGAAAGTATAATTATCATGTATCAAAGTGGACAACACAATGAAAGAGAAATGAATATAAATGGGAGGAATAGCATACATAACAAATAAATCTGGAAAAGGAAAAAAGAAAATATAAATAAAATGTTGCATGTGTGTCCTACAGTAAGTAATTGATATGTAAGTCCTTAACAGAGTCAATACGGGTTATCTTGGTGGGTGGGGGGCTACCCATTTCAGTTCACAGTGCTAGCTATAAACAGATCTCTTCCAAAGTCACCAAATAATAATCACGTTTTCCTGTGAAATTTACAATTTCTTTTTTTAATTCCATCGTTAAAATTCTACCTTGAGAGTTTTAAATATGAAGAAGACAAACATTCAATTTTCATATATTTCTGAACATATTTTAAAGAGACTCTTCTACCTGCCTTAAAGTCAGTTGTATCACATAAAATAATCATGAATACCCAGGTTCTCAAAAGTGCTTTCAATTAAAAGAAACAAATGGTCAGTTACAAATTAAATTTTCTCATTAAGAATAATTATAAAATCATAAATAAAGATATGTCTTTAAATGTGAATTAGAAACTCAACAAAGGCAAGGACTTTGCTTCTTTTACTGCATGTAATCATATCTGTAACTGTCCTTGGCCTGTAGCAGGTACTCAATCAATATTTGTTGAATTAAATGTTGCATGAAATAGAACATTAATAAATATTTTCCCAAGAGAATTTTTAAGCCATACTTATCCTGCAAATAATTCTGTAATGACTCTAAATTGGAATTAATATTTAAATAATTGAAGACCTTTGAAATCTCCAAGAATCTACATCACCTTTAAAGAAATGAAAGGGAAAAAGCTTCTTTAAAAAGCAACTTACATTATTGTAATAAATTTAATCTGAAGTCAGGATTCCAATAAACATATGCAGCTTTAATTAAATATATATATATATATATATATATATATATATATATATTTTATTATACACACATACATGCACACACACATTTATATTTCTGTTCAAACTTGTCTATTTCCCAATAAACACTTTTTAAAAATATCTTTATTTCTCAAGTCCTGTAACTTCCTGTTCTCTTTAAAAAGCTCCTATTTGCCAATTTGTATTAATCGATATTCTTAACAAATAAACAAATTTTGGAGCAGACCTCTGTATCTGCATATGTAAACTAAATGTGTTCCTGGCATACTCTTGGGAAGAATTTAAATTAAAATAATTTCAATTTTGGTATATTTAAGAAAGTATAGTGAAGGGCCCTAAAATATTTTATATTCTAATTTAAAGAACACTAGGTAGAGTATTGAAAAAAATAGCATAAAATTTTAGCTATGTTTCTGTCAATCATGTAATGCTCTTTTTTAAGTTCCTTCACCTCTATAACTGCCAACAGATATTAAAAGTTTTTTTATTGTTTATTTTCTTAAATTTCTCTGCAACTATTTTTTTTCAATACTGGTGGATAATATGAACCCAGGACTTCTTGCTTGCTAGACAAGTGCTCTACTGAACTGTACCCTCAGCCTAAGACTTGTGTTTAGTTAAAAATTGAAGGTAACCTTTCATATATAAAAATATTGACATACATTAAAACAAGAAATTTGCATAACCTCCAGTCAGTAAGCATTCATTAAAATATTCTTTTAAGACACTCAATAAATATCATTTGTACGTTCTAGTCTCTAAATCCCTAAATGGTGTCTACACAAGAGTAGTTCCAAAAATTCACAAGTATTTCAATGGTTATTGTGTTGTTGCACAGTTGAGAAAGAAATCTCAACAAATTTATTACTTTCCATATGCATTATTTGCATACAAACAGATAAAAAATTGAGGCAAAACTATGAATTTCTTGACAAGTTCACTGATAGCTGCAGGAAATTATCCTCAATCTATTAGAAATATTCTTTGAATAAACATATAAATATTATATTTCATACTATCTCTATCCTTTGCCCAATTTATGGTTAAAGCTAATTGACACTTCAAGAAAAAAAGTGCTTAATATACAAACAGAGAAAAAGTCTGTATTTTGCTGTTATCTGTATACATGAAATTAGGATTGATATCTGGTTCCAAATGTCTTTCCTTCTCTTAACTTAATTTTAAAAAATGAACAAACAAACAAAAACCCACACAAAAACCAAACAAAAATCAAGAACACAAAATTCGGAGTAGGCTCCAGAAAATGATATATATTTAAAGCATAGCCCAAAGACTACTAATTTTTCTTACCAGTGCTGTCATCATATACAACTGTGACGGTTTTCCACTTGAAAAACTGCACCAAGTCTAAAATGGCACGGCTGAGCGAAGAGAAGTCTGGGTAGAGGCTGACATAAAAGGAATCTTTGTTGTCTGACACCTGGTGCTTCCAGCGGGTCTGTATGTGGGGAACCCCCAGAGCATTGCAGATGGACTGTACCGCGTTTGCTGATGAGCTGTGTGAAGGCCCGAAGATGGCAGCCACCCCAAGAGACAGTTGATCACAGGCTACAGAGGAGATAGAAGTCTGTTAATAAAGAGAGGAGAGATGCCAGTACATCAGCAGATAATACATTATTATTAAAACCCAAAGGTATCATCCTGAATAAAGATTTTTTCTTTAATATAATATTTACATTTCACTACTTTTGCATTTTATCTGTCTCTGAACATTTTCAGTTTGTTATAAGAGAATTAATTCACTCAAATGCCTGCAATGTTCAAGTAAGTCTACAATTTTGGAGAAGGAGAAAGAAAAGGAATATCTACACATTTTTAAATTTTCATGTTCATTTTGGAAGACTAATTTTTGTTAGGAAAGTGAAAAAAATAGTGTTTTTTTCCCCAAATTTCCTGGTCATCCTTTATAATTTAAAATTATTAATGAACAGTCAGCCATTTGGTCCCTCTTCTGACTGAATTAGCTAGGGCAAAGTAGAGTTACAGTATAGTCACAGGTCAATTTATGCATACAACCAGTCATACTATGGCTCTTGGGGATGATTTCATATGAATTTAACTCACTGAGTAGAAGAGTGCCAAAATCAATAGATAAGTATTCATTCATCTTATATACTTTTTGGATACAAAAGTGTCTTTTACTGTCCTAAATTATTTTTTAAAGTTAGTATTTACTCACAGAAAATTTCATTTTTATGAATAATAATTGTAGTAATTAAAAGGCATAAACAAACTAGAGCATATTCAGTTTAGGACTTAAATTTTTATAAGGCACACTGAAGCAAATAGTGAGTTTGTGCACAGAGTGAATAATTACTAGAATCATGAAAATTATCTTCAAATATTTGAAGACCTGGGGGCTGGAGTTGTAGCTCAGTGGTACAGTAATTGCCTGGTATGGGTGAGGTACTGGGTTCTATCCACAGCACCACATGAAAACAAATAAATCAAGGTATTGTGTCCATCTACAACTAAAGGTATATATATTTTAAAATTTTTTACTAAAAAAAGATTTAAAAAAAACAAACTTGAAGACCTGGACTGTGAAATAAGTTTAAGCTTGTGTCATTTAACTGGCAAAGGAGAACTTGGGCGTTTAAAAGCTTCTCACAAATTAATATATGAAGTGAGAAATGTCCAAACATGGAAAACTTTGTCCAAGAGGAAATGATATGCCCATCTCTATAAACATTTAAACAGGACTGAGGAGTTCTATTGGGATTTAAACTAAAATCAGATGTTCAGACACAATTCTTCCAAAATGGATTGTAATTCTACTGTGTGAACTTTTCTGACATTTTCTTTCAGAATTTTCTACAAAAAAATGTACAGTGTGATGAATGAATTCATAATCATCAAGGCATGCAATAATAAAGTCTTAGTTGGAAAAACATTTGCTTGAACTCTCTTCAACATTCCAATATGATCTAAACACATTGATTTTGAATAGATTCTTCCTTTCTACATAATGAATAGAATCCTGAATTCATAAGAAAGTCTGGAGCCTAAAAAAATCTCAACTTGGGATTTCTCAACATGGGATTTTAATTAATGTACATTGAGAACAAACAATCTTTCCTCACTCATTTTTTTAGAAAAATCACAAGCTATGAAAAGCTAAATATTTTATGAGAGTATTTAGTGTATTCATGTGTCTAACATAAAATTTATCAATTGTCAGAGGAGTCATTTAAAAATAATATATGATTCAAATAATGAATCAAGTTCTAATACATAAGTATATTCATTAACTCAGCAAAACAATGTTTCCTAATAGAAATACAGGAGAAAAAAGCCAGTGAAAATGTCAAAATTTAAATCTAATTTCTTATTATTTTCTTGTCTTAAAATCAACTTTTTAAAACATTAAAATTAATTAAACTATTTTATAATCAATCATTAATGTCATTATCAATGTGTATTTTTATTAAGCCCCTAGGAGGTTCAAAAGCTATGATAACTCTTCCCTTATATTATCCTTTTACCTATGTGTATTTTCTAACCAGCAACAGTTTAACAAACAAGAGCTTCACAAGATAAAGCTCAAACCATGCAGTCACACTTTTAACATCTAACAAAGAAAGTTACTCACACACTTTTTTTGAGCTTTTCCTGATTTTAGGCCAATGTCAACTGATAGATTTGATTCCCAATGAGTTTTTAAGAATTTTAAATTTATTATAAGGGTTTGGAAAACAAAAGACTTGATCATTTAATATCTTGCTAGGACATTCCCAGCATAGTATCTTGTTTTCTGTCAGAACATTCTAGCCTATGTTTTTACATTGTTCCTGCAAAGTCATCATTAAGAAATCTATTAATATTTTATTTATACTGCACTCATTCCATGTTCTTTGGTCTGAATGCTTTCATTAGAGGCAAAGCTTCTTCTTCCTAATGAAAATAATCATGAACTATGCCACTAATCAAATGCACTTGTCTTGAAGTTAATGACTTACTTTGCAATTATGATGACAAATGTAGCATTTTGCAGTAAACTTTAACCTTTTTTCAGCTTTCCAAACCTTTTACTATCCTGACATGGTTCTGAAATGTGGAACTTATTTGTATTCATAAAGATATGAATTCAAAGGGCAGGGAGAATATGGCTTTGATAAACAGAAGTTAGCTGCTGGGGGAAAAGAAGACTTTCATCTTGAGCAATGTTGTACCTTATCAGCTGCCATTAATATTAATAAGCTTAGAAGAAATCTGCACCAACTTAGAATTATAAATAATTATGTACATTTCCATTAACAAAAGGCAGCTAGTAAAATAATATTAGCATTACAGAAAAGCAAACATTGTTTAAAAGTATGAAGTGAAAACAAATGCTTTGTATGCCTGCTCCTTTGAAAAATCTATGTCATGGAAGTTAATTTCTATTACATGACTGTTAACTATGCATAAGACAAGACCCCAACTATAACATCACCTACATGTTAGAAAAGATTACTTACATGAAATTATGGAAATATCTATCAAATACATTTACAAATAAGACTGTCATTTTGCTAAAAATAATACTTTGATAATATTTCCATTATCTTTCTTCACATCTGAATATTAAATTCATATTCACAAAATGAATGGTTTCCTACTCTTGTTATTTAAAATACTTTTATAAGATAATAAAACATAAAATTCATAAAGTATTCTAATTATTCCATTATATAATTTTTATATCAATTATCATTTAGTTTCAGTTGGAAGAAGAAACATTGAGTGTACAAAAATAAGCACAGAGAATACATAAAGTAATTATTATAGTTCAAAATTTTCAAATAAAATTGGACTGATTTTTTGAAGTTACTTGAAACCACAAAACTTTCAAGATAGTCAATAAATTGATACCAAAGTAATAATACAGCAGTATTGACAGGTAATAAAAATGAAAATGTAACAGTGGATTTCAAAACTTCATGAAATACACTGATACATGGTATCTTATTTTAGTGGGTTTTTAAAAATAGGTATAACTTACTAAAAAGGCAAGAAGGTCATTTGGGATAAAAACAATTTGACCATCAAAGATTTAATTTCATTGATTTATAAGCAGATTTCTTCTAAAGTGTGATTATATCACCTTCCCCTCCCTGATAAAATTTTTGTGCATTTAGAAAAGGAAACTTTATATGCAAATGTTCTTAAAAGCTTATTAACTACATGAGGGTTTTAAAAAAATCTCTTAAGAATACCTGGAAATTTGAGTCCCAGAAAACATGATGCTAAATATCAATCAATTACCTTTCTTGGATGCTTCAAAACTGTCATATAGATTGATCTTCTGGGTGTCATAGGTTAGGGTGGTATTGGGCAACAAGGTCCTATTTCTGTTGATTGTGTTCACAGCAAATCTGAACGCAAGTTCCTCAGCTCCCATTGGGCCAGATTCCACATATTCAAAAATACCACCTGGCAAAACAAAAGAGAATAATCACATGGGTCTTAGAATATAGAGAAAATGTCAGAATTTTTCTATATTTTAAGCTTATATCTGTACATCTGAGTGTCTGCATGTGTGTTTGTATGGTTTGCTTAAGTGCACAAGGTTTGTACTTACTTTTTCTGTGAATTGTATAGATAGATATACCCTTTAAAATAAATTCATACTGGCAAAAACTGCCTTGTTTTTCTGACAAAATTCAATACTATTTAAATAGGATATGTCCCTTTGTCTTTGGCAATAACTTATTTTAGAGCTGATAGATATACAAGGTATATCATAGATAGATAGATTTTTTTCCTTAAATAATGAAAATTAATCCCCAAATTTTGCACACTGTTCCAGAATTATCAATGCAGTGTGTATGTATGTGTGTGTGTGTGTGTGTTCGTGTGTGTGTGTGTGTGTGTGTATGAGATAAAGCTAAACAATGGAAAAATTGAATTCAAGTTATCTCCATTAATTCAGAAGTCAGAATTCTTTAGTCCAACTTTTATGACATTTATTGTGTTTGATTAAAGCCCAAAACTTTTGCAAATCCCAGCACCTTATCTGACTTATGAGAAAAGATAATCAAGTAGCATTTCTTTATTCATTTTCTCTAAGTCTCTTTTCAGAGGACACATGGCATTAATGCAGAATCCTTTTTTTTTTTTGCAGAATCCTTTTTTTTTTATTGTTGGTCGTTAAAAACATTACATAGTTCTTAATACATCATATTTCACAGTTTGATTCAAGTGGGTTATGAACTCCCAATTTTACCCCGTATACAGATTGCTGTATCACATCAGTTACCCTTCCATTGATTGACAAATTGCCTTTCTAGTGTCTGATGTATTCTGCTGTCTGTCCTATTCTCTACTATCCCCCCTCCCCTCCCCTCCCCTCCCCTTTTCTCTCTCTACCCCTTCTACTGTAAATCATTTCTTCGATTTGTATTATCTTGTCTTACCCCTCCTTTCCTCTTATATGTCATTTTGTATAACCCTGAGGATCGCCTTCCATTTCCATGCGGTTTCCCTTAATACAGAATCCTTAATCAACAAAAAGCACTGTAACATAAATTTTGGTCATAAAATGTAATTTTAAAACATGTGCCTTTAACCTGGCACCTTCCCAACTGTGCCTTAGCAAAGTTTCCTCATTCTTGTCCCTGTCTTCTTCCTCTCTGATATTACTCTTCTGCTGGAAGATTCCTGCTACCAAACTTTGCCTTGACAGAATCTCTTTTTTATTGTTGGTATGGTGAATAAGATGAAAAGGGAATTGCCTGATACTTAATTTTTTCCAAATTGTTATTGAAGAATTAGGACTTTAAAATTCAAAAGCCTTTATCTTTCCCTCTTTTAAATTTCACACCATGTACTCATAGCACAATCATTCACAAACTACATCCCTTTGAATAAGGCAGTTTCACAATTAGAAATCCATGCATTATCAAATGTATTTTCATACAGGAATGCCAGGTGACAATAGTACTGGTAACTATCTATTCAAATTTCACATTCAGATTTAACAAAAAGTCATGGTATCTTTGCAATTCCTCTGAGAGCAATTAGAACTTAAAAGGACCACAGGGATGGGGCTGGGGTTGTGGCTCAGGGGTAGAGTGCTCACCTAGTGTTCGAGGTTCTGGGTTCAAACCTCATCACCACATAAAAATAAGTAAATAGAATGAAGGTATTATGTCCAACTACAACTAAAAAGTAAATATTAAAAAAAAGAACCATGGGGATAAAGAAAATTTGTAGTCAGAAAGAATATGATAATTTTTTACTTAGTACCAAATTAGTTTGCAATATTTTTCTTATTTTGGATTTTAACTGAATTGATGGTATAGTTAGTATAGAAACAGACTTATTGTAAGATAGTAACCTGAATATCTTTAAAAATTATTGGTGACTTATGCAATGCAGAAGGACTTGAGTATTTCCATCTCCAATGGGTAATCAGAACTAAATTTTATGCTTTGTATAATGGAAGACAATAGAGGTATAGGAATGGGTTTTAGAGGCAGACTGGATTTACATTCTGGGTCTGCCACTTGCCACTGGTGTAAATTTGTACAAATGCTTAAACCTAGTTTGAACTAATTCATCTTTTCTAAAAAGGATGATAAGGGAGTCAACTACACAGAATTGTTGTAAAGATGAAATATTGGCTAATATGAAGTTCTTAGAAGAGTGACTGCCATAGGGCAAGCACTCAGTATGAATGTAAAATTTCATCAACTCTTCAAAGAAATCCCAAGTAGAAGTATTTTACAAGAACAAAAATATCAGCCAACAAGTGATGGAGCCAGGATTGTAATCTGTCCATGTCTCATTCCAAATATTGCCTATTCCACAAGAATTTGAATTCTATATATATATTGTTTATATATAAATCTTTTATCAGATGGATAGTTTTCAAATGTTTTCACTCATTCTATAGGCTATCCATTTACTCTGTTGATTATTTACTACTCTTCATTGCAGAATCCTTCACTTTTATGGAATCCCACTGTCAGTCTTTGCTTTTGTGGCTTGTGTTTTGGGGATCATATAAAAAAAAATTTTCCAAGACCATGTCATGGATTTTTACCCTGTATTTTCTTTTAGTAGTTTGACAGTTTCCCGTTTTAGTAAGTCTTTGATTCATTTTGAGTTGGTTTTTGTATGTGACATGAGAGTTCAATTTTATTATTTTGCTTGTAATGTCCAGTTTTTCTAATGTCCAGTTTTCCTGTTGAAGAAATTGCCCTTTATCTGTCGCATGTTTTAAGTATCTTTGCCACAGATGAGTGGCAAAGAGATTTTTATTATAAATTGAAGTTAAATTTTCCAAATACTTTTTCTGTACCCATTAAGAAAGTCATATGTTTTTTATCCTTCATGCCACTAATATGATATATCTCATTTATTGGTTTATGTATGTTAAATGAGTCTTGGACTTCAGGTAAATCCCATTTCGTCATGGTATCTGCCTCTTTTAATGAGCTGCTAAATTCAGTTCACTAAGATTTTGCTGAGAACTTCTGCATCTATATTCATCAGGAATATTGGACCAAATTTTCTTTTCCTATAGTTTGTCAGGCTGTGGTGCTAGGAAAATGCTGTTCAATTGATAAATCTGGGATTGTACCATCCTCTTCTATATTTTGAAAGACATTGAGAAAGATTGGTGTTAATAATTTTTGAAGTTCCTAGTAGTAGAATTCACCAGTGAAGCCATCAGGTCTTGGGATTTTCATGTTGGTAGTTTACCAATGACTTTTTAAATTTATTTACTCATAATTGGACTATTCATATTTTTATTTATTTATAATTCAGACTTAGTTCTTTGCATGGTTCTAGGAATCTAGCCATTTCTAGAGGTTATCCAATTTTTTTGGCATATATTGCTTTTAGTAGTCTCAAAGATGATAGTTAAATGGCCAAAAGGTATGTGAAAAAAGTTCAGCATCACCAATCAACAAGGAAATCCATATGAAAACTACAATGAGTTACCAATTCCTACCTATGAGAATGTAGCTATTAGTCAAAAGCAAATGACTGTGCAGCCATGTAACAAAAAAAGGATTACATTTTTCATAAATATTTGTGAATAAGTAGTTTTGGTTTGGTTTGGTTTTTTAGGTATTAAGGATTGAATCCAAGGCTTTGCACATGTTAGGAATGTGTTCTACCACTGAGTTGCATCCCTAACCCTGTGGATCAGTTGTATAATCATATTTAAGAACGATTTTAATCATATGCCTAAATGTGAAAGTAAACCAATAAAGTTATTACAAGAAAAACTTATGCTTAAGAAAAGTTTTCTTTAAAAGAAGATTAAAAGTGTTAGCCATAAAGTTAAAAATATAATGTATTGAAATACATTAAAATTTAAAATGTCCAAATTAAAGACAAAATTTCAGTATTTTTGTGTGTGCTTGTGAATCTGAGAGAAAGAGAAAAAAAATATAAACCTCAAAGGCATGCCCATGAAGACCCACTTCTCCAGCCATACCCAACCTGCCTGTAGGTTACCATTCAGTTAATTCCTATGAGGGGATTAATGCACTGATTAGGTTAAGGCTCTCAGAACTCATTTCACCCCTAAACCTTCTTGCATTGTTTCAACATCAGCTTTGGGGAGATACCTTATATATAACCCATACCAGCCCTCTTATATATTGAGAGTCTGAACTTTTTGCTTTTCATATGTAATGTTTATATTTAATACATTTTCAAATATTATTTGTATTTCTTTTTTCATTCTTAAATATTTAACCAGGCATATCCTTTACATATGCTTAAATCTTTAATTGAACATTATAATAATATTAAATATATAATAATAATATTATATATTTAATACATATTTTTCATATATTTAAGTTATATTCACTAATGTTACCCTTATTTTGACTGCTTATAGTATCACACTAGAAAGAACTAGCACTTTTATGAAATTTATTTTTAAAATAAAATTCTATTAAAGGATTATCTATATGTGCCAAAGTGCACAAATCAGAAGAATAAACCTCTAGTAATATACCTCTCTCTCTCTCTCTCTCTCTCTCTCTCTCTCTCTCTCTCTCTCTCTCTCTCCCCCCACCCCCCTTCCTGGTATCCATGTCCTGAGCTGCTTTCTTCCTCCATACCTTAGGCTATGATATCCTACCTCATCTTGGGCCCAGAGCAATGAAGCCAGCCATCTATGGACTGAGACTTCTGAAACTGTGAGCCCCAAAGTAAACATTTCCTCTTCTAAAATGTTCTTGTCTTTTGGGCTCAGCAACAAAAATGCTGATGAAAACAGAGGCTAATAAAAATAATGATCACCCCCATTGTAAAACTGATAGAGATCAAAATAACTCTTCATAAATAATAAATATCCAGTGAACATAAAATATTTAAAATTTGATAAAAATAAAGGTTAATTAAACCAATGAGAACTTTCACAGGTCAAAGTGTTGAGGTGTGAGAAAAAGCAGAATTTTATAGAAAAATAACTCGGTATAATTTTTCTGAAAAAAAAATGATTTTTTTTAAGTCTGTAAAGTTTTAAAATACCATACACTTGAATCCACTAATTCTAGTTATAGAATTGGACTTAAGGAAAATGTCACTGATAAGCTTTAAGAATCTTCCTTCTTAGTTCATAACAAAATTATGAATAGAAATGCTCTATATATACAATTGTATGAGATTACTTACAGAAGTTATGGAACATATAATTAATAAAATACTATACATCTAGGCACCTAAAATTGTTCTATGGAAGATATTTGCTAAGAAAATGCTCAACAAGTAGTTACAATATGCACTATGTCTAACACAACATTAACTGTGGTTTGAATGATAGTTCTTTGGTTATAATTTTCTTCTTTTTGTTTGTATATTTTAATTAGCTGAAAATGATTCTATTCTCATCTTGTTATTTTTAAAAAATGAATATGTTTTAAAATGAAACTAAATATTAAGGAATAGAATAGGAGAGTTTGTAAAGAAGAATATAAAAATCTCAGGGTATTTGGCCATTTGTTCCTTTTATGATAGGAAAGATTTAACATGTTTATATGTAGGGTAAAAGAACCAATCAGGAAGAAAAGGGAACAGATAGAAAAAGAGAGAGAGAGTTATCAAGTGTTGTAGCCAGGTGACTCAGTAGCAAGAGGGGATACAAGCCCAAGGTGAGGGAAATATGCAGAACCTTAAGGAGGAAGACACCTTATTCTCTTTAGCAGGAGGCCATTACCTATAATTTCCATATGCAGAGATGGTCAGGGAAGTGAGGGAATATATATTTTATGTATTTTCTTTATGAAGTAGGACATAAGGTCTATTAATGTTATTTTTCTGAAGAAGGAACCAGCTCTTTTTATACTGAAAGTATTCGTTCAGTTTTAAAATTGCTAATAAAAAACTAAAAAGCAAAGCATTTTATTCTACCTGTTCATGAACCTGCAAAAGAATAACTGTTCACAACTTTGAACCAGGCTTTATCTCTTTATAAAACTTGAAAGTTAATATTCATTTTGTGCTAGGTATCTAATATTAAAAAAAAATCTTTGCCTCCAGACTCACTCATTTTATTATGAAATGTCAGAGCTCTATGTAGCATTTCATAAGCATGCAATCAATAAAAAAAGAATCAGTACCCTACAGAGTTCACAAATCATGTTTGATAGATAAAATACATCCCATGGTAATAAAAATATATAAACTATGAGATCTTAAAGCAGCATCTTAGTAATCTATAATTATATGCTCTCCCTAGATTTATACTAATACAAGTAATTTTCAAATTTGTAGTTTTCAAATTCAATATTCTCTGTAGGATACAAGCAAAATGTACCACTTTCTAATACTTATTTTTAGATTTTTCACATTTAAGAATTCACCTAATTGTTCTCGCAGTTTTATTTTATTTGGTTGATTGGTTTGTTTCTTTGAATTCAGAAAAAGGCTGTCACATCTCACATAACCTTTATATCAAACAATAAAATGCCTGCAGTTCTTTTTCCAAGCTTACATTAAAAGTTAATAGACCTCATCATTCTATCATAGGCATATTAAAGGAACGATGGAAACAGAAGGGAATGCCCTTCTTTCTCATAAAATAGTTGCCCCATTTTATTTTGTAAGTGCAGAAGACCAAATGGTAAGGGATTCTGAGTTTATGTGGAACATGCCAACACTGAAAATTTTCCCATCACATTCTCTGACTCACAAAAGAACATCATTACTCAGAATTTGAAATAAAAGATTTATTAGTGAACTTCTGAAACCTAGCCAATGCTTTTCTTATTTAGATCAATTTTAACTACTACTGAGGATTGTATGACTCATAAACCTATGATGGATTGCCAACCAATGTCATATCTAACCTCTGAGACTTTTTAAATAGGTTCTATCCTAAAGTGGGTACAGTATTTTAAAGACTTTTAACTTTAATAAAATAATTGATGTTCTTAATGACAAATCATCTATTACTTTCCTGGAAGATATGCTGGTTTTCTCAATCAACGGATGTACTAAACTTATTTTCTATTTAAACACATTAGCAAAGGTGCTATCCCCATTTTTAATTTTGTAAGAAAAAAAAATCATCATTCAAAGGATAAAATCATCAAGCTTCTTTAATTTTGATATAATATAATGCCAAGGTCATTTTTCAATGCCCTGGATATTAAATGACATATAAGAAGTATTCTTTTTCTTCCTGGGCAAAATCATGATACAGTCGTTATGTTAGAAAGTATACTTCTTAGGAAATCTATACTAAAGTGTTCAGGTGTAAAGTGTCATAAATGTAGATATGGAATAATGTTAACAATTGTCTAATCTAGTTGGTATGTGTATTACACTATTATTTAAATTTTCTGAATGATTAAGTAATTTCATAGTAAAGGTTTGGGGCAGGAAACAAAAAGAAGAAATAAAATTCCTTATTTATTTTGTTATTATGACATGTTTTTGAAAGATCTTTCAAAAAGATCATTAAATTAATATAAAAGTATTTGTATGTACTATGTAGTAAAATTGTACGATTACTCAAATGTAAAGGACAGAGGAATCCAACAAACATACAATCAATAAATCATCTGATGGGTAGTCATCTGATCTACCCATTTGTTGAATGGTCTTTCCTCCACCACTACAAATCCACCATTCAGGAATGGTAAACTGAATGCCCTCAGAAATCTCCTACCTCTCTGAAAAGCAATAGCACAAAAGTCTCCTATATATTAATTCATCATCTGTTTTCCTGTAGTTCCTACTCATTTTATTATTTAGGATACCCAACTTTCACATAACAGTCTTCAGAATTTGAAAACAAATTCTATTCCAATTGTTATTGAATTCTTTCATAGAGGTCAAAACTTTATAACTTCTGGATATTGCATAGCTATTGCTGATTTTTTTAACTTTTCTAGTTATTTTTTTCTTGAATCAACTTCAACTCAATGTTATAATCCAAGCGTCCCAAGTAAAGCAAAATTATAATAGAGCTCTTAGCTACCTACGTAAATTATACATAAAAGGAATTGTAGGGCATTTTTAAGAGTACAATGTCTGCTAATTCATCTTAAGCATATTGTTGAAAAATCTTATGAATCTTATGAACTGTTTTCTTTTTCTCATTTTTACACTTGCCTCTGACAAATATATTTATAATTGATCTAATTTTCTAATTAAGACCATTCAAATTCTGATATCTATCATCAATTATTAATATTAATTTGTTTTATCTAAAGTATCAGAGCAAGGTACTAAACTTCAATAATATAAAAAATGCTTTCTTTTCTCTCTACTTTTAAATCTTATTTATTTTGTTTCCATGTCCAAATCAGTGATAAAAGTGATGAGCAAGAAAGAGTTAAAGATAAAACTTCAGATCATAATCACATGGATAGTCCCATTTTTTTAAACTACCTAATGACCTACTTAATTATTCCAGGTAATGATTCACAAGTCTCCACCATTTCCACAGGATAATCACTGTAAAATTGTTTATATATGTGACTAAATCCAAATGCACTATATCTTCCACACCACAGTAATGCATCTCCACTGAATTTTCACAAATAATAACACTTAGTATAGATTTTTGTCACTGCATCCAAGGTAGCATTTGTCAAATGTAACTTTGACTTTGTCATTCAACTTTTTAAAATCTGATTTTAAATCTGACTGCCTGATTATTAAGCTCAGTGCTATTTGCAAGGTTCTTCATAATCCATCATCTACCTCCCTCTCCAGACTCCTTTTTGTTGTTGTTGTTGTTGTTGGTGGTGGTGGTGGTGGAGATGATTGAACGCAGGAGCACTCAGCCACTGAGCCACATCCCCACTCCTATTTTGTGTTTTTTTATTTAGAGACAGTGTCTCAATGAGTTGCTTAGTGCCTTGCTTTTGCTGAGGCTGGCTTTGAACTCCTGATCCTCCTGCCTCTACCTCCAGAGCTGCTGGGATTACAGGTATGTGCCACCATGCCAGGCTCTAGGATCTTTTCTTATTGATGTCTCTTACTTAATCCTATAACCACATTGAACCACCTAGCTTCCCTGAGTGAATCAAAATCAAATACTACTCTTCCTTTCTATATGGTAGTCCTCTGCCCAAGAATCCAGTCTTTACCTACTTACACACACACACACACACACACACACATTATCACATACATCTGTAACTTTCTGCTAACACATTATGAGCTTTACTCACCTTCTCTGAGTAAATATTCCACAGTAACCCCAACCCAAATCGGATTATGTTTTGTTATTTTTTTTTTAATTTCCATGGTTCTAAATTCATTTGAAGTATAATTCATATTCCTGAAATCTGAAACTTAAGAAAGTTAAATTAGTATGTAACATGTTTAAGCCTGGCTCACTCCACTTGAAGGACAAAAGCTTCTAAAGGACATTTTTGAGAACATCCTTTATGCCAGGCATTGTTTTACATAATTTGGAAACATTAATAGAATATAATCAAGAATTTTACTTAATTTGCATTTTCTCTCTTCAATATACTTCCATGGTTATAATATTTTATGTATTATATATTTTAAGTCTGAATATAACAGTGATATTTAAATCATCCAAAATATTAAATCTAAGACTTTCTTCCTTTATGCTCCATAGCCCCATAAGATAGTTTTTTTGGAAAAACTATCAGGTTTACTAAACCTGTCATGTTCTGCTTTAACAAGACCTTGGATCAGGTCCAGCATCTTGAATATCTTGCCTAAGATCAGTTATATGGTCAGTAAAATGTTGGATATGAGATTAGAACACTAGAGACTTCAAGCCAAATTTCATCTTTTAATCACATATTGTGCAGATTCCTGCAGGGAATTATTGCCACTTTTTAACCTTAACTTCTGGTTGCTTTCTCAACAGCTTGTTTCTTTCTAAATGGTAAATATATCCAAGTCCTTAAAACAAATTCCTAGAGTTTTATATCCACAAGGAGTATGACCACAAGATTCTGAAACTGATTTTGTTTGAGTTTGGTGGATGCCATCTTAATTACTTAGGTATATGCAAAAACAAACAAACAACAAACAAGAAACCATATTCACATGGACCCCAATGACTGTCACAGCATGAAAAAACTAATAGGTCATAGCTTCCCAAAATATTATTGGTTATGAAACTCATAGTTTAAAGTAGGACTTTTCTACGAGAGGAATTGTGACTGATCTCTGCCTCACTCTGCAATATGGCTCCCATTCTCCCATTTGCCTTCGTTTCCCTTGGGCGGTGAAGCAACAGATATTCCTAAATTAATAAGAGGACTGGCCCTTCTGTTTCTAGTGTCAAACATCTTCTTCATTATAAGGTTACTAAGTTAAATCCCATCAAATTATGCAAACTAGCACCTTTACCAATATTTCAGGTAAAATAAAAACTATTCAAATATATAACCAAAGAAAATTTTTATCTCCAGAATGTCCTAGAATATTTTAGTGCCCACACTCTTCAGTTATTCACCTATATAAAACATTAAATCTACTCTTGTATGCTTCTTTCTATCTCTATCATATTTTATTCTATTCTAATTTGTACTAGAATTTGAAAAAAAGAAAGCTATATAGTCCACAATGGAGACTATGAGTTAGATGGTAGTAGATAAACTGAAATCAAGTGACAGGAAATAGTGAAATAGTCCCATTAGAAAAATATTGATTGTTCACTAGCATGTAAATGTGCTTTCTGATTTTACATACAAACATGCTTTTAACTTTACAAACTTCCTACTGTTTCCAACAGATTTTTCAGTAGTGAATGAAAATAGGTGCAGTTGTTTTGTTTGTTTGTTTGTTTTTGTTTTCTACAGATGGACCCTTAAAATTCTACGGAAAATCTTGGAGTTATACATTCAAATAATAATTTTAAATTAGATGCACTACATACTGAGAGGAAAATTGAAAACTGGCTACTTAAACATTTGCAATTTAAGACCTAAAAGGAATGCATACTGATGGGATAGGCATATGCCTGAATAGTATCAAGACATAAATAGAACTGATCAAACAGAGATAACAAGCAAGATAGTCACATGAATAATCACTACATAAACTGTATAAATAAAGCCAACTATTTAAAGGCCAACAGCTCACACTTTAATTATGCCAATTTTTAAAAATCTAGGTCAACTAAATGGAAAGAAAAGGCAAACCATGATTGGATGAGCAAGCCCTTCACTATCCAGATCTCCATTCTCTTTTCTGCAAACTGAAGGCATCAGGTGACATGACTACGAAGATCAGAGATTTAGACAACTTTCATGATTCTAAGATTTCTGAAAAACTGCAGAGTAAGTTAGGAAAAAACATTGTTTCTTTAGAAATTTAGGAAGAATCTCTTGTAAATTTGGCAAACTCCATAACACTCTTTCATTTGCAAATTGTATATTTGAGAAACCATGTATCAAATTATCACTGAATTCAATCAACAAAGTATCTATATAAATGTGTTTTGAGTCTGTGATGAGTACTTAGATGTTATGAAGCTAAGTTAAAGGCATTAAAATAAACATTCTTGAAATTCAATATGAAAATAATAATTAAAAAAACAGCAAATTGATATTTTACAAAATAGAAATTAGCATAGTAGTAACAGTGTCATGTATGCAGCAACCTAAATATGCAGTTTGATTTCACATTTGAAACAATTTACATTATTTATATGACTACAACTTTGAAACAGGTCTTTCATATCCCCTTACATATTGATTTTGCACATTTAAAAATATTTTCTTTATGCTATTAGTTGGAATATTTACCATTATATTTGAGCCATATTTGCATCATTATTTTGTTTTAAATGAAGTGATAAAGAAGAATTTAAAAACCATATATTTCTATCCTTTTTTTCAAGTTTCATAAAGTTCTTAAAAATGTCTTTAAACTTGAATAGCATATTTTTATTTAAACCAACATATCTAAAATATTATTTCAATATGTAATTGGTGCAACATTTCTTAAGGAGTTTTATATATATATATCCTGCCTTATATTGAAGCTTTGAAATCTCTATTTTTTTTTTATTTATGGCACAACTCAATTTATACCAATCATGCTTCAAGTACTCAGTAGCCACATGTGTGTAGTGCCTGCTATACTGGACATTGCAGCCATAGATAAATAATAAGTATAAGCTCCTATTGTCCAAAACAACTTAGTAGTCAGTTGGCAAGTCATAGGAGAATGCAAGTTCCTCTGATAAGGAACAGAAAAATCCTTAAAAAATATTTTTATAACAAGATAATTTGGAATATATATATTCAATCCCTGGAATATATATTCCAGGGATTGAATTCAGGGACCACTGAGCCACATCCCTAACCCTATTTTGTATTTTATTTAGAGACAGGTCTCACAGAGTTGCTTAGCACCTCGAGATTGCTGAGGCTGGCTTTGAACGCCTGATTTTCCTATCTCATCCTCCCAAGCCACTGGGATTACAGGTATGCACCACCACACCTGGCTAGAGAAGTACATTTGGAACTAATTGAAATTTATGTTTAAAAAAACTTCAAGACTAGTTCTGTATATTCAATAATAGGTATTTTTTCTCAGAAATTTAAAAGCCATAAGATTCCAAAGCAAAGTGGGAAGAAATATCACAGGAAAAAAGTCAAGAAAATGTAAATGTACAAATAAAATATTAAAATTTGGTAACTTTCCTTTTCCAAATATCTAATTTCAAAAAGCTTTGTAGAAAAGTTAATTGCAGATAACATGGCTATGCCAGTAGAGATGTGACATAGAAATAATGTATACACATGTGAGCATGCATGCAATATTTATGTATACCCACAACAACTCATATAAAAGCATGGTCTGAAAATAACAAAAACAACCATCTAGTTAAATCAGAGAAAAAAGTGGCAGAGACAAAAATAGAGGGGTTTCACACTGTCAAAAAAAGCAATAGGTCAATGACCAAAATGTGTACGCTGATTTTGTGTATATGCAGCCTGAGTGTCTTACAGTCAAACAAATTTCCCAGCTGTAGACTATGAAGCTTTGTGTGTTTGAGAATGAAGAGTCAACATACACCCCTGACATAATTTCATTTAGAACTGTAATATTATTAAGCATACCCTGAGAAATGGATTTATAATCAAGCAAATATTTTAAAGCATCTCCTGTAAAATTCATTTGTTAATGAGAACTCCTAGTCTGTAACTTTTAGACATTTATGCCATATTTAGTCTATATCTCTGAATATCTGACATATAGGCCATTCTCAATAAATAGTTCTAACATTAATATAATCATATTGACATGCAGATTCAAGAAATTATCAAAGCAAGTAACTGGGTGAGGTAAATTTCTATTAGCAAAAAGAGTTAACTGCCATCTGATACTGAAAACTAGAGATTACACATGCTCAAATATGTTCATTACAGAATATTTTTTAAGAAATAAAATAAACTAGAAACAATTTAAATAGACATCACTCAGGAGTGGGTTCTATGTAACACTGAACTGAATAGTGTGCAATCATTAAAATATTTGGATATTTGCATATTTATTGACAGAAAAATATTCAAGATATATTGCTAATAAAACAGAGTCAGCATATATAGTGATTAGAAATAAAGGCACTGGAGTTAGTCTACTTGGGTACATAGCCCCATTTAGTCTTTCTGCTTAGTGGCCCAAGGAAAGCTCTTAACTTTTTAATATGTTGATTTTTTATTGGAAAGAAATTCCATGTTAATAGTAACACTAGGAACCAACTGCATAGGGTTATTATGAAGATTGAATGAGTTATAAATTAAAATTTGTAGAACAGTTCTCTCTCATTAAAACTTACTAATATTTATATATGTACTTATAAGAATAAAATAAATGTATATATATAGGAATATTTCTCAAAGAATACACACACTGGAGATTATATTTGATGAATAGGATTTTCAATAATTACTATTTTCTGGACTCTAGAAATAAAATCAATTTTCATATAGCTGAGATACCTTTAAAGAAAGAAAATAATTTTTTAATATGGAGACAATATGTGTAGAGAAAAATATACAAAAAGTGATACTGGGAGAATTAACTGAAAAATCTCCTGAGATAGGCAATCTTGATGTGGTAAAGAAAATATGCAAAGAATCAGAAAAAGGGCAAATCTCCCCTCTACAAGGTAAGCTCTATACCTATCCCTGGCCTACAACCTTCAACTAACTCTTCATTTGGGGAAAAGAATTATTAGAGTAATATTCATCTTATTAAATACTACCCATGCCTTCTGGCTGCTTATCCTGAAATTTACCAAGGGCATATAGATTACATGCTAAAGAAATGTAGCCAAGATATCTTGGCTAGTGAAAGATTAACCTGACATTATTACTTAAACTAGCATTTTCTTGTCATCTTTAGAATACTTAAACTGCTATATAAATTACTACCAAAAAAAAAAAAAACAACCCTGATTCCCAAAAAGACAAAGTTCTCCCTCATTAAGCAGCACTCATTGAAAACAGTAAAAAGCCAACTCTCTTTCTACCTCTAGAAAGTTAAAGAATGACAGGTTTCAGCAACATTTTCAAACATTCCCATTTGCATAAAGCCACAGATCAGAAGAGTGGCTTTTAGTACTTTACAATTCAAAAATCAACTCTCATTCACTGTTTCATTTATCATAACAGATGTTCTGATCATCATTCCCAGGTCACCATGTACAGGGTACATGTTTATATAATTACATGAGAAAAGAGGTTAAAACGTTGTGCCTCATCCAATACTGTCAAAATGAACCAATACAATGCTTCCCACAGGGGAACTGCAAGAGAGTAAATGTAAGCACTATAAATATACATAAGTTACGCTGAATCTCTTTCCCAGCCCAACCTTCAAACGTGCATTCCTCCCAATAGACATATTAGAACCAACGTATATCCTTATCTGCCTGGTGTGACCTAGTTGAAGGCAGCCTAGAGGCAAAGATGGAATTTCAGCTACAATTGTAGGACGTCATGAATATGTATTTAGCTTTTGTCAGAGGACATCGAATACCCATATTCCTAATTTGAATAAAAATATCATTTGTTTTTCTTCTCACATACCTGTTTGTGACACAAAAAATGTGGCACAAAGCACACTTTAGAGAAAAGCTGAGAGCATGTTATTTATGAGCACAGTCACAGAATGAGGATACTGAGAAAATGGGACAAATGTAAACAAAGCAATTTTTCCTCTAAAGCAGGAAAGGGTTTCTTGGATTTATTTGGACACTTCTTACATCTCAATTCATCCAAGTTTTCTCTGGTGTCCATTTTTTTTTTTTACATTTTTCATACTTATTTGCTAAGCATATTATAAAAGGTTTACATGAATTTACAGGAAAAGTGTAAAGGCATTATAGATACAGTGAGCCTAAGCAAGAGGTAAATTCATGGACTGGGATTCTACTTCAGTTTCTTCCATTAAGGAATAGAACTTTAAGTAAATCTATTAAGTGTTCTGAATCTCAGTTTACCTAGCTATGAACTGAGAAGTTTGAAGAACTCAAGTGAAGGGAAGGTCCATACTATTCTATTAATCTGCCTAACTCCAGTGCCCAGAACAGTGCTTAACACATAGAAGAATTCAGTGAACATTCATGGAAATGAAGGAATGAATTATTTAAAAGATCAACAAATGAGACCACTTACAAGACCCTTGTCAGACTAACCTATGACATGAAATAGCTAATTTTCATGACAAGCAAAATCTTTAACATTAAATCCTATTCCTGAGGAAAGTGTGTGCTTTCTGAAATAAGTAACAATATCTAGAAAGTAATATTATAGTACCACAACCTAAATCCCCTGTCAGTCTAGTTTGAATCATGTACCTGTCTGGAAGAAGCACAGATAATATAATGATTTAGCTGAGTCATCCAGTGAGAGCTCAGTAATACAGGTAAAGTTAGAGACTTCATCCACAATCAAATTTCCACTAGTGGTGACTTAATAAACCATTGACCTTGTACTGAATAGCAGAAATCATAAATGTGGATTTTGTCAGCCTACTGTCTCCTGTTAATGTCACATCCACTAGAAACTTATTATTTTATCCAAGAATGGAAATCAAACTCTACATTCTACAAACAAATTACACATCTGAAATATAATTCAATCATTATCTTTCTACTCTATGAAATTATTACGCTAATGAGTTACTCTTTACAAAGTCCTTCTCCATGCCTTTTATTCAAGCTTGGGAGAAAAGGTTAGGAAGAAATAATATAGATATGAGCCTTACCAAAATAACCACAGGTTTGTGGTCACCTTGTACTAATATAACAACTAAATATCTCCATAAAATTTGTAAAGTGGAGTTAAGAGAACTTTAAAGTCATATCTAACATCTAGCTATTTAAAATATAATCATTTATGTTTTCTTTCCTTTTAGAAATGTGCACTATTAGGGATACATATACAAAGAAAAATGAAGGAAAAGAAAAGGGGGAAGGAAGAAAAGGAAAAGGAAAACAGCGAGAAGTAATGATTTCAGAGCACTTGGCAATTAATACTGTTAATACAAACATTTACAAATTTAAAACTGGGAGAGAGAAATAGTACTGCCCATTTGTTAATAGGAAACCAGTCCCACTGAGAGAAATTAAGTGACTTAAGATCACACAGTGGAAAATAACAAAGTAAAGAAACTCCAAATCTTCTGTATATGAGCCTCAAATCTGTCCATTGTATTTCAGCCATAATATATATATTTTTCTGAGTTGTAGGGAGTAATAGAAAGTGACTTGAACAATGAAAATGGTTATGATTTCTCTCTTATGAAATTTCTGATAAGAATCTGTCCATTCTGAGAACCCACCAAAAGTGAGAGGTAAAGATCAATGAAACTGTGTCATGTAGCAATGATATAACATTCCAAAAATTATTAGCAACCATAAGCCCTTCCCATTTTACTATATTATTTTTACTATTTCTCCAGATTTTTAGATTTACTTTAATTTTCAAGGTCCAAGCCACCAACTGGCTTGGTGACTTATAACATTTAATTGTACCTAAAAAGGGAAGCTAGTCAATATTATTTTTAAATGTTATTAAAATAACTAAAATATTCTATCTTGCTTAGCAGAAAGCAGGGAAAATGTTCATCATCCAATAGGTCATTATGTATTTAAATTATTGGCTTTTAAAACTGTCATTATGTGGATAATTAACCAATCTTCTTATTTTCTAACAGCCCTTCAAATAGCATAGTTTGTCACACTCAGCTCTAAAATTTCCCTTTGGCCATTGATTAAAATGAATAATATGAGTTTTACAAAATATGGGAAATGCCTGTTCTTTTTTAAGGCAATATTTACTTCTACACTTCAATAGCACTTAAAGCTATGCCATTTATCCTTTAATTATACATTGTCTTGCCTTATTTTTAATTTCTGTAATAGTTTTATGTATATTATATTAGGCTCCCAAGAGATCTCACAGCTTTAGTAAGACAAATGGAAGCTATCTACATGTTAAAAATTGATTTGTTGTTAGCTATCAATAACTATCAATATGATCCATTTGACATATCCACATATATGCATCTGTTGTCTTATTGCCAATACATATTGCATTAAATTTTTGCTTGAAAATATTTTAATTTTATGAAGAACAATTTTAAGCAGATTTTACAAATGTTATTTACATTCTAATGAGAAACAAAGGATTCAACCTGACTTTTAATTTTCTTGGAATAATTTGTAACTATTTCTACTCCTAACAAAAACAAATTCTCCAAAGGATTTCAATTTTGGTTTTTATAAAATGCTACTATGTTACTACATACTTTCAGAACACTACAGAAAAACTTTTTAAATTTATATGAATATTATTCAAGTAATTATTATACTTTACATTTTTATGGCATAGTATCCCCTCACAACTAAAATCCACTCTGCATAGAAATTATAATTGTAAAGCTTTAAAAAATGCATGCTCACAATTCTTTTTTTCTTATTCTTAGCAATTATAAAAGTAATTATGGACAAGATTGCTGGTCAGATGTGTGAAATTCCTGGTTGTTAAAGCCCCAGCTCATAGCCTCTGCTTTAATGAAATATGTCATACAATGCATAGTTCTCTAATATCATTTAACCTATAAATTGGGCTTCTGACCCTTTCATCAGTGGAACGGAGAATACAAAGAATAGAATTCATTATAAATTCATGGAGCTTCTACAACATGAAGAGATACTGGTTATAATTCATTCATGAGTTATTTTCAGTTTATGAAAGAAGGTCTGCGAAAAAAGGAGTAAAAGCAAAAAGCATGTTCAATCATAAAATGATATCCAGATTTTGTTGAGCATAAGCTTTTTCTTCACAGATTCAGCCCAATCTCACTCCACCCTTGAGATTAAAAAACTATTCTTTCTCATCACATGGACTTCACTGTGCCAACCAAAACTTCTTCTTGTCAAAATTGTAGTTATGTTCTTCTCTGCTGCAATGGTCTACAAGACCCTGTCTTATCCATCAGGTCATACTCCTAACCTCTTCCTTCATATCTCTAACAAATTTACCTCCTATGGTAGCTGTAATTAAGCCAGTGAAGTCCACTACTTATCCATTTTGACTTAAGGTGAACATGTTGGGGTTTATGAAATTCTGTTGTATTCTACTGAAACCATTGGAGTTTGCATTGTTCTTTTAGGTCTATTTCATATCCAGTATTTCCAGTTATGTAATATGAACTCCAAGCTCAGAGATTTTGTTGTTTATTTTATTTATGCTGACCCAAAGAAAGTTAATATATTGAGGTGATAATTTGAGTACCTATGAGAACAATAATGTGAAACATTAAAATATATTCAATAAGAAGTAGGGGGAATATTTGTATCAGGCCTTGCTGCAAGAAAATAAAAGGTACAGGAAAATACAGAGATGGCAATATTATCCTGACTGATAATTTTCTTTGATTTAGATTAGAATGAATGTGATACAAGTCAGTCAGTTACTCAAATAATGGATGAATCCATGTTATATTGAACACCCATACTTTAGAGTAGTATAAAAGCAGAATTGTTTCCTTCTATAATCACTCTATTAAATACTGATGTTTTCTCGTTGTGTTCTGGAGTTATGCAACACAAAAGGAAGTGTGTGCCTGTCTCCCATCCTGATGATCCTGGATACTGATGTTAAGAGGTAAGATCTTGTGCAAGTTGTCCGTCTAACTCTTCCTTGTTAAAACACAAGGAGACATATTGTAAAATCTCTAAATAATTCCCAATCTCCATGAAAAAGAACAAATCAAACACAAAAACCCTGTCATTCATTTGAGTCTCTCCATGTGAGAATAAGTATAATTCAAATTTTAATATCAAAGAATGCAATAATTTCTGCTTAAGAGGTTTAATTTGGTGTCTAAAACCATTTTTAGAATAAAAAGAGTCCTTATTTTACTCAGTTGTCACTGAAAGACTATAATAAGTTGCACAAATATACAATGAAAGTGTAGAGTTTAACTGGCTCCAAATTATACAATATAAATATATATATAATATATAATTTCTAAAAAATAGTGAATTAACCCCTAAAAAGTAAAAATCATGAAGATCATTTCCCACAGGGAAGAGAAAACTAATGGTACAAAGTAAGATATGATATCTTTTTGTCTTAAAGAACTAACATTTTCTTTCTTTAGCCATGAGGAAATAATTTTACTTTAATGGCTGCCTACTGAACTCCTTGTAGTGGGCTTATTTGTCTCTGTTTAGTGAATGACATTAATAGAATTCTTTTTTTTCCTGTTATCATTTTTTAGAAAGAAAGCCCTGGAGTAGGTTAATAATAATAAATAACATTTAATGAGAGCTTTTGACCATTTCATATCTTCCTTAGTGCTTTCCACTCATCAATTCATTACATTCTTGCAAAAAAAAAGTTAGAAAATGAAACTGGGGCACAGAGAAGTAAATTTCCCGGGAGTCACAAAACTAATAAAAAAGGAGGACTGGCACCAGTGAGGTCTCAGTCCAGAGCTCACATGCTTAAACACTGAATTGTGTTGCCCTAGGATGAGTTGGGACAAAGGAGAGACAAAGTGTTTCACTTCAGAAATAAGGGGAGGTTGGAGACAAGAACAAGTGAATTAAGAAGAATAAAAAGGATATTAGAGGGGCTGGGGATGTGGCTCAAGCAGTAATGCGCTCTCTGGCATGCGCGGGGTGCTGGGTTCGATCCTCAGCACCACATAAAAAATAAAATAAAGATGTTGTGTCCACCAAAAACTGAAAAATAAATATTAAAATATCTCTCTCTCTCTCTCTCTCTCTCTCTCTCTCTCTCTCTCTCTCTCTTAAAAAGATTAGGAAGCTCAGCAAGAGCCAGGTTGATACCATATAAACAAGAGAAAAAAAAAGGGAAATTCAGGAAGAAAAGACAATTGTCCAAATAACTATTAAAGGTAAAGAGATAGAACATTCATTGTATTTTAAAAGGTTAGTACATGTGTTTTACCCACACAATCACTCAGTAACACTATTATACATCATGTCTTTCTGTGGATAGTATTTGGGGCAATCAAACAAGAGAAATTTTGTTTCATATTTGTGCTCATGAAAAAAATAGCTGCCAGACATGACTGAGATGGAAGAATCCACAAGAAGCAGCAACAGCCCGAGGTGAATGGATAAAATGCTAGCCCCACCACTGCCAAAGAATTCTGAAAGATACTGGTAAGGATGGAGAGGCCCCAAGGAAATCTTAGTTATACTTTGATACTGTCTTCTTTAACAGCTCTTTATCAATTCTTACCCTTAAGATAACAAATACTTGCTGTAAAATTACAGTAGGAATGATGTCAGCTGGTGCACACTTGGGAATAATGCAGAAAACAAAACTTGCCCTGAGGGCCACATATTAATCCTGTTTTAAAACTGAGGATGGCTCAGGTAGGTGTTTAAAATGTTCAAAATAAATGCACCCATTAGGTTGATTATTATTCATTTTTCAGAAGCATCTTTATAGATACTCCTTGGCATGCAAATCGAAATGCTATAAGCCACTGAGTTCTACAAATAAAAGCCAATGGGTTAATTAACAAATAAAACAAAAAAGATGAAAAAACCTGGGATGGTCTCAACTCATTCATCCAGTGTATAAGTACTCAGGATCTACTTTTTGCAGAACAGAGCATTGAACAAAACAGATAAAAATTCCTGTTCCCCTGAGGTATGCATTCCAATGAACTTACAGTCTGATTCAGCATGAACTACTAAGGATCTTAGATGGTGGTGATCCCAAACTTGTCCTTTATATATATACTAAAATCAACACAAAACATAATTTCAGATAGGAACTTGTTCAAAATTTTACATAATGAAATCTTTAAAAAAGATTTATCTGATTGGTCTATCACCTGCATTTTTATTAAAGGAAAGTCCACCTGAGATCTAAAGAGCCTTAATCATTGTTTCAATTTCACAACCAGTTAAAATATTACTTATTTAAGAGTTTTTGCCATTACTTTTAAGGGAAGGTGGCAGAAAGTGCATTCATGCTTTTGTTTCTAGTCTTAATTGATAATATCAAACCCATTCCCCAAGGACACTGAATCACAAATTCTACTCATTGTCTCCTAAAGAAACTTTGCTTTTCTTTTAATTTTCACTCTCTTTCAAGATCCTCCTCAATTATTCCTGCTATGTATTTAAATGAAAAGGATAATACCAACCACACAGGGAGCTGTAATCACACATAATAGATGATAGTGCTAAGAACAATTTTAGCCTTTTCATATAAAGAGGTAAATTTATAAGGAATGTTTATTAGTAGAAATGATATAATAAAAAGTTAGCTAAATTCTGCTTAACACAATTTGTTCATTCATTTATTTTTACTAAGAATGAAAAGATAGGACACAGACAAAAGAAAACAAAAGAATATTTTACAACTAATTATGTTTCCATAATTGATCAGTGAGAATACCTTGGTATCCAAAAGGATACCTAGCATATCTATGATAACCAAAATGCCCTGTGAGAGTATGAGTATATAAAATCAATTTAAAATTTGAAATTCTTTACTATGTGATTCATAATGTGAAGACTCTCAGGTAGCTAAGTAATTTTAGTAAAAGAAAAGCAGTATTCCACACCACATTCTTATCCTCAAGAATTGGCAGATGGACCACTGGAAAGCAAGAATAGGAAAATGTGAATCAAATTTACATTAACATCAGGGCAGAAATATAGAAAGAGGTGCAAAAAGCACAGGGAAATATTGATATGGAGAAAAATCAGAACCAGTGATGGCCATGAGAATATAAGACCCACAAAAATTGGGTCTGTGATAGATGACCCTTAGATTCAAGAAGCTGGAGACAACATAAGACTTTTCGTATAACGTATGAAAATGTGTGCATATGCATATAAATAAATATGTACATATATACATTTGTGCTTGTAGGGGATACATGTATACATAATCCCTATGCTCACACTCAAGAAAGTCATAAGGTCATGTTAATTTGGTCTGTCTATAACCAAATAGAGTCTGGTCATCAGGATTAGATGTCAGCAAACTATCATACTAAAGCCAGATCCAACTAGGTGTCTGTTTTATAAATAAAGTTTCACTGGAACACAATCATACCCATTGGCTTATATGATCCTTTTGTACTCCTTTTGCAACAGACTGATTCCCAAATTCTAAAATCTTTGCTATCTGGCCCTTCACAGAAAAAAAAAGTTTACTTAGCCCTATTCTGGACCATTTCTCCCTTCCTGCTGTCTACCCTCCTCTTCCACATTTCTTCTCTCCCTTTCTCATTTCCTTTCCTATCATCTCCACCTCCCCTTTTGTTATCATGTTTTCTATTCCATTTCTTGTTCTCAAAAGCAACTATTCCAAACATTTCAGAAATTTCAAATTTATTGAACCATCTGTGAATGTCCAATTTGAGATCTGTCTAGATTATTTCCTCCTTCTTTCTTTCACATCTGTTCCGCAAGCTTGGCCACTCATCCTTGCCCTGACTGAATAGCTTCCAGAGTTCTTTATCTTGCTCAAATCCATTCCCACATTCTTATTTGTCTACAAATTTTCTCCACTCATCCTTAGAAAAGGTGATATAGAAATTTCCTCCAACTCTGATTCCCTGAGGTTTCATTCCCTAACTCCCTTTACTTGTGCTTTTGAACTACAAGTATTTCTTTAAACATAGCTCACACTCCACAGCCTTCATTTATTACCACCTCCTAACAGTGAACTCCTTTCACCTAGCTTTGTCCTGCTACTCCATTGAATTTTACTAAAAATCAATGAGGACCAACTTACCACCAATTTTCTGTATTCCTTATTTCTTAAGATCTTTTTTGGATAATGGATTTTGTTGTATCATGATTGAAACTTTATTTTCACTTGGTTTCTCTAGTGTGAAAGTTAAGTATAATTTTTCCTCAAACATATGCTATACTTCCCTGACTTAGAACCATTTCATCATTGTGTTTTGCTGAAGTAAACTATGCCTTTTGTGTGGCACAAGCTCCACCTACTTCAAGATGTAATATAACATCTCCATCATGTACACAATGCCAGTACATAAGCTTCAAGAGGACAGGCAAACACCTTTCTTCTTCACTGGTGGGTCTCCAGAATCAATTACACATACTTTGAATACATGTTTCTCTATGTGAAAGAAAATTCAGAGAGCATCAACCCCCTTTGGACTTTCAAATATTGATAGTATAAATTACTGAGATAGCTGGAAGACTGAAACTTATTCTAGTGTTTGGCTCTACATTTATAGTGCCTCTATTACAGTAATGTCATAATTTTTTTTCCTTTCAAGGTGTATTTTTTAAATAATGACTTACTAAATTAAGAAAGCAAATTATTACTTGCAGATTATCAGGAATTAAGAATTTGGTTAATTATCATCAAGTATCCAACACATCCCAATTTTACTTTTACTTATATCTATTTTTTTTCTGAGATTTTGTTCATGTGATGTAAGCACACCTAGATTCACCTACATTCTTCATTGTGAGCATATTCATTTACCAGAAATGCTTATAGAACACTCTATCTAAAAGTTCCGTAAAAATTTTCCAATAGCATGAAAAAAGAAAAAAAGGTCCCCCAGATGTGATATTATACCTAAAGTAACATATGAAGCTGTCATCTGTTCAGAAACTAAGCCTTGCTCATTCGGAAGTAAAAAATGAAAAAGTCAACTTTAATATTACTTGGAGTCATCTTTTGGCAGCATAATCTATAACACCTAATTTTATGAGATTGTAGTGCTTCAAATATGAGCTCCCACTCATCCTACTAAAATTTGTTGACGGCCTTTATATTCTAGGCTCTGTAAGGATGGATTTAACTCTTTTGCCTGAAGAAGTTATATTGTGAAAGGGGAATAATAACTTTAAAAACTGGGCTTCAGTTTTCACATGTAAATATGGATATAAAAATTCCAGTTTTGGCTTGGCTCACGGCATGCTTGAAGGCATCAGATAAGCAGTGAAAGCACTCTGTAAAATACAAACAACAACATAAATCTTAATGATTCCCCTTATTACACAATAGCAAGTTACTAAAGATCAAAATGTGTAAAACAATGAGGTCTGTCGGAGATTACAGAGGGAGAAATCAACTTGGAGCAAAGAGTTAGAGAAGTCTTTATGAGCTGCTTCTGTGCCCCTCATTACCTCTGTCACCTCACACCCACCTTCAGAAAATCACCTACTAGGGTCTACTGGTCCCATTCTCTTCCAATTCTAATCCACTGCATTTCCACCAGACAAAGATCTTCCTATGGTCTTCACAATTCTATCATTCAGACACCATCCTGCATTCCTAGGATCCTGACAGAGCAATCTAATTCCTTATTCAGAAGTAGTTCAGCCTTAACTCCAACTGTTTGGTTTCCCTAACTGTCCACTCCAACTAAATTTCTGTAGTTAACACTCGTTTATATCATTAATTTGGTAATTTATTTTTATTTGTTCCAGCAAGATTTAATGTGGCTCATTTGGCAATTAATCATGTAATGTAATATGTAATTCCTTGTGGCATCTGCTCTGCAGTTGCTTCAAACTGTTAACTTATATTCTCCTTTCCTTTAAAGTTTTCTTTTCCCCCCAGGCACCAATGTCTGTTAAAAATTGACACTATGTTTCAATCTTCTATTAGTACACACCCCTAGCCCAGGGTCATGCATATGACTTTGCTTCAATTTAATTCTAAAAATTTATTGATGAATAATTCTGAGAAGCAAGGTCCTTCCCAATAAAGAGAGTTGATAAACAGTTCCTGTCTAAGAAAAGTAAAACATATAAGATATTAGCAATTCTGCACTGTGCCTCCTACATCCCCTTTCAAGATTGATACCTTTTCTCAAGTGCTGGAAAGGTTTTCAGCTGCCTCGCTCTTCCCAGGAATTTTCTCAGCTAAAGAGTCCCTCACCCAAAGCACATCTCCTTCCCAGAGCAATTCATGATGAGTAACTAATCAATGCCATAGTACAAGGACCTGGCTCCCTCACCCAAACTGTGACAAATCTAAAGGCCATCTCAGATTCAGAGCATCCCTGCATGATCTGCTGATTCCATTTTATGATTCCACTGTAGTTAAATTCTCTTTGTCCAAACCTACTCTTTTACTTTTCTCAAAAGAAATTTTGCACATTAATATTCATTTCACATAGATATTTTGCTCCCCTAGAAACCCAATCTTTAAAAATGTGAAATAAATACAAATAAATGCAAACACAAACCTGATAGTCTTTCCCTTTTTCACTTGCCTCCCAGGATTTCTTAATTCTCAAGTGTTAACTGCCCTCTGTGTTTGATTTATAGTCATTCTCTTCCTCCACGCTTCACTGTTTATTTCACTGTTAACAGTTAATGTATCAGTGGATATTTCCGTAAATCTACTTCTCGTATTTTTAATAAGTATCTATTATGCATGTCTTTTAACAAAATCAGCCTTAAAACATTTTTAAAGAAGGAAAAGAGAGGAAAAAATAATTTCTGTTTAAGAAAGGTATAAAATCCAATAGTGATTTAAGAAAGGGAGATTGAATATTTAGCTGTAGGCACTAGAAAACAAAACTTTAAATAAGATAAATTGGAGATGGATCTCATGATAATAGTTGGTAGATAAAGAAGAAGTAGCTGATAATTTGAGTGACGGGGTAGCTAAAATCCTGGAAAGAATCATAACATTAGCTAGACCCCAAAAGATGACTAGAATTAGAAACGTGAGAGAAACACTAAGTGGAGATTATAGAAAATTCAAGAACTACTATATGAAGGTTATAAATTCAATTAATAGAGATAGAAATATGCATTATATAGACTTAAGTGGAAAAAATTTAACTACAACAAAAAAATTGCTTTTCAAATCAAGGCTGAATCCTAAAAATCATATATAAAAACTTCACAGAGGATTCTGAAACTACATTTATTTTAAAATTCAGAAAAAAATGTCAAGCACACACAAGTCCTTCACCAATGCTTGAACAGATGTCAGGAAACATCTTCTCTGTTTCATTATCCTTTCTGTATATGGAAACTTCTGTTTTCCAACAATCTTATATGGTCCATTTATCACTTGGGGTCCAAGGAGGAGATAAATATCACACCAATAATTTGAACAAGAAAATTTAATATAAATAACTATTAACTAGAACAAGATAGCTAATGTCTCCAAGGAAAAAAATAATTATAACAACTAGTTCTTGATGTAAGAGAAAAGTTCTACTTCACAGGTTAAGGGAGAAAATCCAGAGATGGGGACAAATTGTGAGTTCTTGTATTCCTCTATCATAAGGCTGATATTAATAACTGTTAGGACAGGTGTGATGGTAGCCCTAAGAATGACTGACATCTGCTGTGGCATCCTGGGTCAGAGACGGAACTGGAAGCCACTGAAGCACTGTGAACCTAAGCTGGTACACAGGAAGATGCCTCCTAGGCACCTTGGAATAGAATCAGCCCACAACTCCTGGGGTGCTGGAGAAGTTCTCTAGAGGTTGAGTGGAGACGCTCGCTGATAGGAAACCTACAGACCCACATGTGGAAAGTGGAAGAGTCACAACAGAATTAGGAAGCTTCTTGCTTTGTCATACCTTATACTGCTCTCCAATGCCCTCTATTGACAAAACCTAACATTGAGTCCTCTGACAAAGGAGAAAATGGTGTTCTGTTCCAGTATCAGGAAGCAGTAAAAATATTCATGAACAGGGACCCAAGAGTCAGGAAACTGATAACTGGTACAGTATATCAGAGAATTAAATTGGTAAATGACAGACTACACACTGAGGAAAATTAAACCAGAGTTTCTTCAAATACATTTTGTTTTAAAAATGAAGTACATTATATAGACAGAAAATACACTTAGTTCTATACACAATGTGTATTCTAAAGCAAAGCAAAAAGCAGTCTACCTTTGGAAGTAGTTAAAATATTTTAAAAAATCATTTTTATCTAAATTATTATGAATAGTCTCTTAAAACTTGAAAATAAGTTGAATTAATAAATAAATAATTCAAGGGGTTGGGAGTAGAGCTCAGTGGTAAGAATCTGCTTATCATTTACAAAGCCCTGGGTCAGATCTGCAGCACCACAAAAATAAACAAATAAGTAAACAAATAATTCAGTTTCACAGACCTGAGTATCAAATCTCGGTCTCCAAACTACCTCTCTGCATAGCTCTCCACACAATCTGTTATCTGCCACACATGTCTATTCGGATATCCAATCTGTACTTCTGACTCCAATGTCCAAATCCCAGTCAAATGTTGGCAAGTTGACTCTCCAAACAAATAAATGACTAAATTAGAAAGCAAAACAAAAATCCCTGTGTGTGTGTGTGTGTGTGTGTGTATAATTTATACCAATTTCTGTGGTATAAATGTTCTCAACAAAACCTTTTTCAAGCTTTGATAGTTTAAATATTGTTAAAACTCTTCTAAATTATCTGCTCATAGTCTTAGTGAACTGCAATATTTTTCACTTCATTATCCAAACCAGAAACTTGGATTTCATCTTATTCTTCCCAAATCATTCAACCCCAAATAATGCTCCAAACGGTATCTATTCTTAGCATTGTTTTCCTCCCACTCTCTCACCTGCTTTTATTCCCCCTGCCACCACCTTACACCAAGCCATTTGTGTGTTTCACTTAAATAACTGGTATTTTTAACCACTGTCTGCCTTTTCTGTGCATTGTCCACTGGAGCCAGAATGATCTTCCAATGTACTCAAATTTGGCCAATTCACTTTTCCTAAAACACTTTTTCAGCTTTATTAAATATGAAGACCTTTATAACTCTTATTTGCCTTTCTGGCCTCATATTGCCTTATCTCTAACATCCCCACCCCACACGCCTCACCCTGCTTTCTCTCCAGTGATATGAAATTGTAGCTTCCCAAATGTGACTACTCTCCCTTGCTTTCAGGTGTTCACATGTACATCCTGCCTGCTCAGGTTTGGTTGGTTGCTTTCAACTCATACTTTTTAATATATTGTTTTTCTTATCAATGGTATGATCAATTGTTTACTTCCCTCATGTCCCATCAATTAGCCTAAAAATTTATTTAAATTCTGATAATTTATTTACATTCTGATAATTCTTATATTTTAAGTTGTTTCTATATTTTGCCCTAGCAAAATAGAAAATTAATGGAAATTTCTTATTTTCTGTTTGATACATAATTCTGAGAATGCTTGTGTATAGATCTCCCCCAGATGGTATTCTTTTTTTCGTCTTGTATTTTATGTCCATCATCATTTTAGCTGCCCCAAGGTTAATTTTAGAGACACTGATTATTTCTATTTGTCTATGTTTTTGTCAATTCTTTGTTCATCATTGTTATACTATCATGTTTTCCCAAATGGTTTCAAAATTTTTTCCTGATATACATTATTTAGTAGTTCAGTGTCTGTGCATAGAAATTTCTGCAGTCTTTGCCTAAAAATGCCTTTTTTAGCCTCAATTTTCATCACCAATTTAGCAATTCCAATTTAGTATTCTACTTTGACAATTATTTCTTCTCAGCACTTTGAAGCCACCAATTCTATTGTTTTCTAGCCTCCAATGTTGCTTTAAAAACTCTGTTATCCAACTAATTATACTTTATCTGTCATAAAGTCTATAAATGGGTTTATTTTTATATAGTCTACTCAGAACTCATTCTGTTTTTTCCATCTGAAAATTTCATATATCTCATTAATTCTGGAAAGCTTTCTTTCATTAGCTCCCTAAATATCACCTCTTCCCAATTCTACTTTGCCTATTCTCTTCCCCTTTCTACTTCCCAATTCTATTTTGGATGGATGGATATAAAGATAGATAGATCATGTCATTTATTCTCTATATATCTTAATTATTCTCCCATGATTCCATTTTTTTTTCATTTGTGCCACATTTGGGGAATTGTTCCTAGATCATTTGGGGACACACTTTATGTAATTGGTCCTTTAACCCATCTCTAATTTTTAAAATGTGTACATATTAATTATTTAGAATGGGGATATCACATTTGTGCAAACATAAAAATATGTTTTATCAGTTTCACTTTCAAATCACTTCCTCACCCTTCCCTCCTCCCACCCTCCTTGAATCCTACTCTGTTTCTAAATGTTAATATCTCCGACTTTAGTTTCTACTTATTTAATTCTTTTTTCAACTTTGGTATTCATTTCCTTTTAAAAAAAATTCTATTTATTTCCATTTAAATCTGTTAAACACACACACACACACACACACACACACACACACAAATCATTCAACAAATTCTAAGGTTATCCTCAACACTAGCTAATACAGCCAAAAAGGTACTTGCCACCAAGTTTGCTTATTTATTTACTTATGGTCTTTTTCCCATTGTCTATTAACAAGTTCTGAGGAATGGCTGCTGACTCTATTTGTTATAATGGCTAAGTTTCCTTCAGTGTGCTAACTTTGGTAATGATGCAGGATGGAAAAGGACTTGAACTCATCCTGAATGGGGACCTTTTCCCCATAGAATTCTGTGTGCAGCTGGGATGGAAATATTCCTGTAGAGTAGATCTGCATTTGACTTTTATTTTTCCAGATGTCCAAGGGATTTCATTGTGTTTGTGTTACAATGTCTATTCATGAAGAGAATAAAATTTATAATATCATACACTGCACAGAAATAAGCTTTAAATTTTGATTTCTTAAGTTTCTTTTTAATTTTTTTTCCCCTTCAGCTTCCTGGGCAAAGTCAAATTTTCTTCCTTCTGTTTTCCTGAGGAAGAGATTTCAGTCCCTATTCCATGGAAGATTCAACCCTTCCACACTCTGGCTTTATATTTGAGTCTCAGTTTCAAATCCATACTCAATCCTGAACTGCCATTTCCTATTCCTGAGTAAGAATGAAATCCCAAGTGCTTTCCTGTAGGGGCTGAATTTCCAGACTAGTCAGAAATCCTGACTTAGGACCCAGCAATACCTTATTAAAGTAACTTCCAATGGTAAGGCTTTGACATCATGCTCCCTCTTTTTTTTTTTAATCCCTGTATTTCACATTTTAAGTATGTAAAAACATAGTTTTTATTCTTCTTTGAAAGCTATCCATCTTTTTTATGTTTTGTTTTGTTTTATTTTGCTTTTGTTTCCAGGAGGCAAAATTCTGTTTTAACTTGATATCATGAGACTGGATCTGGCTACCCACACTTTTTGCCTGAAGCACCATATTCACTTGGTGCTTAACATCAAACACCCTGTGTGTATTTTTACTGTAGGTGGAGACAATCCTGCACAAAATCTGTATAAGAATTAGCTAATTACATTATGCTTATATCTTCATTTATATTGTACCCCCCTTCAGACTAGGAATTACTTGAGATTGGGTTACATAAATTATTCACTATTATATAGTAACATAGTACTGGGATATTATACACACTATTTGTTGAATGACTGATTGATTGAATAAATAAATATATGAATTGGTTTTATCATAATGTATCAGCAGACTCCTATTCTTGCGATTCAACATACATGCATATAAACAATGACTATTATCAAAAAGATTAAAGGCAACAAAAGCTAGTAAAAAGGGAAGTCTTACATGTTATTTGTGGAACTATGAATTAATGTGAGCTGTGTAGAAAATAATATGGTATTTCCTCAAAAAATTAAAAATAGAACTATCAATTCAGACATTTTAAAATTAATTTTATAAAAAACTGCTTTGGTGTTTAAATAAATTCATAACTCCAGAATCAACAAATAATTTTTAAAATGCAGTCAAAATTTTTTAGCAAATTTTTACTTTACTAATTTAATAATGTTATTTTTTTTAATCTCAATTTTGGACTATAATTGTTCTTAAGGATTATAGAACATTATCATAAATTTGCTCACATATTTAAATAGCTAAGAATTAAGTAGTTAAATTGCAGGGGTAGGGTTCCTCTTTGCTTTTCATACGAAAAAGGTAGGTAAACTTTTACTCAAAGTCCAGGAAATGAAATATGCAGGCTTACTGATCTACTGACCAGAATTTTCTTTTATGCAGAAACACCCCCACCTATTGAAATCTTACCATATAACCAAATGTCAGGTTCCATAATCTTGCATTTTTGCAACTTTTGGCATATATTTGTATGTATGTGTAAATAAATATTGCATTACATGTTTGAGAATGCCTTGCTGCAATAACCTATGTCAGTTTTCTCTCTCTCTCTCTCTCTCTCTCTCTCTCTCTCTCTCTCTCTCTCTCTCTCTCCCTCCCTCCCTCCCTCCCTCCCTCCTAAAGTTGTTATAACCTTAGGTGATTATGGTGATTTACATTTTTGTTCTGCTACATGAAACAAAAAACCTAAAATAATGAAACAATTATGTGGTATAGAAGCAGTTAGCAATAACTTTGATTTTTTTACTTATGAAAAGAAACAATTCCTTCTCTCTTTTAATTGTTTATCTAGATTTTGTTTCTTAAGCAGGTTTCTTACTTATAAATTTTTATAGCATTTAAAAATGTTAGTTATGTACTATCTCTGGATGTTAAGGAATTGTTTTCTGAATGATAGAACAAAGCATCAGACTTTATTATTCTCCTTATGAAAGGAAAATGTTTTGTCAAATTACGCTAAACTAGACCATTTTCATTGGAAAACTGAAAAAGGATAGGTTGGATTGCAGAAAAATCTTCCTCTAGAAGAAAAAGAAAAATGTCCACTAATGCAGAAAATAGTTTAAATTATTTTTGAGTAGATGGGGAAAATGACTGACAAGAAAAAATTCATTTAATATTACTTTTAAAAGGACTGGCTTGCTTTGCTAGGTCCAGAAAAGTAAAAAGTAAGTATTAAAAATGAAGTAGAATGAAAATATCCCTTTACCTTATGAACACAAGTTCATGTCAAATATTGAAATTATACCTTAATTTTTTTCTTTAAAAGAAAATTTGGAAAATAGTACATGAATACAAGCAAGATCCACTTATCATTGTATTCATGCATATAAAAACATCAACTGCAGCCCTCAATCCCAATACTCAATGACAGATGGCATGGTATTAAAAACTCTAGTTATATACATCTATATCATATAAAATCTGCCATATTAAAAAGGCTTTGCTCATATTAAAGCTACTTCTAATTTTCTCTGCCAGAGTAAGCAATTTATTAGGCAGCATGTTTGATGAGAGCACTTAAATTCCCATTTTTCCAGGATGGTAGCATCTTTCATGGACAAGACATACAGCATCAAACAAACAAAAGCACCAAATGAAATGAAGGGTGGGAGAGCTAGTTGCATAAGTTTTCATTAATCTAGAGTTTTCTGTCCCCAGCTGTCAACATGTAACAATAGGCTTCTTTGTGATAACAGTATTCTATATGGAAAACATGCAAGTAATCATTCAATAGAAAAACTGTCTACTTTTGCATTGCTATTTTGAACCTTGAAAACCATCTAGCAAGTCCACTTCATCTAGCACATGATAGTAAAGTAGAAGAAGCTAATTACTCAAAGGCAAACAATTTATAACAACATCTTTGATTTGTAAGAATCAGCAACTAACTCAGGCTGTCATAAATAAGGGGGGCATATAATATAGCAACACATGACAATAAGACAAAGATTGTCATAGAAACCAAAGTAAAGAAGATTTATATCCTCCAGGTTCTATACAATGCACATCCAGTTGTTCTAACTGCAGTAAGAGCCAGAGTTTGTGCATTTTCTTGACTTTACCACACTTCATTAAAATGGCTTAGGTATTCACTAAGTTTCAGCTTCTTTCAGCCTTCAACTAGCAGGCTTCCCTTTATTCTGTACATTATTTTCTAACCTCAGTCAGTCTCTTCTCAAACATTCACTAAACATTTGCTTAATTTGACCTTCTTTGTTCATGCAAATACCTACAACTTCTGCTTACTAACGCTCCTTCCTGGATTCTGTCACCTGTCTTATCTCCTATTCCCATTGCCCTTGCCTGATTGTCTCTTTATTTCATTGTTCAATTTCCCAGGAGCAAAACCCTGATTCATCTGAATAATCACTATTACTTGAGAGATGAGGACTTTTCACACAATGCTATTCATAGGATTTTGCCCACTATTAATTTTATTGGTTATGGAAAAAAGAAGGTTAGAAAAGTGGGCAAGTATCATGGAAACCATATGCTAAGGAACAGGTGCAGAACATCTTCCATTTGTCAGGAACTGTAAGAGTAGTATCCATTATACACCAGTGATATCTTCTATTCCCTTTGTGGGTATACTGCATACTCTTTTCAAACTGCAATGTAGATTATTCTCTCTATATCCTATATATTCCCATTCTTGTATGTATTTGCTCATAATGTTCCTTATAATAAATCTTTCAATTCCCATCTCATCTCTTTTTGTTGAAATACTACCACCTATTCAGAATGTTCTAAAATTTCAATTTTTCAAAGACTCTGACCCTCTTTCCCTTTTGCATATGGAAATTTTATACCACTTATGTGTTATACCTTATATTGCAAATATTTTTGTTTCATTTCCAAAACTACATTTTAAGTTTCTTAAAGGTAAGCATAGTTTTATTCCCTATTCTAGGTAGTACCTTCACTGATGCAGTATATTTAGTGTTCAATAACTGAATACATTAGTTTATCCATTCCACAAATATTGTGTTGAGTATGTCATGTCATTAAGGTACTATTGTAAGCTCTAGGAAACACACAATAGGCAAAATCTCTAATCTCTTAGAACAGATGATCTATCAGAGGAGAATGCAAGTAGCTAGATTATATATATATATATATATATATATATATATATATATATATATATATAGTAGGAGAGAGGATGACTATTGTCATAGAGAAAAATAAAGCACAGAAGAAAAACAGGAATTGGGTAGTAATTTTAATATTATCATCAGGGAAGTTGTCATAGAGGTAATAGTTCTCCATGAGTGGATCTGGGAGACAGCTATATAGAATATCTGAAGGAAGAATGTTCCTGATAGGGCAAAGGCAGGAGTATGCCTGATGTGTCCAAGAAAGAACAAGGAGATCATAGAAGAGGCTGAGGCAAGAGAGAGAGAACAGTGAGAGCCATGGTCTGATAGGTCAGGCAATGGGGATCAGGTAGGGCCTTAGAGGCAGTTGTAAGGGTTCAAGTAGAGTTATGTAACTAGTCTCCAAATGCTTGAGGGGCATAAGTGGGGCAAAACAGGTTGATGGGGAATAAAAACAGGGGTCCAATTTGAGGTACCATGTAGATTATTGACAGTGTTTAAAGACAGAAGGATTAGATAATATCAATAATATCACCCCCCCAAAAAAAGAGTACAGGAAAAGACATGAAGAAGACCAACAACTGTAAGCCCTGGGCTTTCTGAAATATAAAGTTCAGAAAGACCCCCCAGAGGTGACCAAGAAGGCACAGTAATGAAGTTGTAAGGGAAACAAACATGAGTGGACACGTAGGAGCCAGATAATGTTCCATTAAAAAGAAAAGTGCCAAATGAAGGTTTTTAAATGCTTAGAAAGATGACTAAGTGGGGTAGTCAATGCAGGGGGGAGAGAAAAAAGAATAGAGCAAGGAAGGGAGTAAAATAGAGTTATTGGTTATTTGAAGGAATCTTTTGAAGGAATCTTCCTGATGAAAGAAGAAAATACATTAGGGTTATTGTGGTATTATAAAAAGAACACTAATTGTGAAATATATAACCTTTGTTTTGAATATTAACTCGTGCTTCCTGACTTCAAGACCACAAGAATAACCAATTAACCTCCCTGACTCTCAGTTTTCTTATCAGTGAAATGAGAATAATATCACTTACATAATAGAGGGTATTATAATGTTTAATGTGTGTATAATACCAGACATTTAATATTTTTTTATTTTATATTTTTTATTATATATTTTTTAGATATTGATGAACTTTTATTTTATTCATTTATTCATATGAGGTACTGAGAATCAAATCCAGTGCCTCACACATGCTAGGCAAGTGCTCTACCACTGAGCCAAAACCCCAGCCCTATTATTTGTTTTTAATGTGGCTAATACTAGTCTAAGTACACATGCATGCTTACTTCATTCATTTGGTGCTGTTACACTAGCTTCTATTAAGACCTCCATTTTATAGATGAGGAACATGAGGCACACAGAAAACGGTAGGAGCTGTGATTATAACTTCTTGATATGGCTTCAAAATGGTTCTTGATTGTTTTATTTTGCAACTCATAACTGCTTAATTCATAGCAGATATCCAATAAACATTCACTAAATTTGAATATAGGACATCATCAAGAATTTAATTCCTAAATCTATAAATAACCCTTCATCAAATATCTCATAGGTAGTTCAGTAAAGCATCCATGAAGTTATAGAGGAATTTTCAGGTGGAGAAGGTAGAAAGGCCAAAGAATGTAATTTAGGCCACTTAGAGGTAGAGTGGTCACAGCTGTTCTATCCACTCCCAGCTACCTCTCAGGTTACCAAGCAAAATCCAAATGCTTCTGAAGCAGTCCAAATGCACAACCAGGTAGTTAACATCCATTTCCTTGTTCAAATGCCCCATATGCTAGACTCTGATTAGCTCTCTTGGCACCAGCATACATACCAATCTAGGCTGTTGCTTTCTGGCTTTGGTATTCTGTAATAAAGTGGAGCTGAGAGTCAAGCAAAATGAAATGTGTGTTCAGTGCCAAAACTATTCTGATCTTTGAATTTCAGTCAACAATATAGAAAATACATAGAGTTCAAATTTAACAGGGTGCTACAAAGTGGTTTCCGGGATACCTTCTAAAATACACTGAAAGCATACTTCAGTTTGACCTGGTATTTCAGTTTGTTTCTTCAAAATTATGCATACTTTTATATTAGCCATGAAAAGAGGGAAAAGAGATTATTTAGTAATATGAGTATATAAACCTATGCATCCCTGATATCAGTGAAATGCACTGTTTTACATCTGTAAGGACTACAGGGTGTTGATGACTCCTGGATCAAGACCCACAGGTCCCAGTCTCATTTTAGGGGGAACCTGAGGAGTTGGGCTTGAGGCATCATCTATTCATGATGCAAGGGTGGGTGGCCAGCTGACAGCAGCAAGCCACATTTGTGATGGCTCATTTGTGATGGCTCACAGCCTCACCCGTCTTCCTCATTTTCTCCAACCTTGCATCCACCTATCAGGAACACAGGGTTTCTGTCCATTCATCAGATGCTATCTTCCCTTCATGCCCCTCAAGACTGGTTGCTTAGAGGGAAGGGATTATATATTATGTTGACTTATCTTTCACTAAGACCCAGTCAATGTAATGAGAGATCTAATACTTTATTAACTGCTTTATCCTATCAAGGAAAATAAACTTAAAAAAAATGTGCATTTTCCTGGTTAGTTGTATGGATCTAGGTTTTTGATTTACAATATTAAGATAAACATAATTACCAAATGTACTCTGGTCATTGCATCTTAGTAGATGTTTTTATAAAACACTTGACTTTTATTATATGGCTTTAAATTTTATTTTTTGTTAAATCTCAATGAATTATTATTTGTGTTATAATTTAAAACTCATTTGTGGATTTTCTTTTTACTTAGAAGGAAAATTATGGTTTCTGAGAATATGTGAATTACTCTGAATACTTTATGATTAATTTTTATGATTTGGAGATCATTTTCATAAAAAACATATGCTTAGAGGTACCATTTAAAAATAGACAGGGACTGTCATTTACCACAATTTATATACATTTTTATGACATATTTCTGGCCTATAAGACCAAATACATCACTTTAATTAAAGTTCTTTATAGCACAAAATGGCTAAGTAACTAGTTTCCTTGAAGAACTCCCTGTCAGATACCAAGTTACGTTTAACTGGATGTTGATTTTTTTTTTGTACCCCTATGCAACCAATTGTAACCCAGCTGTCAAAGAAATTAAACCAGGTCTAATATATAATTCATTTCTTGATAGCTAATGATACCTTTAAAACATTCTAATGCATCATTATAAATTTATTTATTATTTGTTTTCCATTAACAGACAAAATTGGATATAATTGTCACGTACAATGTGAAGTTTTGAAGTATATGCACATTGTGACGTGGTTAAATCTAACTAATTAGCATGTACATTACCATACATAGTTATTTTTATGTTAAGAACCTCTTTTAAGCAAGGTTGAAATCTCTATCATTTGCTTCCAGGCAAACTGATTACATTACAAGATATAAAACCACAATGTTTTCATTATATATTTATAGGATGTGGCTTTCTCTATGTATCACAGGGCATTCTTTTTCTGAACTGGCTTATGTTTGTTACTCACTAATAGTTGTCATAACAAAAAACTTAGATAAAAGCATACATTTCGAGACAGACAAGCCAGTCGTCAAAATTTTTTATGTTCAGTTATCTTATGTGTTTCAGCAATTCTCCTCATTTGCACAGGAAAGTAAATGCCATTTTTCTTAGTCTGATGCTTAAATATGCTGATGTCCTGATAGGAAAATAACAAAAGCACTCAGCTGAACATTAAACACCAATATAAAAATTCATTTTTAAACAAAATGTGACAGATATTTGCCCAACATGTATCACCTTGGATATTCAAGTAAAAATCTCAGTAAACATGACAGTTTTCTGCACATAAACACTACAGTTGAGCATATTTGTCCAAATGATAAATGATAATTTTATGGGGTCAAAAAGGAGAAAAAGGATGGTGGTTTCATTAATTTTGTAACTTGCATTGATCCTAGAGGATTATCAGGTTTAGATGTCTTAGCACTTACTACTGCATAAGCATCATATGACAACTGATAATAGAAGCAGCAGCTTTCTGTAGATGGTCATACTTCCTTCACGCTCAAGAAGTTTAGAGCAAGAACTCTGGCTTGAAGTGCCTCTTAGAATTAGAAACTTCCTTGTAATCCTTGCCAGTGCCTGCTGACATCAAAAGTGCTTAGAGACATGCTTTTTCTTCCTAAGTGCTTAGAGACAGACTTTTTCTTCTTTATCAGCAAAGCTGAGCACTCTGTGGAACATGTGGGGAAACTTGATAGACTCAAAGAATCTCCCATGTTTATTCTTTCATAATATGTCCTACTAAAGACACGGTTTTAGACACAAGCATCCTGATTGTTTAGCTGAATGACAATTATTATTAGTTAGCCTCCTTAGCAAAATCTCTCAATTGAATATGGAATGGATAGAAACATAGAAATTCTCAAATAGGTTACATGGCAAAGGAACTATTAATGCCAGGTACAGCCATGAAATGGAAACAGGAGATAATGAGAGAACACACAAAGGAGGTTACAGATATTAAAAATATGAGTTTAGATGTGACCAGGTGCAAAAGCCCATGAATTAATCTCATGGTTTACTGGATAGAGATTACAGAGCTAAAGTTTAATGGTTCTAATCAAAATAAAAACAAAATCACTATTTCTTTAGCACATTTTCAGAAGGATATTCAACTAATAAAATTATGCAACAGAAAATAGGAGAGAGAGAGAGAGAGAGAGAGAGAGAGAGAGAGAGCTAGCTATATCCCCAGACCCCTATTTATTTATTTATTTATTTATTTATTTATTTATTTATTCATTCATTCATTCATTCATTTGTTTGGTACTGGAAATTGGACCCACAGTGCTTTAATACTGAGCACATTTCCACATTTCAAGTTGGCTCTTTTTGTTTGTTTGTTTGAGACAGGGTCTAACTAAATGGCTGAGGCTGGCCTAGAATTTGCCATCCTCATGACTCAGGCCTGCAAGTCACTGGTATTAAAGGTGTGTGTCACTACACCCAGATATACTTTCCTATTTGAAATCATGGTTCAACTAAAAACAAATGATTCAATATGCAAGAAAACCATAGTCAGGTATGTTTAGTTTCAGATTATCAATAAAATAAAAGATATATTTATTAACGTGGAATAGTTGTCCCCAAAATGTCTCAAAAACTTAAGAATTCGATTATATAAAGATTATGAATTTAGAATAATGATTATTTACATCAGGTACTGTTATATACATTTATTTTTCTTAGATTTTATTTAATTAAACCACTTTTCAGAGTAATGTTATCTAATTTTGCACCTGTATTTAATTAAAATCCTGATCTGCTACGAAAAAAAATAGAAAACTATTACATTCATAAATTGCATACCTTGAATTAATGTAACATCACCTAGTACTATTTTATTGCAATATTGTCATTGTTAATTAGAGAACTTAATTGGTTGAGACTTGGGGAGAATTTCATTATGTTCTATCCCTTATCTTTGAAAATAATGAAAATAAAGTATATGTATTATAAGTAGGAGATAATAAAATTATTCTACAATATGAACAAATTATATGACAACATTAAATAATATCAGGTGCAAGCATAGTTGCATTTTAAAATATCAAGTCTTCCTAATATGTTGAAGTATTTACTTCAATCTAATTTATCCAGCCTATTATAATAAAAAACAGCATTTTCAAGAAATATAAAATTTGTACATAAAAATAATATGTACAAAAAAGCTTGACATTAACTAACAATCTACTTAAAAAAATAAAAATTATTATCTGATCATTGTAACTATTAGATTAAAAAATTAAATTGTCTTAAATACAATATTGTAGATTCACATTATTCTCCACTGAAACATTCAGGAAATCAGATTTTATAAATGCTCTACAGCAGTTTGCTTCATATTATCTTTATGAAAGTAAGCCTGAATGTTTCTGGTTCTAGGCAGCCCCAAAACAGAGCAAAGGATTGGTGATGATCAGAGAAGTACTCAAACAGTAAAGGGCTATCTTCAGGTCTTCATTCTTTTGCTGTGGTAGACTGTATTGCCTGAAAATTAAGTAATGACTCTTCACTTACACATTAGTTTTTCCTTAAGAAAATAAATGGGGGGGGGGTGTAGCTCAGTGGGAAAACACTTGCCTAGAATGTGTGAGGCACTGGGTTCAATTCTAAGTACCACATTTTAATAAATAAAAAAAATGTCCACCAACAACTATTTAAAAATGTTAAAAAAAAAAGAAATGGGTTACAATCTTACATTAGGGCTCTTCAGAAACACAAGTATATTTTAACAGTTTATTCTAACCACATTTGCCTCCACTGGAATTCAAATTCATCTTTGTTATTTTTAATTTTTCAGTTACCTTTTACTTATTTTAGAATAAACACCTACAATTTGTCTTCAAACATTTTATGTACTATAATTTTGTACATAATCTCAGTAGCAATTACAAATAAGACCTAAACTTCCTTTTTCAGAATAAATTAAAAATTTTAGGACAATACAGAGAAGGGAACATAGAGTTACATAATGGAAATCACATGCCAGTTAAATAATTTCTTGAGGGAAAATAAAAAGTCTTGACAGATCTTAACATGATTATGAAATATCATTGTACATTAAAAGAAATTTTCTGTAGAACTGACTTTTAGACTCCACTAGAAAGGGTAAAAAACTGCTTAGCTTTTGTTGTCTCCTAATTCTCACTTTAATTTTGATAAATGCTGAGTGTATATATTTTATATGTGTGTATATATATGTGTTTATATACATCTATATACAGATATCTATAGATAGGTAGGTAGATAGATGGATAGATAGATAGATAGATAGATAGATAATTTGAACATGTGCCTTGTCTCACAAAAGATTTCAACAGGTCCATAAAAAATAAAAAACTTTGAAGAAAAGGTACACAATTTGAAGGAGCTGGATTTAACAAAAATATATCTATCAGAAGAGTATCACACACATTATATCGCAGTGTACCAGGTACTATATTGAGCCTCAGGGATTAAAGAATAAATAAAACTAAATCTTTAATTTGCTCACAGATGAATGAAAATATAGAAACCCTCTAAAAGGAAGAGAAATGGATGTCACAAAATCAGTACTGAAGCTGGTCCTCACAAAACACCTACAGCATGTGTATCTTTAGATTCATGGCTTCTTTCAACAATGAGATTTGGTTGTTTCTTTGGATTGCATTTGTTTGCAAGGACATGTTGCTTCCTGGATGCCAAAGTGGGGTCTGTTCCTCAGCAATCTAGGACCAAAAATCTAACACCCCAAGCCCATGTGGCTAAAAAATAATGTAAAATAATGTAAAAATATTCTGTAGAAAAGGCTTAGAGTAAATTCAACACCTTCCTACATCTTTTAATGCCAAAGACTTTTCCTAGACAACACCTCCACTAACCATAACCAGAATAATACCACCACCACAACACACTATTTGTCTAATTTAAAGTGATTTTAAAGCAGAAACTGAGGTCAAGTACAAGGAAAGAGTTGGTATGTTAAAAACATAATAATAATACAGATGCTTTGGGAACGAGTATATTTTGGGGTAAATTTTGAATTGCACTATAGAGAGTTTCCATCTCCCTCTGTACTTGAGTCACTCTAGAAAGCACAATAAACTTTAATTTCTAAGAAAGAATATAAACAACTAACCTTGGCATCATTGTGATGGCAAAGTATGTCATGTTCTAATTTTTTCCCTAGTTTTAATTATAAAATGAATTCAGTTTTGGTTTAGCACACATATTTAAAATGTTTGTAGCCTTTTGTATCATGAATACTTAAAGTAAAATATTGGCTACAGAGCTAGGGATACAAGAATTATTGCAAACTTGGAAATATAGTGGGGTGGAGAGTGGTATTAAGGACAGGGGTATAAGTATACTATTTTAAAGTTAAAAATGGGAAAAATGAAAGTATTCTATAGGCACTATAGAGAAAAAACAGAGAAAAAGAACTTGCTACTAAATATTGTAATAATTTGTTTACTAAAGAGAGGTAAGGATAGCTTTCATGGCTGGTAATACCTTTGTAAGACTGACTTTTTCATTAAAAAAAAATAACTGCAAGTTGGTTTTTTTAAGCTACAAAAGAATAAAATATAACAAAAGAAGATATAAACTACTAACCAAGATCAACAATCTTGAGAATCACCATTAGAAGTAAATATTGGCATGACAACAGTATACTCAAGCAGCAGCAAATAAGAACACCAGTTATGGAGGGCTTCCACATACTTAATTGGAATTTTACACCATAGTTTATCCTGACCTGTCCTTCCCTAGTTTTTCACACTGATGTTATTATCTGCTGCTGGTAGAATGTCAACCTCATTTGTTGAGTGCTTATTAATGCCAGGTAGTAAGTTTAAGTAGGACCATTGCATTTATTGTTTATACTCTGCAAGTTCGATTTATTACTGCAAGTTTACCTGGTAGAAAACCAAATTTGGCAGAAGTCAAATGATCTCTAACATATTACATAGATCATGGAAGTGGAAAGTCTAGGATTCAAACTTGAGTCTATGTGTTTGCAAAGGCTGTGCTCTAAACGAGCACACATATCAATACCTGAGGAAGAAGACAATTAAGCTATTTTCTGCAAAGTTCAGGCAATGTAGCCACTAGGCTCTATTTTCCATTCCATCTGTATCACTACCTGCAACAGAAGCTCAGTGCTTCACAATAAACAAACTTCAAAGATTACTCTGATTCAATAAGAAATGTGTGCTTTGGGCTCAATGTACTGTTTAAGAAGGAAAGAAAAAGGTAATTCAAAAAGATTCCAGCAAAGGTACTTAAACTAAATATACACAGGTGTGTGAGTTGGGGGGCAACCTTTAAGTTTGTAGACATTTGCTTCCTAAATCTTTCCTTCTGAAAGGATGTAAGTAGCTAAAGATTTACTCTAATTAGTATCCATTTTTACACAAACAGTGAGCATATTTATTTACTTGCATAAATATTTCATGATTCTTTGAATAAAATGGTCAATGTATACACTAAAAGGAAGAATTTACTGTATTATACTATTGTTTGGGTAACAGATTTGTAATATAGTACAAACGCTTGTACAAGATGCTCATAAACATATATATCATCTATAAACACACTAATTACATTTGGAAGAATGCAGCAATAAAGTTAAGACAGTTCTATAGCAACTACATTTTATGAATTTACTAAGAAGATAATTTACATGCTATATATATTTCAAAGTGGCTTATCATTAAAATAAATTTCATTTTGAATGTAACTCCATTTGGCTCATAAACTATTTTTAAAACTTTTAACATCAACTTAAAACTTTTTAAAAATCACCTTTTGACTGTGTAAGCATTTTGCTTTCCCTATGTATAACTTAGGATTTAAAGAGTTTTCTTTTGTAATTTCCAATACAGAAAAATAGATTTCTTAAGCTAAAATTAAAACTATTGGGAGACTAAAGTTCAAGTATGTTACATCTGTTATGAAAGGCTCAGAAATAGCAAAGGTATAAATTTGATTTTGAAATTGTTTCTTTCAAATTTCAGAAGCTGCATCTATATTGGTGTAAGCTGATAGTAAAAAACTCTGTGAATGCCAGGGCTCTCAAAGCAAGACCTTCAACTTGATATTTTTTTACATTTATTATTTCACTTAATTATGAGAACAACCCCAAAGGATACATCTGAGAATTTCCATTTAACAGATGAAAAACAGACTCACAGAATGAACTTGCTCCACATGAAATAGCTGCTAAGTATTTGAAATGTCTGATGCTTTCTTCATTATGGCAGAGCTATCATTCTGGGGAAGAGCCACTAAGAATCAAATAAAAATCATAATCATAGTCCCTTTACTTGCTTTTTTTAAGGAATGATTGCACATCTAAATTATTTTAGTTTGTAGTAATTTTTAAGAGTTAACTTGTAAGGAACATGAAATAATAACAATAGATTGCTTTGTACAGGAATACACTGAGCTGAAATAAAAAATAAGGACAGGCATAAAACAATGCTGTTGCTTTTTATAATTAAATATTTGATTATTTGAATTATAAGATAATTTTTATAATTTAAAATTTAAATTGTAATTTATTTTGACTATGTTAAGTAAATTATACTATAATTATTTAAACTATATTTAACTGTGGTTTAAGAAAGAAATTAGAGAAGAGATTACACAAAATAAAATAACTATCAAAATACTTAGATAATAGTTAAGGTAAAAATATGGTATTATGACCTAGATGAGTATGAGAATAAAAGGTAAGAAGATAGAGCAAGTGTCTTAGTACAGTGACTGACTGGAGTTGTGAATTACCCACAGGGGAAAAGTAAAAATTAATATGGTACCTCTCTTTGGTGACAATTAGGAAGACAGTGATCATTGAATGAGATGAAGAACACAGATGGCGCAAAGAGTCTTAAAATTAAATACACTAAGCATTACTTTTAGTATATTTGATTTGTGGTGAATTAACAATATACAGAAAGGAGTGAAATGCACATTTAGTGCTCAGAAGAGAAGTTGAGGTTTTACCCTGACTTGTAAGATTTTTGTAAACTATCTGTATATAACACAATGGTTAAAGATAGGAACAGGTAGTACAAAAGCTGTTCTTGAGAACAGTTGTTTGAAAATAGGAATCAATGCAGGAAAACAGGAAACAAAGCAGAGAACGAAAGCAAGGGAAAAAAGTTTCATGTCTGTACAATCTGTCCCTAAACTGTTGTAACGCCCACCATTACTCATAGCCCAACCACATCCCCAAGTGTTACAAGGTTGAAAACACACTCAGAATTTGCAAACCATGATGTGCTTGTTCCCATCATGTTCCCAGAAATTGTTCCCATTTCTGTGTTCCCTTGTAGTGTTCAATCTGCCTAGAATCATCGACCACTAATTCTCTCAAATACCACTTCCTCCGTGAAATTTTCTCCACTCTTTGTCCAACAATGTCTTACTTGTGTTGTATTATGAGCTCAGAGAATAGGAAGCTGGCTTTAGCTATTTTGAGCAGTGATGACCTTTGGATGAACAATTTCACTCTGGTGCTGTGGATTGAAGCCAGATAGTAAAAGATTAAGGAAGGAGTGGGTGGTAATTAGAAAGAAAAACTACAGATCACTATATCTACAATTTGCTACTAAAAGGTAGTTGAGAGTTTAGAAAGTAACTGTAGAGATTCCAGTCAAAACACAAGGGAAGAAATTTAAAAATAGAGAAATTTATAAGCTGAGAGAAAATACTTAAGAAATTAAATAATGGGTGTAAATTGATGTATATAAAGAGATAAACATGGAAATAAATAATATTAATTGCACAGGAAAGTAAAAGCAAATAAAAACACACATTTCTCCTCTGAGATTAGAAGGTAAAAGGAAAGGAAATGTCACAGTAGAATTTTGTTATTGTTATAGATGAAAAAAACTAATTACTTTTATTTTTATTGAATGGCTTCTGTAAATAAGTTGTGATTATTCTGCTGAACATTAGTACTTAGAAATTAGGAATAATACAAAAAAATGGGATGGATAATAAAGAAAGGCTACAAACATAAAACTCTACATGATTAAACTGAAAAATAAGCATAAAAGTTCAGGAGATAAGTAGCAAGGGTGATAAATGATAACATCTCAATTATACAGAATAGGAATTTGGTTAATGAAACACCTTAGTTAATAGGGAGGTATATGAATCATGGACTCATTTAATAATTCTCACAGAGATAATTTTTAGATTTACCTTAACCCCAAAGCTAAATAAATCTTAATTCTGTCTTTGTAATCCACAAATAAACACAATAAATCATTTTAAAACATAAATATTTATATGAAGTACAAAATTAGACATTTTATAGAAATACAAATTTTACAATATGAATATTTTTCTTACTCTAATCCAATGTAAAGTACCACAAATTCATCATATTACTTACCTTTCTCAAATATCACCATTAAGCAGGTTCCTACAATACAGTAAAATGGCTAAGAGCCTAAGGTTTGGCATTAAACAGACCTGTTTGAATACTCAAGCCACCATTTACTAGCTAAATGATCTTGGCAAGAGGTTTACAGTTTCCACACCTGTTACCTCTGTGTGCAATGGGGAAAATACTATCAGTAGCATACATTTGTTGTGCTGTGCATAAAGAATTTCATAAGACATGGAACATATGGGAAGTTCTCAATAAATGGCAGCTATTGCTATCAGTGATGACTTCTTATTGATAACTCATTTTTCATCTACATCCTTCTTCTATTACTGAAAATAATTTAAATCAAGTACAATGAAGAGACAGCTTAATTTTCTGAAATAATTTTTAAAATGTTATCAATATATCACACATTAACATAGCATTTCTTATTAAATGAACTTTTTAAAACCTATTATTTAGCTAAATCTCCTAATAAAAGTAGGAAACTTGAGTCAGAAATTATTCTTCTATTATGAAAATATTTTATAGAAAAAACCTCTGAATAATTTTCAGAAGTTGCATGTCTTATGATTAGCATTTATGGAGATAGATATTTGCAATTTGGAGACAGATATGTAGCATACATGTCATTAAAAATAAAAATATACTTTTTAAGTGCTTACTGATGAAAATGCTAACATTAAATTTTTTAATCAATTATAGAAAACTTCAGTGTTTAAGCTTCACTCATAACCTTATCTTTCTTCCTCTTTGTAACCAAATAATTTATTTTATTTTGTTTTCCTTTCTCACATTAATACGTGATGTTCCAGTGGTTAGTCAAATATTTATTGCCAGGTCTAAAGGCCATTTTAGTCAAAATTCTCCTTTTGTTGCCAATGTTTTTTATTTGTATTTGACTCAATAGAAATAGATAAAAGAGTACACTAAGTAATGCAGCCAAAATAATCAGGTATATAAATTTTTTGTTTGTTTCCACATTCTAGATTATTGACTCATGATAATGTAATTGGAAAGTAATAATTAGTGAAAAAATATTTAATGATTTTACAAAATATTATGATTCTGAGTTAAGATGTTTCATAAATGTTCTTTGTAGTGCTGGAGGTGGGGTGTATGTAGCTCAGTAGTGAAGATTGGCCCTGAGTTCAATCCCAGGAGGAAAACAAACAAACCAAACGAAACTAAATTTCTCTGTAAGGCAGAGAATGTACCATACCAATAAAAAGACCATTACAGGAGCTGCGTTTGTGGCTCAGTGATAGAATGCTTGCCTAGCATGTATGAGGCACTGGGTTCAATCCTCAGCACCACATAAAAATAAATAAATAAAATAAAACTATGGTGTCCAACTACTACAAAAAATAGTATTTTAAAAAAAGACTATTGGATAAAATTTTAAATAAAAAGTTGCATCTCTGGATATGCTGCCTTTGACTAACCTTGAAGTTCCTGTTCCTCTGAATATAGGAGCTACTCTAAAATATCTACATGTCTCATATGCAAATATGTAAAACTTGACATTGAAAAGAAGAGTCAAGAACTACTGAGCCAGATGCTTTCTGAAAATCAAGAAAGCCATCGCCTGCTTGCTACTTGCTGTAAGGGGATGTGTTCCACTCACTTTACCAAGGACCCTGGCCTTACCACAGAGGGAAAACTGGGAACTAGAGCTGCTTCAGCTCAGCACACCTCCACACAGATCAGGCGCTGTACTACATACTCATTTACCTTGAAGACTAGCAGGACTTTTGCTTGAGTCATTCTTGCAAACAGAAAAACAGAAGTAGTAAAATCCAAGTCTCAAGCCCTTTTTCTGTAGGGAAATCTAAAAACTAATTAGTGAATGGAAAAAAGGACAGCATACTTCTTTTGGCTTTATTGGAATTTTTCTCAATGTCTTCAACTACAAATACAAAAAGATGATCAGGAATAAGGCAGGAATTAAATCTAAGTGCAATTCACTGTTATATTTTTTAATCTTCTCTATCCAGTCATAAGATCACTCATAATGCCATAGTTCTATCACATATTATCTATTTACTTTAAGTGTTTACATAAAACTATGGTTGACTTGAGAAAATTTCAGTATTTAAATCAGTATATATAAAAACAAAGAGCATCCTTTCTAGCATGAGTACAATTTTTTTCCAGCAAACATGCATCAGAAATATACTCAGTACAAGACATTTTTGTGACACTGTGGTAGGCACTAAGACAGGAATAATAAATAATTTACAACCTCACCACTAGGAACCCACAGTCTAGTGGAGAATACATAGAGTCCCACTAAGAGAGAATTTCAAAGCTATGCTACCAGGCATGATGGTGATGTATACAGTTCGATGAGCAGCTCTAAGAGGTCACCTAAACTAGACAAGGATAGATAAAGGAACAGAGGAAAAGGAATTTGAATAGTGTTCTTCATAATGGTAGAAATGCTCTATCCAAACTTTCTCTTAATTCCACCTAATATGCCCAAGGTAACAAATTAGCATCTGTGAATATTTTAATTGGTCCCTTGGGTATGCTACAAGAAGAGAAATCTAATTATCTCTAACAACAACAAAAATCTTATAAATGTGAGTTTGTGAGGCTGGAAAGAGATGCAATTCCGAGGACACAGGAGCTGGGCAGTCTGCAAGAGCTTAGGCAACCCTAATCCTCTGTCTCTCCCATATGCTGTTTCTCTCTCTCATAGGGGACCCCACTCTTCATAACTCTCTGCTCTTTTCCTTTGCTCCTTTAAACTTGCAGTCATAAATTTCCTAAATGAGCTCTTCCTGCTTATAGTTTTAGTCTCTGTGCCTACATAGACAGACACAGCTCAAATTCTAGTGCCAGGTCAGGAGTAAGAAGAATGTGTGGGCTGTCCTTGGGTCAGGAGCCCTCCTAAATCTAGCCACCTAAAAACAGGGAAGTGGCTCAAGCAATTCCAGCCCATTGGGGTAGCTGTGCCTGTCCGTATAGGCAATTCCTTGGGAGCTGGTTTGAGCAGGTAAATATGTACACAGATTCAAGACTTTACCTGAAAAAATTTAAGGCACATTCTATTTATTTCCTGTTCTATCCTTTGTTCGTATTATTCTAATTTGTAGAGCCTTTTAATTCTCTAAAATTTGATCTATGACCAGCAGAATTTTTTTAGCTGAATCCTCAACTATTTTGGCCCAGCTACCTTTCCTAATAAAACTCTAACTTTCCTATATAAGAAAGAAAACTTTGACCCTGACCTTATAGTTCTGTGCCCAGACAAATAGGTCAATGGCCTGTCTATCACCAAATTACAGCTGGGTTTAAACTCTCTGTGGTCATTTCTGCATATCTCTGCAATCAGATTCTGAGGATGCTGTTTTCTTCATATAATGGAGAATTCATGCCTTCATTAGATATTTATTGAGCATGTATTTTTTGCCAAGAACTATTATAAATTCTGAAATTATAGCAAGGTATTCTTCACCAATCAGAAATTATTACAACAAAAATTATTTGAATATGACAATTGTGGAAACTAAACCATGTCCTTTAATTAACACATTGTGAAGTAATCCAGTCTGTAAGGCATTTGATACATTCAAAATTATTAACTGAGAATATTGAAAAAAATTATCCATTTCCGAATAGAAAAGGACAATCATTATGAATATCCATCATGTTATATTAAACCTCTAACATCTAGAATGTAGTTCTATGATAGTGTTTATGACATTTACTTCAATTGTTCTCTTTTTCTGTTACTTTTCCAAAACTATGAGCTCCCTAAATAAATTTTATAATTCCCCCAGGTTCTCATTGAAAAAATGAGGATGAAATATTCCCTAGGATAGCTTTGAGGCATAAGTAAGTGACCAAGGACATTTCCAATAAGATTACAAGTGGAAATGAAAGAACGTGTTCTTATGCGGAACTGCCCAAACTTATCAGACTCCAGTAATACGAACTTCAAAAAGAGAGTATTTTGAAACTGTTTCCCATTGATTACTTCCAACACCAATGAAAGAGTAAAAGGAAGCATCAGGTGGCATGAAAGCCTTTTTCATTAGTGGTTTTTGAAGTGTCTAGAGAAATAAGCTTAAAATAGAATGCTGAGCACATCACTATTCCAATTCTCAGGTGTACAGCAGCAGGTTAGACATATCTGGATTGGACGGAACATCGTGATCAGTGCTACGTTGAGTGCAGTGAAGCATCCCAAAGGCCAGCAAAGCTAAATGCACATTGAGGCTTCCCACCCACACAGAATGCCATGAAGGAGCAGAGCCAAAGCTTGGAAAAGGATGACCCACACTTCAAGAGCTTCTAAGGATCATCTTCTCTAACCCCTTGACTGTTTGTCCTAGAAAACCATGAAGCAGGGTGGGGGAAATCCACAAGATTTACCTGAAGAAACCTAGCCAAAGCATAATCAGGAAAATATGCCACATGAGTGCCACAAATATTGCCAGGGGGAAAGAAAGCAAGGAGCAAGGAGCAGACATCCTTCAGGCTAAAGTTTAAGATTACCTGCTCAAAGCTAGGATTTTAAGAGTGCTAGATCCCACCACTTCAGCCCATCAGCACCCAAAACTGCTCTGCCACTCTCTATACAAACCTGTCAAATCATATGAAATATTTCCACTTAATTTTTTCTCAATTGCCAAATGACAGCAATGCCCAAACCAATTCATGCCATGTGCCTATGAGTTTACCTCCATGCCTAGATTGTCAAACACAGGGGTGTAGTCCTTCTCTCAAACACTACTGGATGGCACCTGACTTCCAGCCACAGTACTGAAAGAAAACCACTCATGCTTTCCTTGATCCACTCCCATTCACAATGAAGCCTGATGATAGACCAAATTAAAATTCATATAATGTTTTAATTTATTAACTTACTAGCTTAGGTCAGCACTGTGCTTGATGATGAAGTTGTATGCTAGCTAACCTTCCCAACTCATAATCCTTGCCACATTATCAGAAAGTCAGAGGCCACAATATAATTCCATTTTGTCTATTATACTATTAATATAATTCCATTTTGTCTATTATACTATTATACTTTGCTATTTCCTAGTACTACTTGGTTTTTGTGAGAAGCTAGGATTCCAACAATTTTAAAAAGACAATAAAGTAAAAAGAAAAATTACATAAATAAGCAGAAAAATAATGCTTGGGTAAAAATCAGCTTGCACATCAGTGCTGACCTCTTCTTAGTATAAGTTTTATAGGAATCAAAGGTTTTGTTGGTCTTATTCACCTCTGTGTTCCCAGGACCTATAATAACATCTGACATATGTTGAGTGCACAATGAATTCTTATTTATTAATTGAATCAGTGAAAATAATTGAAGGATAGCCAAATCCAGATAGAACCAAGCCCAATGAGTAACTAGAAAAATATTTATGCTTATAGACCATAAATGTCTCACTCTGTTTCTTATTTCTCTAAATTTTTGTCTCTCACACATACTAATCCCCAGTTCCTTCATGCTTGTAGATAGTAGTGAAGGTATAGCATATTAAATTTAATTTTTTTTAGTATACTAAATCTACTTTGCTAGAATGGTATTTGAAGATGAACTAGAAGGCTTCTCATAAAAGAAACCACAATCTGTGGTCCTTGGGAGCTAGGACATTACCTAAGCTACACATTCTCAAATATTATGTGAAACTCTTCCAAATAAGAGTCTTACCAAAAAATTGTGAATAGGAAACTCTCTGTGTACGAGTCCCCAAAAGAAAAATCTACTATTCTTATAAATTTCATTCTGAATGATTTCTGGATAAACTTAGGAAATACATATCTCTGAGAACAATGTAGTTAGGATAAAGTTTAAAATCACCGTAGTGAATTGGTGAAAACTTTCCATTCTTTGGGATATGGGCAGAATCATGAGGCAAGACTTAGGAGGGTCCTGATCTGAGGTTTTTTCTGGTCATTAGAGAAGAAGGAGCAAGAGAAGTGGGAACAACACAATTTCCAAGATCCTAAAGCTTACATGATTCTATCCCAGATGGCCTCCAAAATATTTAGAATAGCTCTTTAATTTTACAGGTAAGGAAATAGAAGCCAGAGAGATAAAAAAAAAAAATACCCAAGGTTACTCACCTTATTACTAGCAGATGGGTATTCTCTCCAAATCATAAATGCTTTGAAAGGAAAACTGTATCCACAGCATGTTTGCAACATGCCTTTACTGCCTACTTTCACTGTATATACAGGCACATGTTATAAAATTGGGCCAAATAATATTTAATTCCCCACTGTAATAGTAGTTTTACATTCCACATTTAGACAGCTGGCATAATTGAAGACAGCTTGGAACCCCTGAGGATATCCAAACTGTCGAAATTGAAGAAAAGATTTAAGTATCCTGCAGTGTAAGACCTACTCAATGACATTACAAAGCTGATTCAAAATATCGTCTTTGTTGGATCCTCAATATCCAATCTATGAACAATAGACATAATTAAACATAAAAAGCTGTAAATTAAGCAAACTAAATGATGGAGCAAATCATTTCATTTTTGCACCTGTGAAGTACAGTATGCCATTGTTATTTTCCCAAAGAAGAGAGAACAGACTCTTGCATGGACAATTATCAAAAGGGTTCAGAGGAGAAGCAGCTATAATGGACAATAGATTTCTTTCCAAAGACTAAAAAGATATCAATGAATGTAGTTTTCAAGTCAAAGTGAGAATATGCAGCTGCTGCCACAGATTCTTTTTAATGTATTTCAATGTTACTAATTAAAATTTTAAAAAAACCTGAGGTCTCCTATTCTCAAGCTAGTAAAAAGCAGAGAACACAGAATGACAACTTCATGCTACACTTTTTTACTTGTCTGCAAAATAACTTTAGGTTCATTTTGTGCTTGATAGCTACAGAAAATAGTTTATGCAATGCACCTGGTCTAGAGATGACTACACAAAAGGAGGTGGAACCATGGTTAAGAGCACAGATTCTGAGACAGAAGCCTTGATGCAAGTCCTTCTCATTTCCGGTATCCTTAGGTAAGTTTTTCAGTCACTGTATATTTGCCTTCTTTACCAGTAAAATGGGAATAATTATAATACCCACCTCATTGGATCGTCATGAGAATTAAAAGCAGCAATCAGTGACACTCTGGCTAGTGAACAATTGTTAGCTATTGTAATTTTGATTTAAAATGTTGCATACTATATTTTTAATTGCAACAAACAGGAGAAAATATCTAAGACTAATTCTTATCCCAGCACTTATTCCTGATTCAGAATAATGATCAAGGGAATTTCATCCATAAACCAGTTATCTAAGAACTTAAATAAAAAACACAACTTGCTGCACTGAAATCAGATAAAAGGTAAACACAAATATATTCTAGTATATACTGGAAAAAATATCGGCAAGGTGAGCAAGGTCGTTGTGTGTATCTTGCCAGCAGAGACACACAGTGTCACCTCCAGCCTGGATTGAACTAAAAGAGCCAAGGGAAAGATCTGCCAATGAGCCCACCATGAACTAGCATAAAACCACCTGCAAAATCCATTCAAGCATCTGTCTCTGTGCAGTGCCAAATCTTCTCCTCCTACCCCACCAGGCTGGCCCCATCTACCACAGAGCAATTCTACAAGCCACCTTTTCTTCAATTCATCATTGCTGGGCCTCTTCCATTTGATCATCCCTGGAGATATTATGTGAAACTCTATGCAGAAACTCACTCTCGTTTCATGTACTAATGCTTGCTATAAGTGCTTCTCCTGCTAATTCAGTACCTGTCCAAATCAGTCAGACTGATGCTTGTACTAAAGCACTGGACACTTTAATATCTCATGAATTAATCCTCAAAATTATCATAAGGAAAACAATGAAGATTGGGTGCATTATCCACTCAATGACCATTTGCTGTTTTCTGAGTGATCAAAGTAAGATTGGGACCATGGACATGTGTTCATGCTATGAGGGTGTTCTGAAACATGTAAAGGTAAGAAAGAAGCAAGAAGAGTGACCACAGCCTATAATTCCATATCTATAACTGATAATAATAATATTAGCTACTTCTTGTGATTATTTAATAAATATATCATCTATAGACTAGTTCCTGGCAGGTCCTAACCACAGTACATGCTGGAGATGATGAGATAATGACCAATATCATGACCATGAAAAGACAATGATGATGAAAGCAACTGCTAATAGACAAGACACCTGATACCAAGCACCCAATGACTAAAGTGTGCTTGATATTTAGAGAAAATAATTAAAATATTCAACTCATACTCTGCTCTCACTAATTTTACATGTTGTCGGGGGATATGATAATGTAGAAAGCAGGAATTTATTTCAGAATGAGACATGAGCTACAGAAGCAAAAAAATAGATGAGAGTTTGAGAAAATAGAAAAAAATAGGCAATGAAAGAGGCCCTAGAACTATGGAATTATGAAGCAGTTTAATTCAGAAGACAATAAAATAATATTATCAAACAATATTGATAATGCCTATGCAGCACTTGTAACAGATCAGTCATTGATCTACTTATTCTTTAAGATATTTTATTAATTTTACCCATACAACAATTCTGTGTATTAAGAACAGTTGTCATCCTCTGAAACTACAGTGCAGGAAGATTAGGAAATTTACTCAAGATCTTGCTAGTGCTAAACAGTAAAAAGTATTTAATACCTTCAGTTGGTCCCCAGTCCTTAGTTTTAGCTGCTCTACTACAATGCCTATCAAATGAAGCAGGAGAAGACATCCCCCAAAACTTTCATAATTAATATAAAAAAGATATATTATGGGTGGAGATCTGGAAAATCTTTAAACAAAAGACCAACATAGAGCATCAGGTTAATCATGAGGGGATGACTATTGTTCAATGTTTAAAGTGAGTAGATGCTGTTCCAGGATAGAAATTTTTATCACCTTTTCTGAAATCACTTTTGAGAAAACTATAACATTTTATGTTCTCATTTTAATACTAAAGATGCTTCATCCTGAAAAGTGTTTTGTTGTGTTTGTTATTTGCCATCACAGCTCGAAAATCACTCCTGCCTATGGCACAAGTGAATGGAAATAATCCACGCCTTCTGATAACCTGCAATCTAAGAGTGAGTAACCATGAAAAGTGCATGTGATACATTTAAATAAGCAGGATAGGGATTACATTAGATTCATTTGCAATGGGAAAGATGGATAGGACACTGTGTGCCAGGTAATGAAAAACTGGAGGAATATGCCTAGAAAAAAATACTGAGAGATAAATGGCAGCTCGGATAAGGAAGAATTCTGATCTCACAGAAATAGAAAAGAAGAATTATAGAAAAAAGTAAAAAATCATACACATAATGAGGCTAATTATAAAAGGGAAACTAATTATAAAATCCAGATCAGTTTTTAGGCAATTGCTATGCAGAAGATGTTAAGCCATGTTGCATAAAAATTTAGTGATGAAATTGTAGTTCCAGTATCTCACATGAATTCAAAATTTTAGCCAAGTGAAGAGCTGTTTGTATGAAAGGATAGCATAGGTATTTGAAATATAATTATTTACCCATCAAGTTCATAGTATATTTTTCACAACCTCCCAAATCAAGACCAGCATCTGTGAAGCAACACAAGTAAGCACAGTCACATGCTTTGTAGATTCACATTATGATCCTGTTCTCAGAAAAGCTGCCACTGTCTAATTTTGCAGGTAATCACCTAAAACATGATTCTTCTTTAATTTTGGGGTTCTCAAATGGAAATCCTCTCCCCCAAAACATGTATGTATGTATGTATATATGTATATATATATATATATATATATATATATATATATATATATATATATAAAACTTCACAGGATATGAACTAAGTATACCAACCTGTGAAGGTGTGTTTTGTTGAAGAGCTGAGGAATACTTTGCTTTGATATTTCAATAAGCCCTCTGCATCACAGGGCAATATTCAAATTGTGCATGAAACTTACACAAGAAAACAGTAGACTCCCAAGTTTTCCCTGAAAATAAGTCACTTCAGGTTACTCAGACTAAGAGGCAGTATGGCCCACTGGTTCTTGGCGACTCTTAAAGGTCAAACTTTAAAAGCACTCCTTGGCTTTGTTCTGTGACACAGCACATGGGTGAGATGATACCCTGGAGTTTTTGCACACAGAGAGGTGGAAGATCAGGGAAGCAGGCATGTGCTGAGGTAGTCAGGAAGACAAGCTGGTCCTCTGTGAGCATCTCCCAAGTGGCATAAATATTCTCACAAAAAGAGTTAGGAATTATGAACATAATCTAAAATTAAGGAACAATTTGATAGGTATCTTAAAGGGCTCAAGAATGGAGAAACTTCAGAGGAGAATGAAGAAAATGTGGCAGAAATGAACAAATTTGGCTTTTAACATACTTCTTGGAAAAAAATTGGGGATCCATCCAAGCATGGCTGTTATTATTCTACAACAGAGCAGAGGGAAAACCCCTTCTGTATTTGGAGATACTTTATATTTATTGCTTGAATAGAGTTTAACAGAAGGCTTGCAACAAATCTGCAAATTTTATTAGTAAGAGTTTGAATTTCAGCTCCACCACTATCTTAATAGATAGTCTTGAGAAAGTTAAGTAACTTTTCTGAGTATCTGTTTTTCCAACTTTATGACTATATCAAAGAGTTTCATGAGGTTAAGTGATTTTAAGTGTGCAAGAGCATAGAGCATGGCATAGATGGCACATAGATGGAGGAATCATTCAAAGAAGATAGTTGAATTTGAAAAAAAAACCTTTCATATAGCATAACATGAGAAAAGTTTATGAAAGTAATGAAGAAAAATAAAATAATAATTGAGAGGAGAAGCCATAGAAACAAGCACTTTGGTGGTGATGTATGCAGGATCCATGACGACTTTACCGGTCTTACTGGGTGCAAAAACATTGAGTCAGACACACTCTTTCTCTAAGGCAGAATCAAGGCCTCGTTTTCAATCCCTGGGGTGCATAGAGTCCCAATTCTATAAATGCACATAGCTCTCAGGAGGGTTCAGTAAATGCAAAGGCACCACACACCCTGTGTTGTATGATGACATGTGACTGCAACACTACAAAGCTGTTTAGAATTTAAAATACACAGATGCTCTATCAATCCAAATTCTATGAATTTCCCCCAGTATGTTTTCAATAATAAAAAATGTATTGCTGTTTTCCCCTGGGTAATACTCTTTTCCTCCAAATTATGTTAAAGTCAGAGGAAAAAGGAATTAGTGGTGGGAAGGGAGAGGAAAAGAGGGGGTGGGAACTAAGTTGGTTACTGTGTTGTGAAAAGGGGTGAAGAAAGAACTAGACCTGGGGTTAGTGCTGTTTTGACATTCCTCCATCAGGAAAACATAGGGACTGTTTATTTTAAGTAATTACAACCCTGTGTTCTTGACATATGCTCAACCAGTGTCCCACCGAGATCACAGCACTTCTTCTGCTATATTATACTCTGCTTACTTAATCATTTTCTATCACTGGGCATTGTTTGGTGCTCATAACCCAAAGCAATATTTTTACTATCTCTTTACTAAGCATTATTCTGCAGTTGATAATTTATTATTCCAAATATTTTTTTTATTTATTCAACAAAATGTACATAGCATTTGCTGTGTATCAGTTACGCTTAAGTAAGTTATTAAACAATAATTCATTCACTCTTCATAAAGAACTAAGAACTATTATCCCCATGTTTTAACTTATAAGGGTACAGGGAGGCTGAACAACTTACCCAAGGTCACAAAGCAAGGTGGCAGGGCTAGAGTTTGAACCCAGGCTCAGGTGTACATGCATATAAACAGTACTTGATGCTGCTCTTCAGATAGGATTAAGTGGATTAATACATAAAAATAGCATGGAAAAATATCTGGCAAATAATAATGGCTTAGTAATTGTAAGATATTCTATATATTTCTATGATGCTATTTTCATACAATGAATGGATAAACATATTGATTGATCATTCTGACATGGTTAATTGGAAATATATTGCATTGGACAAATTATTGTCATCCTTTTGCATATTGGTAAAAAGATTTATGATTTCCATGTTGTTAATTGGGATATGGTTCAGAATAGGAGAATAGCCTCACTGGATGAATTTATATTAAGACTTTGACTTCTGATGGATATACTAAGTCTGTGGCTCTGACACAGAGGAAAATTAGATTAATCCAGTAAGAACTGTTCCTCATGAAGTCACATTGATTTTTGCCTGCATTAGATGGTCTTCCAGGTGCTTACAAAATTGATCTACTCCAGGTAAGCAGGAAATCTATCACTTTCCAAGTTTGTCCTTTTTTGTTTGCTTACTTGTTTTTTAAAATGAAATCGAGCTTACCTTTTTCTAAGCATATATGCCGAATGCACAGACAGGAGAAAATCCAATTTTCCATAAGATACATTTTTTTTTTCTTTTCTGGCTTAACATTCAGGAAACTATCCATTAACAGTGGTAATTTATACTTTTTTGCTGTCTCTTACAACACCGGTTTGGAATTAAATCAGTAGCAATCTAAACACATGACAGTCCTCAATGAAATAGCCATTAGTGATATACTAAAAGTAAAATAGGGCCATAATTATTAAATAGTATTCTTTATATTACTAAATTTTCATTTTATGTGGAAAAATTAATGTTCATAGTTTAGTTAATTTTCTGCTTGAGCTGTGAAATCATTTACACTCGCACAGTTAAAACATAATAATATAATGATAAAAAGTTTCAAATGCTTAGTGTTCTTCCCAAACAGTTATTTGTAGGTAGGGTCTAAAAATTGCTGACTTGTAACTGCTCTGAACTTACACATAGTACTTGAAATAGTGTAAGCTATTCCCTTTTATGCACATTTGCTGACAGAAAGAAATGCATTTTAAAGGAAGATGCTTCTACTTCTAGATTCTGTGCATCAAACATAATCTTCTTGCGATAGTGACCATTTTTAAGATATATTTGTTATTGATATGGAAGTATTTACATAAATTATGTGCCTGTAAAATGCAAAGAACGCTGAATTGCTGGTGATATTTATTCAAATGTGGTTACAATGAACATGATATATATGCAATTTGTTTTTAAGATAGTCATTTCTGATTTCAACAACAATTTCAGCCTCGTTAACAGCGTTTGGAATTCTCTTATGATTCTGTATTTTTTCCCTTTGAATTTACAAGAAAACTTGCTCAAAGCTCATTATAAACTATGATTATGTCTACTTTTGAACTAGATTTCATCAAAGCTAAAAAGAATCAGATGAGAGACTTGATTATTACAGTTTCCTTAGAAACATGGGAAAGAGTAAAAACACCTTAGAATCCAAGACATTTTGGCAAAGAACCTCACAGTCCATCTGCTGTGTTCAATAATTATGAGAACACAAACAGAGTAACTATCATTCAAATATCATTGTGAATAATTATATTTTGTTAATAAAGGAAAAGAATTTGCATTATATTTATGATTTCTAAGTAAATAGTATACATTAGAAAAAACTCATTAGAAAAGAATGAAGAGAAGGGTAGAAAAAGGAAGGGAGGCAGAAAGAAAGAAAAGAGAAAGAAAAGGAAAATGAAGGAATCAAAAGATGGAGCATGTGACTCCTTCTCTGTCCAGTGGCTAGCCCGTATATAAACAGCCTCTGAAGATCGGTGCATTAATAGCTTGCTAAACAGCACCCTCCATATCTATGGGAGGTGGTCCAGTAAACTCCTAACTTGCATTACTTAACTTCATCCATTTATTTATTCATTTGTGGGTTTTTTCAACAATATTTATTTTTACAATATCCTATGTAGAATACAATATTTTTACTATATCCTATGTAGAAGACTACAGAAACGACTGGAGATTTCATAGTGAACAAGACTTAATCTTTGATTTCAAAAGCTTAGAGGCCACTGGGGAGATAGAAATAGATTGCAAAATTACAAACCCTTTTATCTGTGCAGGAGGCTCTCTCACTTCCATCCCATTCTTTTGGTAAGATCTTTATTCTTTCCTTTGTGAAACTCCAAACCCATCCTTTCTTCAAGATGTTGCTCTCAGCCAATATTCTTACCAGACCTTGGTTTAGCAAGGTTGGAGTCCAGTACCCAGATTTTCCTCTCCCACCAACTTCCTTTCCCTCTCCCTGGTTTGGCTACAAGGGTAATAAGATTTACACAAACCCATCAATTTTACTTACACATTTGAATACTAAACACAGACACATGGGGATATAAGGTTTTTGAAACTGAGTGATCAACTCATAATCCACAAATCCTGGTGTTGAGATTGATTTGATGGATTCTATTTTTCTCCAGGGCTTGATTTTCATTTTTCATTCAATTCCGTTAACTATACATATCCTCCCAAGAAATCTGTTTTTATTGCTTACGCTACTCAAATGGATGTTGAAATTCTTATTAATGGCTCTAATATATCACTGTAAGTTATCAGGACTACAATCCCATGCATTAATCCAGAAAGACAGATGTTCTGGGCCTAATTCTTCATGTAAACCTTACTTAAGCAAAATTCCAAGTTCAACATAATTATGTTTAATTAGGAACTCATGGAAACTTGAAATAAGAAGAAACTATAAGGCAAGGTCATCTAATCTCCCACTCATTGTTTCTGAAAATCCCTATAATATAATCATGTAGCTACTCTTTGAATATACCTATAGATGGAGAACTCAAACTGCTTAAGACAGTTTCATATTTGTATGCTTCTCATCATCAGAAAGACCTGGCACTTAGCTAAGGTTTGCTTCCTTATAAATTTTCATTTTATAACTTTTCAATGAAAATTATATTCTTTGCCATTTTCTACAAAGGTCTAAACTTAATTTGACACTTACACTATCAATCAGTCTTCTTACATGCTCCAAAATAAATTGTCAGAAGAGACTCAAGCCCTATAAGATAGAGTTGCAAAAGAATGTAGATCTTCAGAGACCACATCTTTGACCACAAAAAGAAAAAAAAAATAGCCATGCTTGAATGAATATTTAAAGATCAGGTGAAAAAAAAATGCCAAGAAGTGCTGACCTTTCATGACAAGCTGCCAACAAAATGAATATTTCTTGGCAGGTAGACCAGATTCAAAGGCCAAATATCAATGGATGAACACCCATCCTCCAGTATTTAATATGATTCAATGAATCATAGTCAAGAAAAACTCGAAAGATAATGTAGCTAAAATCATATCATTTTACTGCAAGGAAACTGAGGCATGAAAAGTAACTTCCATTTTTGTAAACAAAACTGTGCTATTTCTTGAAAATTCAGGTCTCTAAGATAAAATGTCTGGTGTTTTAAAATTTGAAAGAAAATTATATGGGGCTGGGGATGTGGCTCAAGCGGTAGCGCGCTCGCCTGGCATGCGTGCGGCCCGGGTTCGATCCTCAGCACCACATACCAACAAAGATGTTGTGTCCGCCGAGAACTAAAAAATAAATATTAAAAATTCTCTCTCTCCTCTCTCACTCTCTCTTTTAAAAAAAGAAAATTATATATATATTTCTTGTTTAAATATAATTTAGGATCTTGAGAATTGAATTTCTGTATGGCTGGACCATCTATTATGCAAAATATGAAACATAAAATTTAATATACTTGGGAAATGTCATATTAGAAAGGAAATCAAGGGATGCCCTCCAAGAATTCCTATGAAGAAATGAAGATTGCTCATCACTTATTATTGTCCCTCCTAAGCAAATGACTATTGCAAAGAACTGAAAATCAACTGTAAAACTTCAGCAACGAATCTGACTTGATAAATTTTAGCCATTTCAAATTTTTAATTTTTTTCACTTTAAAAAAATTTCCTCACTTAGCATTTTTAAAATGAAAAAGGTTTAATGTATCCAAAATGCTCTATCTTTCATTCCCATGATAGTTTGATTAGTGCTCTGGAATTGAAGGTTAAGATTATAGTACTTGCTATATCTGCCCACTGGGACCCAAATAGTTATGCTTCTGCTACATATGTTTGCTACTACAATCTTGTAGTTAGAAATTTTGCAAAGCAAACAAAACCAACAAGTTAACTTATTTTCTTTTTACTTCAAAAATCTGTTAATCATTTTCTGGCCAATGGAATGAAGTAAAAGTTCAATTTTTTTTCCTCTGAGTAATGATTATTTGTTGATTAACTCAATATTCTTTAATTGGTTTGCTAAACGAATTTAAAAACTCTATTTTTTGCCACACGATAGATTTTTCCTTTGTGCACTACTATATCTAGTATTTTCAAAGTATAAAAATAATCTAACTTGTCAACAAGTTAGTCTTTTGGCATTTTCAACCACCTGGAAATTAGTTGGCATTAGAAGTTGATTAGGGGGTTTTATGCATAAATTTCACAAAACATTTATCAAGGTGTCCACATTTCAGTCATAAGAAAGATCTCAAATGTACCCAGAACCTGCTTGTTCTTATCTTCAAACACTTCTAACATATTCACATAGATATTAAATACTAATGAATAATGTGAGGAAAAACACTGACATTGATGAAGGTACAGTTGAAGGATACACCCCAGATAAGGCTAAACAGAATGTGACTGAGCACATTTGTGGGTCACAGCAAAATTCTATCATTGATAGTCTTAATTAAAAGCCCAGCATTTAAGAAAAATGTTAAATGTGTTTAATGTACTATAGGTAAGAAAGTCAAATAAAACTACACTGCCTATCATAAAATTTTCTATAAGTAATTAAAACATTTCAAAAATTACTAGTGCTTAAAATGGAGCATTAATTACATGTAAAATTAAGCTAAAAAGATAGCATATTCCCTAGCATTGTCAAATGCCAAAGCACAAATAATTGTAATTTTTAGTAGTTCAGTTGCCATCACTATGCTTAGATTAATTGAATCCATATTCTTAACAACATAATTGAGCATCATGACATTTTGAGACAGTACTAATCCTGCAAATATAAGTCCACCAATATGCTTTATGGTAATAACAGACAACCAAAATTATGCTGTAAGCAAAAAATGCTAGTTTATGATATATTATTATCAAGAGATGTTGGTTTCATATGTTGTCATTGTGCATATTTCCTTGTTTCTATGGTAACAGGTAATTCCCTTTATTGCAGCTTCTATTGCAGTTATTCTAAACCTCAACATTTTCTTTCCATTGTATTTCAGGATGCTTTATGCAAACAATGCTATACAGATGTTTAAGAAAATCTTAGGGTGATAGATATGTTCTAAGAAATATCTGCTGACAGCATGGTATTCCCTCTAGCATTGCTGAATGACTTTGTTTAATGGCAGTGGCCTATGTAAAACAATATGCCTCAATGAGAGTCTTAGGTTTCATCCCCAGGTATGTCATTGATGATTTGTGGAGGTCATCTAACAACTTTAGCCATGTTTCCTGAATTAAATACCAAATTGGAAAAACTACTGATAGTTCTTATGAGCTCCTAGGAGAACTTGAAATACTCTCTGTCCCTTCTACCTTGCCAAGACAATCACCCTCTCTCTGTGGAACACAGGACCATCTGGACACAGACACAGGAACACAGAGAAATATGTCACTAAAAATCATTTCTTTCTGCCTCTGTCACTTCCTGAAATATCGTTTTCATGATTTGCTTAAACACATACACACTATTCCTCTTATCTGGGGACATAAAACAATTTGCTAAGATGGCAATTAGTTTACATCAATCAACTTTTCAAGAAATTCCAATGGGCCCACTCTGGTTGGAACCAATATTCATTAAGTAAAAATCATCTCAGTTAATTCCTCAATACGCAACTAAAATATATTATAAATTCCTTTCTAGTACATATTGAAAATAATGGCTCATATTTAATATGAATTGCAAATAACAAGGAGTCAACATGGAGAGCCAAAAGTGTCCTATGGTAATAAATGAATCTGTTTCAGAAGCACTTTGGCTCTTCTGACCTCCTGGGGTATTGATATTGATTCTAGTTCCATCAGAACTAGATATATACTAAATAAAACGCCTGAAACCTTAAAGAGCCAGCATACCTTGGAATATTTTGAATCCATTTTCACAATAGACCAATAACATAACACTCATTTCAAAATTCATATTTCTAGAATTTTTCTTTTTATCCGTTATTATGAAAATAAAAATTATAAAGATAATATTTACAGATCATGTTAAGTTCACTCATATTGCAATAATGTGTCATTGATTAAAATGAGAATGAATTTAGTCATTTAAGTAAGAATTATTACTCATTGAAATACTCTATCCAGCTGGATCCATATTAACAAATTCACTGAAGAAAAGTTTGATAACTATAGTAGTAATAATCTGATCACAGTTCAAATTATGTAGATAAATATCTGTTTAAAGATACTAAAGGTAATTCTGCTGCCAGAAGCAAATTGTGTTGTCTTTAAAAGAAAACAGAATAATTCCTGTAAATAGCCTTTCTAATACTTTTTATTGTTTTCTTGGATGCTATCCTCCTCACACTCCATCTCCTAGATTTTTGTATCTGGAAGAAATTGAATGTACAGATTTCCTTCAGATAAAACCTAAAATATGGTGTGAATTAGAAGAAGATGTGTATGCTAGAACATAAAGGAGATATCCTAGATATATTGGAGACTGTTCCTGAAAATTGAATACTTTTTTTTTCTAGCTTAATAGTATTCCATCTAAGGAATAGAAAAACCAGGTCATCTATGATACACAACATAAGTAGAGGATGTTGAAGAACTATATATCATTCCTGAACACTTTTTTAAAAAAATAGTGGGGGATTTAAATACAAGTTCATGAAAAACAACCCACTTTACCTTTCAAAATGTCAGTGAAACAAATGGGAAATGGAATAATAGGTAATTAGTATCATAATTATCTCTAATGACCATGAAATTATAGATTTCCCCTCAAGATTTTCTATCTGTTGCCATGTAACCCAAAAGATTATGTATATGAATACAAGGAAAGAAAAAACTGCATTAGAATCTGTTAGCAGGCTATATATTTTATCTTTGAAGCATGACTTGCTAATTGGTTTGATGTTTTGCTTAAACACTACAGTGTGTGTGACCAAAACATTTTCAAAATACTTCATTTAGGTGCTTACTGCTGTTAAAAACAGCATTTTGCAACAACGAGATGTTCTGTCTTTATAAAATATGTCAGCATAATGAAAAGAGAAAAAAATCACAACAAGTGAATTGTTCTGTGTAACTGATCCACATTGTGTGCAATTATAATACTCTAATTTCTTTTCAAATAAAAGGGAACTCAAATATTGAACAATATGGACCTATTATTTTATACACCAGATTTCATTTTGTGGAGGAAAAGATGGTATGTGAGCAAATATACTAAAAACTGAAATAAGAGCATTAGTAATTATTTGATCAGTACTTTAATTAAAAAATGATCAGCAGTTTGTTACTCCCTGGTTTCCAAAACGAAAGCATCTCACTGTGCAGTTGCCTGGTCCTTATTTTCTTTACATTAAAAACAAACAGAAAAAAGTTATAGAACATGGACAGGAAAAGAATTACGCCTTAGATCAAAAAGTGAATTTTCATTTTCATGTGGTACAACCAGGCAGTTATATTCTGTGAGTTGACAAGCACGATATTGCTACCATACTGATGCAATCTCAGTTTAAGCCCAATATTTCATGAATGTTTCTCATTTCTAGCCAAGATTTAGAGATATCAACAGTAAACACATCATGCCTTTATGGAGGTTTTCATTCCCCTCTGACACACCATTTTAGTGATACATTTTGTTACATTAATGGAATTCTAGGTTTTTATTTTTTTACAAGACTGAAGCAATACCTAGTTATTTTCAGAGAAATCATACTTTTTACTACTTGTAGGAAATGTGGGGTATTATGCCACAAAATGAAACTACTTTGCTTTTAGTCATAAGCAATATGTTAATGATGCAGCTCAGAGCCCAGCAAAATAATGTCAAACTAATCTGCAATCTGCCCAGAAAAAATGAAATGTCAGCCAATTCTACCAAATGGCAAATGGTTTTGCTGTTCAAGTACATGGCTTATAAATGTGCTGGTTTAGAGTAAAAGAAAAAAACGGAGAAAAAAATCAAATGCCTGAAAAAAAAAGTCACTGGGATAGTGATCTTTTATTCTTTCTCAGAGAAAAATTCTAATTTTTTGGTTGGTGATGTTTTAATTGGTAAATTGTTTTGTTTTAGTGCAGTAAGAATAAATTGATTCAGTGGCTCAAAGATGTTACCATTTTTCAGGGTTTGGAGAACAATATGCTTCAAAGGAAATATATGCAAATATTGTCTTCCTGGGAGTTTATTAAAAAGAGCCTTTCTAACTAAAACCATCAAGAGGAATTTTGCATATAAAGTCATCTAATCTGTTTTTACATTCACAAGAATTTCCTCACATTACATTGGGAGAGCATCTTACTAAAAGTAAAACCAGTTTTTTTAAAAAGCAAAAATACCTTTTACACATGTTTTAGATCATTTGTGATAATGTCAAAACCATTCTTAACAGTATTAGCATGTAAACTGAGTATTTTGTGACTAAGAAAACCAAGTTGTGTATTCAGAAACAGCATATCTTAAAATGCGGTTTCTTTTTCAAATATGTAACTACCACAAACAGACTGAAGTTTTTCTGTACTAGAAGCAGAAATGGAAAACATTCAATAGTACAGTTTAATACTAGTCAATAGTTAAGACAATGAAAAATCAATCAAATAAAAACCATAAATTGTAGAAACACAAAGTTGTGAGGATCTTTCTATCCAGAATATTTTCCCAATAGAAATATTGCTAAAATTTGCAAAAAAATTTTTGAAAAAAATTCAATGATTTATATCACAAGTTTAATATGAAAATTTAAATGATTTATATCAGAGGTTTCTACTTCTGATTAGTTTAAAATCGTCACTCAGAAAATTAGAAAAATGTTTGTCTTGGTGAGCACATAGTATTTTTATAAGGACTGCTTCTGGAATCTGGAAAATCATTTCCTTAATGTCAATGAGGAAAGAAGGCGCGCGCACACACACACACACACACACACACACACACACAAAGAGGACCTTGGATATGGAATAGCAGATTTTATAATTAGAAAAGGACAAATACAATATAAATACAGAAATGCTATAAAGCTATGATAAATAAATGACAATGCCAGCAACAACTGGATAGTCATAGATTTTGATTAACTACGTGGGCAGATGTTTAATTTCCTTCATAATGAAAATAAGTGGTTCAGCAGCTGTCATGTAGTAAAATCACTGAACTCTTGTAGCCAACCATTCACACTCAAATCCACACAACACCATTTACATTGTCCCTACAGTGCTCTATCAGAAGGAATGGCCTAACGGAATTGTCAAATATGCAAGGTGTGATAGCCTTGCATGACTTCTCAGCTATTTTTAAAGACCATTTAAAATCCTTAAATGGCTTGCCTTCCCTGAACAGTTTCACACACACACACACACACACACACACACACACAAAATTCATATGCAATCTGGTATCTTTCAGGGTAGAATATGGGCATTACATAGAGAGGGTACAAGAAGGTATAAAGGTTAGCATTCTTTCCTTCTCCTGAACTTGATTCATGCCTCTTCTCTAGTCCACAACTTAATTGACTTTCAATTCTTGCCTGTTTTTCCTCTGATACATTTTGCGTCAATGACTTTTTTGTTCTCAGTGAAACATTAATCCCTACATTATTATTCTCAAGGAAGTTTTCCTTTACCTAACAGACCTAAGTCAAATGTTTATTGTGGAATTTATAGCCCTCTATAATCTGTCCTCAGATTAGTTTCCCAGTGTGGTTACAGATGGCAAATTTGCTAAAAGGTAATGGAGAGGATAGATACAATGCTGACATTTTCATGGAGACGTTTGCAATAAGGGGTCCCTAATCATTCATTTTTGACTTAATATAAATGTTCTCAACTTTTTCACCTTTAACATCCCTTCTCTGTTTTTTCCATACTTTTCTTCTTTTCCCCACATCACCCTTATTATTTCCCTGTAGTTAGGTGAATATATAGAACTATGTGGAAAGCACCAAAAATACAAAGATGTGTACGACAGTTATCTCCCTCTTCAATGCCATCCTTCATTGTCTTCTCCTTTCCTTATTCAGAATCATATTCTTGAAACTCACGTCTGTCTTTGTTATGGTTTGGATATGAGGTACTTCCCCCAAAGCACTTGTGTTAATACAGGAATATTCAGAAGTGATATGACTGTATTATGAGAGCTGTAACCTACTCAGTACATCCTTGTTTGGGAGGTGACTGCAGGCAGATGGGGTGTGGCTGAAGATTGGTGACTGAGGGCATATCCCGGAAGGGTTCTCCTTCCCTGAGGCCACTTACCCTTGCTCTGTCAGCATCCTGGATGCCATGAGCAAATCAGCATTCCTGTGCCATCCTTTATGCCATGATATTCTGCTTAGCCTTCGGCCTAGAACAATGTAGTCAAACCTCTGAAGCCATGAGCCCAAACTAAACTTTCCCTTCTCTAAATTGTTCTCGTTGGGTGTTTTGGTCGCAGCAATGAAAATCTGACTAACAGTATTTTTGCATTGTTTCCTTTCCAATATTCTATATTCTTGATTAGGTCTTCCCAACCAAAATTTTTTTGGAAGTCTGATAGACTAGAAATTCATATGCATGAATTTATATATATTGATATATCTACACAGGTTTATATGTATGTACATATATTCACTAAATATTATTCTTCATGCTTTTATTCCTTTAAATTCTGAAACCTGTTCCTATCCCCATCTTTTTCCTAAAACTGCTCTATTAAGGTCACAAATAATGAATAATTTTTTTAAAAAAAAAAAGCTTTTTCAATCACCAGCATTTCTTCTATGCAGAAGTTGGTAAATATTTATTGGATGTTTGCTATATGTGTCTGGTGTAGGACTAAATGATAACTAAGTTCCCCTATAAACCTTGTCTCATAGGCATGTAAATGAAATAATGATTAATAGAGACAATAGGTAAATTCAGGGAGTAAAAGGAGTGATCAAATCTATCAGGCAAAATCAAAGAGTGCTACTCAGATACAATGGTAGTTGAGTTTGTTCCTAAACAGGAATGGAAATTCTTTAGCATAAAAGGGAAAACATTATAGAGCAAGCAAGTAACAAGGTACAAAACAATATGAAAAGTGTGAAGGACTGTGATTATGTCAGTATTGTTGGAGGAATAAATATAGCAATGAAATTAGAGAGGTGGACAGATCAAAATATAGAAGGTCCCCAAAACCAAAAATAATTTGTAACCTGAGCAATTAAGAGCCATTATAATATTTTAAAGAGAAAAATAAAATGTAATTGCATTTGATGAAGATAATTTTGTTCACCAAGGGGCTTAAGGATATAGGTAAAACTGGAGCCAATTAAGTTGGTAGGTTATTGCAACATTCCAGTTCAGCAATTATGAGAACTGAAAATGATGAGTGACAGCAAGATAATGAGGGAGCAGAAGGAAGTATACATTTATGAAATAGGCAGGAAATATATTTGATTTAAAAAAGGACCATATCTGGGATACAAAGACATTCCAATTCCCAGATTCCTGATACATTGGATGGTGGTTCCATTAACCAAGATAGAACTTATGGAGGTGAAACAGTCTACTTGGGGACAGGCAGGAGGCATTCAATATCACAATCACTGACTTTAAGGGAACTAGTCAGATTGACTTTTGACTTATCTGTAATGTAAGAATGAGATCAAAGCTGTAAACATATATTTGGAAATCCCAGTAAATAGGCAATATATCCATATATCTTAACCTGTGCAGGTAAATGAGATCAAAGAAGAGGAATCTCCTTAGTAGTTATATAGTCTACCTTGAGAACTTAACTCCATTAGTTTCCTGTTAAATCTTCTAGGAAGAATCTCAAATCTATGTAACATGTCATCTTTTTGATTTATTCATCAAAACAATTGTGAGTGCCTACAGTAATGGCACTGTTTATTTGGCTTGGTCCTTTCTCTCTAGAGTATACATGCAAGAAACCAATGATACAAATTAGTAACATATAATTTAGTAAATGCCATATTCTCAAAATGTATAATTCTATGCAACCTCAGAGGAGTTATTAATTTTGACTTAAGGGAAATACATTGCCTGAAAGAGGTAATACATATTTCTAAATGACTTTAGCAGATAACCTGGAATACTCAATGGCATTTAAAACTTAATAGATGTAAAACCAACTCAACTTTTCTATGTACACATTTGACAAGCCATTTAATCTTTCTTTGATTTTCTTATATACAGTAGAAGGAGAAGGAATGATTCCTTCCAAATCTAACATTCTCTGTTTTCTCTCAACTTTTCTTACAAACCTGTAGCTTTTTTTTTTTTTTTTTGCAGCTGCTTTATTTAGGCTAATTCCACCAGTATTAGGCAGTGTATACTTCTTCTCCATCGCCTTCTTCATACTCTACACCTGTAAGTTCTGTCCATCTTCCTTCCAAAAATACCATTGACGTCTTTGCTTCAACTCCATTCCTATTTCTACCATTAAGTTACATGTCCTCGTCGCCTCCCTTGGTTGTTATTACAAAAACTTCTTAAATGTCCTCTCTGATTCCAGTCTCAATCACCAAATTTTCTTTCTAAAGATTGTTCCAGAATAACTTGTACTTGAGGACTTTTTTAGTGATCATCACACTGCTCAAAAACTGCAATGGCAACCCAACTACTATGTGTAACTATAAATTAAAAACAAAATCTTCAATGCCCCCCTCCACCTTTGGTAAATAAAGTCAATTTTGTCAAGTCTTCAAGTCAATTCTTCAGGGTTTTCTGGCATTTTTCAACAATGATTTTTCAACTTTATTTCATCCACATGCATCCATTTTATTTTCATCCTTTTTCTGTTCCCTTTAAACTAAAATATTTTAATGAAGACACAGAACTATAATTTCCTTCTAATTGTCATGTCTTTCAGTAACTTATCACTAACAAAATATTCCTCATAATGATTTTTGACATGATTATTTTTAAATTACTGCATTTCCTTTGAAAATTTGGTTCATTAATTCACTAAATAATTCAAACAAAACAGAAAAACACAATGTATAGGTAAAACTCATTTGAAATCTACTCAACTTTTGTTGAATATCTTTTCAGACAATTCCCTAGATATCAATATATGTATATAATTTTGGAAAATAAATATGCTACTCATTTTTATGAAACAGAATTTTTTCAGTCATCCTCCCATGTAAATAAATATGATCTCAGTCATCGTTTCAATTATTACAAATTCCATTGTAGGTAAGGTTGATGTTCTGTTGGCATGTACCAGCAGAGTGTACCTGACAGTGCTTGTCAACTCTGAGAAGCCAGTGAATGTTCTGAATTGTTGATGTATATGTTGAACTGGCTTTTAAATATTTTTAGTATAAAACTGTTTTTTAAATGTATCATTGTTTATCTAACAAATATTTTCTTGATGGACAATGAAAACATAATATTTTAATACATTTTAATAAACATGAATTGTATTTTTTTCCTTTATACATGGCTAATACAATGCCCTCCATAAAATCATTTTCAAAATCCCCAGCCAGAAATTATTTCCATACTTCTTCTGAATTCCCAAAGGTCTTTGCTAAGGCCACTGCATTTATCACTTTCGACCTTGAATTCTAGTTATTTTACTCTTCTTCCCTGGTAGAATATAAGTTCCTTTAGGACAACAACTCTTTTATAGATTCCACAATAGTTGGATCAATGCCTTGCACATTATGAACATTCAGAACTTGTTTGTTGAATAAATGGTTGAATTAATGAATGTCAAAAAATAGATCAGTAGAGAACACTATATCACAAGGGCAATTCAAAATTCTGCATGCTGAAATTATTTATAAAATGCACAAATAAATTATGTAACTTTTCCTAAATTATCTAGTAAGTAAATTAGCAACTGTCAATGACATTAGAAAGAAAAAAGGAGAAAAACCTATCAAATAGCAATTTCTCATAAAGCAATTAGAGAAGCAATTAATGAGTGTTGAGTCTTGGAGACTATAATGAAATTATTGGGTGGGAATGCATTTGCTTAGCCATCGTTTTTCTAAATGTCAAGCAAAATTCTACCAAGACAACTTATTGATGGTACTCTGTTGTAAAGAAGCTAAAAAATAGAAGACACATACATTGAATTATGTGAATTATATACTGAGTTTTGCCATCATCAGTAGACCCCCATAAAAATTTTAAAATTTAAAGAGACACAAGATAAATGAATAATAATACAAGTTTAATGTCTGCAGGCTTGTGGTTATTAGGCACTCCTGCTTTCTATTAATAAGAAAGAAATCCAAACTAATACTCCATCTGGACCATTAATCAGCCAGAGTGAAAGACACAGATTTTACCTTTAAGAGAAGATAAACCATAACATCACCCAAGCTCTTGCTTTAGCAAACAGACTTTTCTCATTATGTGATATAGAAAAAGTTTTCCCCATCTTAACTTAAATTTAATAACCCAAGAATGCCATGAATTTATAGCACCACCATAATTTGAATATAGGGAATAGAGGAAAAAATAAAATGAAATGTAGTTTTAGGATGTACCATTAAAAGTTAGATATTTTGGCATTTTCATATCTAGAACCTCACATCAGTCTTTCAACTAAGCCTTATTATCCACAAAGGCATTACTTCTGCACACTGACACAAAACCATAGTGATATGGAGGACCTAGAGCTAAGCACTAGAAACTTGCAGGTGGGCTTCTGCCTCTGGGCATCAATTCATCCCTGAAGCACTCTGAAAGAAAATAGGCCGAGCCAAAGCAAGGTGCCTCTGTGGCTTGAATTGCAGCTTGATGCAGACCTATTTGCCTATTAAAATGGGAAATCTCTGATAGAGTGATAAAAGACTGGATTGAGGGAATAGGTTTTATAAGATCAAATACATTTCAGTAAGAAATAATTTCAGTCCATATGTGATGTCTCTTCAGTCCTAACTGCATACTAGGACTCACATGGAAACCAGCTTGCTTAAAATGAGGTCTGAGTCAGCAGCATTTGGAGAATCAAAGATGGGTCTGCTCCAGTCCTCAAAAGGATGCTTGTCATTCTATAGTAGAGTCAGGTTCAGATTAGGAACATCAGAAAATATAATAGAGGTCCACAATTCCATTTCTGAAATTTCCAAAATCAAAACCATACCAAAAATATTTGTTTGGGGAACACATCTAATAGCAAAAATTAGCCTAAACCAACCTGAGGTTATTTATTGATAGTTTTTTATTCATCCCTCATAATGTGATTATGCTATACACTGAACTACAGAAGTAGTCATGTGTTTGATTAAGAGATTCTGCCCACGCCCTACAGGTGTGTTTATATATTATAGAGTATGAGTAACTTCTAACATATAAAATAGGCTTGAGGAGCTGGGATGTAATTCAGTGATAGAGCTCACACTTTGCATGCATGAAGTTCTGAATTCAGCCCCTGCCCTAAAAAATAGTTTAAAATCCAGTTAATTCCAAAATCTACCTGGCTCCACACATTTTATATTAGTGACCATGGACCAATAATAATAATAGTTAATAACTAAGAGCCAGTGGGACTAAGCCAGTTCTATAAACACATTTAGTTCACATTACAAAAACTCTGTGATTATAGATATTTTACAGTTGGAAAAACTGAGGTAAAGGTAGGTTCAGTGACATGCCCAGAGTTATACTGCATACTAAATGGTACAGCAAGAATATAAAACCCAGCAGTTCGATGCCACTGTCCACAAACTCAACACCTTCCTACTACCACTCCATGCTCTATTGGAAGATGTTCTGAATTTATCTGCTTTTTGGAAGAATTACTTATAGAAAGAACTTTGTTATAAAATCCTTATTCTAAGAGGAAGGATTAGAGACATATCAGCTACCAGGTATCACTTGTCAAATTTTCCTTGAAGAAATAGAGTGTGAGAAAAAGCAAGAACTCCTACTTTTATATTATTTTCTACAGAATATTACTGGATTGTACAAAGTAAACTGTGCCTCTAAAATGTGATACATTGTGGCCTTAAGTGAGCTCTCAAGGTGGCCACTGCTGGCATCTCTTCCTAATGAGATCTGAAGAGCACTGGAAATACCTCTGTACTCAACCTGACATTACCCACAAAGGGATGGAAACAAACAGGCAAGGCTGGCATTCATCAAAATCACAAAGCCATGAAGTGGCTGACATATTCTGGATAAAATGAAAAATCCCTTCTAGTAACTGTAAAGTGAATTTTTAGTCAATTTTAGTTCCAAATATGTATCTGTCCTGGTTAAGAGACCCCTGAGACTCTCCTTTTTTGCTGAGATTTGGGAGATTCTTAACAAACACCATTTTGTCCAAAGACTTCCTTTCTTTTGTCTCTGAATTAAGTAAAGCTTTGGACCTCTGATCTAAACTTGGCTAATGAACTTGGATCCAAATACAGCAATTTTAATTTGGAAGTCAATATTCTTTGTTTAAGTGTGTGACTGATTTAGAGTAAATCTTTCTAAAAAGATGAGCAGGTTGCTTTTCCTAGTGTGAGGCTGGGGGTCTGCAACTCAGATCACACTGCAACCCTTAAAGTGATTGCATGCCTGGTGCTTTTGATCTGACCACTCTAAAAGTAAAGACTGTGCTTTCTTGGGCCCAAGAGCAAAAGAAAATGACAGTGTTAGCACTGAAACCCAGGCTAGGACTCAGCTTTGTACTGGGCACACAGGATAAGGGTGTGACTCCATTTATCCTTCTATGCCAAAGCCTGTGTAGAGGTATGAGACACTGTAACCCTCATCTTCCTGTATGACTAGTGATCCCACCTTTACTTCTTCTCTGGGTATTATGAGAAATGGCAGACAGCATTCAGCTCTGAGTCTGTATACCCTCTATAAAGTACCACCTACACAGGGAAAAATTAAATTTTTCCAATAACACATCTGGAATTAGAAAATTAGAATTTTTGAATACATCAGCAATCAATCTGCCACATTTAAAAAAATGTAAAAAAGAGTTGACTTCACAGGGTTTTATTTGTTTGTTTTTCTTTTTTGAACTGAAATTAAGGGTAATTGTAGAATATAACACAAAATGAGTCATGGTAGTGAGACTGGACTGATAAGACTTGTAGCTGATTTGTGGGTACATTTAGGAATCAATTTTGAGACATTGTTTCCATGTTTCTTCTATTTTATGCATACTAATCTCCACAATCCCAATGCAACTTGCTGTACTTGATTCCTGTTCCATTCTGCACCATATAACACTTTCTATAGCACAGGTAGTGTGTGTTTTCTTCATTTTACTCATCACATTATATGGTCCTTGAAATAACACTGACACAGCAGGAAAATGGAAAACTGTGAGCCTGATTAACATGCAAATTTAGTAATCCTCCCTCATATAACAGAAATGACAGTGTGTAATTATGCAACACACATTATTTTCACAAAGTTGTTTACTCAGGTCATGTTGGAATTCACAGTGCACTTCTTAATTTTTATAAAGTGACTGCTGGAAAGCAGGAAAGTACGGCTCATCCTAAAGGACAAGGAAATTAAAACCAGAGTGTGAAAGAATATGTGTGATTTTCAGTTTTCTCTTTTCCAAATTTCAGAAATGGTCCTTGAGGTGTCAGCTATTTAAAACGTAAAGGGAGCAATTGTAACCTAGGATCCTACATGTTTTTGAATCAGATGTATTTTTCCCCTATTTTTGCTATTTCCTATATATCTGATAATTTGACTCCATTTTCCAAAATATTAAAAGGTTGTAACTCATTGACATTACCAAGAATTTACATAACGCCATTAACAGAAGAATACTGAAATCTTAGCATCAGTAAGTCATCTGATTGTGTTATCTCCTAGAGCTGACCATAAACATTAGTCTTCATGTTGATGGTCATGAATATTCTTCCTATGTATAACATAGATCTACCCTAAACATAAAACATCATTTCTTTGTAATTGCATATAAAAGAAAATGCAATAAATAATCTTGTTTAAGCAGATGATCTGTTGACCTATTTTTGTCATTCTATATCACTTGAGTTTGTAAAAGCATGTCAAATTGCTTATTGGACATCAAATGAGCAAAATTCATCATTCAGACTAAGCTAAATGTCTTATACTGTTCTCAATACGTTTACCTCTTAAGATTCTTATTGATTTTAGGAAGAATCAATTTTGGAAAATATTGTGGTGTGAGGTGATCAAATATTGGTCAAACAATCAGCAGTCTGCTTACTATATGCTTTGTAGAAATTATACTATATGGACCTTTCTCTCTCTCTCTCTCCCTCTCTTTCTCCATAAACACACACACACACACACACACACACACACACACCATAGAAAGGAGGAATAATGGTTGGCTAAATGAAAGGAAATGGAAAGGAGCAAAAAGCTGGTGTGTTAAGCAAAAGGATCAACTGAAATCCATGTCTCTCTCTTTCTCCCCCGCCCCTTGCTATATATAAATATAAGGTGGAGAGAAAGCATGCATGAATAAGAGTAGACCACAATGTCCAATTAATAAAATTAAGCATATCTTTATATTCTACAGCAAACTTCCTTAGAAATTTATATACCTGAGATACATAGGCAGACATATAGGTATTAGAAAATTGGAACTTTGTGTCTTTTAGGATAGAATGGATTATGCAAGAGTAATAATCAAGCCCGAGATGAAAATGGCTTAAAATAAAAATGGTAATTTCTTGCTCATGCTATAAGGGGTTTGATCTATACTGGCCAGGACCTGCACTCATGAAGCCTCTATCATTTTATGAAAGTCTTCCTCAATCTCAATCTTAAAATTTATTGAATACATAGAAGGAAATTTGGAGATTCAAGTACCACCTCTAATAATTTGGCTCAGAAATAACTAACATCATTTCTACATAGAAACTATTGACCTGAAGTAGTCACATGGCTCCTACTAACATTAAAAGACATAGGAAATATTGTTTTCCATTTTTGTTACAAGAGAATGACATCTGAGGATATTTATGAGCACTAATCATGTCTAGCACAACTACTTAATTGATGTGCATATGGTAGAAGTAGAGGATGTCTGTATTTTTCTCTTGGCTTAGTATGGCTTCTTGCCCTTCATCATGCTCAGGAGTTTTAGGGACCCAATCAAATGTTCCTTCATCCATATCCTCCCTGATATTCCTGGATCAAAACTATTGTTGAAAATAGATCCAGAAACTGTAGTACCAGCTCTTATCCCTTTTATCATACTAGTTTCTTCAACAACCAAAATTATATATACAACTTATTCCTAATTGATGATCAACTCTTTGAGGACAGAGGCCATATCTCATTCACATTTTAATATCCATCCTGCATTTTTCCTCCAACAAATACCTAACAGTCTTTATTATAGAACCTACAATTAGTATTTTGTTAATTGGCAGGGGAGGAAGTTAACAGAAATGTCAATGGGAATAATGTTTCTCACTGCCTAAAATTTCTTCCTATTTTCTCTTAAAGATATTCCCTAATACAGGTTTATTAAAAATACTATCAATGTGTTCTATGTTTATTCATACAGTAAGAATTTTCTCATTGCATACTATATGCACATCATACATGAAAGCATGGGGGATCCAAAAAAAATCAACATAGATCTAACTTAGGCACTGAGCACTCTAATTGGAAGAATGTAAGCCATAGAAACTGACTAGTTCATAATTTAACAAATATATAATATAGCTATTCATTACTTGCTAGTTATTATGGATAAAATGGGTAAGGTTCAAAAATAGATGTCATAAAGCTTTCACCATGGAGGAAGAAAATATAAGCAAGTCATTACAATTTATATGAAAAAAAACAGGTGGTTAAGGGAACTCCTGGAGAAGACCAGGGGAAAGAACAGAGGAAACAGAAGAACAAGAAAAAACACATAAATATTTTATTTAAGCTAGATTTGGTAGATATTGCGAATGCCCACCAACATCTCCATTCCAGGATACATAGAAAAATTGAAGTTCCATAAAGAAGTACTTAAAAAGTGTTGTGGGAGAATTAATATTGTCAAAATGGCTGTACTACCAAATGCAATATATATATTAAATGAAATCCCCATCAAAATACCAATGATATTCTTTACAGAATTATAAAAACAATTCTTAAAATTTATTTGAAAGAATAAGAGACCCAGAATAGTCAAACCAATACTAAGCAAAGAACAGTGAAACAGGAGTCATCATAATACCTTATCTAAAATTATACTACAGAACTGTACTAACAAAAACAGCATGGTATTGGCATAAAAATAGACATGAAGACTATGGAGACAAATCCAACTACCTATAGCCATCTAATATTTGACAAGGGTGCCAAAATATATGTTGGAGAAAAGACAGCCTTTTAAACAAATGGTTCTTGGAAAACTTAATAGTTATATGCATAAAAATGAAATTATACCCCTATCACTTATCCTGCACAAAACTCAAATTGAAATGGATCAAAGATTTAGAAATTAAACCAGAAATATTAGAATTGCTGGAAGAAAACCTAAGGCCAACACTCTATTATATAGGTGCTAGCACTGACTTCCTTAACAAGAACCCTAAACTATAATAAATAAAACCAAGAATCAATAAGTGGGATGCCATGAAGCTATAAAGGTTCTACATAGCTAAGAACAATAGTTAAAAGTATGAAGAGAGACCTACAGAATGGGAGAAAAATCTTTGCCAGCTACCACTCTAAAAGGGAATTAATATCCAGAATATGCAAAGAACCTCAAAAAAAAATGGAACACCAAAACCACAAAGTTGATCAATAATTAACCTGATCAATAAATGGACAAAGAACTAAAAGAACCTTTTCAAAAGTAGAAATACAAATGGCCAACAAATATATGAAAAAAATGTTCAAAATCTCTATCAATCAGGGGAATGCAAATCAAAACTACATTAAGATTTCATCTCACTCCAGTCAGAATAGCAATGATCAAGAATATGAACAATAATAAAAGCTGGTGAAGTAGTGGGGAGAAAAGTACACTTGTACATTGATGGTGGGACTGCAGACTAGTAAAACCACTCTGGAAAGCAGTATAGAGATTACTCAAAAAAAAAAAAAAAAAAACAGGGATGGAATCACCATATAACGTAGCTATCCCACTCCTTGGTATTTTCCAAGGATCTAAAATTGGTGTATTACAGCAACACAGCTACATCAATGTCTATAGCAACACAAATCACAAGAGTTAAATTATGGAATCAACCCAGATTCTTATCAATAGATGAATGAATTAAAAAATATATATACAATGGAATTCTAATCAGCCATAAAAAAGAATGAAATTGTGGCATTTGCAGGCAAATGGATGGAAATGGTGAATATCATGCTATGTGAAAGTAGATAAACTCAAAACATCAAAGGTTGATTGTTTTCTCTCATATGAGGAAGGCAGAGTAAAATAAAGGAAGTGGGGAGGGAAGGATAAGATTATATAAACAAACAATAAAATACAAATTAATAGATGAATGAAAGAAAGTCTAATAGAGGAAGAAGAATGGGAAGGAGGAGGACAGGAGGAAAATTGGGGGGGCGGGGCGGCAAGGGGATCATGAACTGAAAGTAATTTCCATGCATATGAGTTTGTTGGGAGGAACCCAACTACTATGCGTAACTATAAAGCTCTATTTTTTAAAAAGTGTTGTATAATTTTATCACTGTCCTTTTGTGCAGCTACTCCAAAATCATGAGTAAAGATTAAAGCAACTGTGCAACACAGACACCACATTTAGGATAGAAGTACATGACAACCACTTTGATTCACAGCAGCCTTGGGTGAGTGAGAAACATTTATCTTGCTAAGCCACTGAGATTTTGGTCATTTTTTTAATGCACCAAACTTGGCCTATTCAGTCTAGTATATAAGATATTAAAAGGATTAGCTAAATGAAAATGGAAGAAAAAAAGCACCTAATTAGTTTCCAGAATTATTCCTCAAAGGGGTCTTTTAGCGCTAAATTTCTGATGGTTGGTGAGGAGATACAAGGTACCTATCTTATGATGGTGATGCGACATCTAAGGAGGCATTATCTCCATAAAAACCTTTAAAAATATTTATGAATATAGTGTCCTAATTATTTAGTAAAGTTTCATTAAGTGAAAACAAAGACAATGTTTCACTTTAAGTGTCTTTTTAAAAAATTTTTCATTTAACAAACCAAATCTAAACACTACATTTTCCAGAGAATTAAAATTCTTTCTTTTGTATTTTGATTAAAATAAAGCTGAACTCTCTTTAGTTAGTTCCTATTTTTTCTATGAAAAGCATAAAACAAAAAAGGGAAGGAAGGAGTCAATATTTTCTACCAATATATAGCGACAAATTGTTTCAGAATAAATCTAATTTACTATTAAAAACATTTAACTATGATTTTCTTGTATAATAACTGCTTTAAACAGTACTTCCTTATTTCAGTATTTTAAAGTAAAACAATTCTGAAATACAGAAATGCCTTTGATTTATGGGTGTTGATTTTATATCCTGCTACTTTGCTGAATTCATTTACTAGATCTAAAAGTTTTCTGGTGGAGCTTTTTGGGTCTTTTAGTATAGAACCATCTCATCAGCAAATAGTGCTAATTTAAGTTCTGCTTTTCCTATACATATCCCTTTAATTTCTTTCATCTGTCTAATTGCTCTGGCCAGTGTTTCAAGAACTATATTGAAAAGAAGTGGTAAAAGAGGGCATACCTGTCTTGTTCCAGTTTTTAGAGGGAATGCCTTTGAGGAAAACTACCTCATTTACAATAACCTAAAAAAAATACTTGGGAATCAAGTTAATGAAAGAGATGAAATATCTATACAATGAAAACTACAGAATCCTAAAGAAAGAAATCAAAGAAGACCTTAGAAGATGGAAAGATCCACCTTGCTCTTGGATAGGTAGAATTAATATTATAAAAATGGCCATACTACCAAAAGCACTATACAGATTTAGTGCAATTCCAATCAAAATCCCAAGGCATTCCTCATAGAAATAGAAAAAGCAATCATGAAATTCATCTGGAAAAATAAGGGACCTAGAAGAGCTAAAGTAATCCTTAGCAGGAAGAGTGAAGCAGGTGGCATTACTTACCAGAACTTAAAATATACTACAGAGCAATAGTAACAAAAACAGCATGGTATAGGCACCAAAATAAACTGTAGACCAATGTTACAGAATAGAGGACACAGAGACTAACCCACAAAATTACAATTATCTTATATAAGACAAAGGTGCCAAAAACATGCATTAGAGAAATGATAGCCTCTTCAACAAATGCTGCTGGAAAAAATGGAAATACATATGCAACAAAATGAAATTAAATCCCTGTCTCTCACCATGCACAAAACTCAACTCAAAATGGATCAAGGACCTAGGAATTAAACCAAAGACCCTGTGTTTAATAAAAGAAAAAGTAGGCCCTAATCTTCATCATGTGGGATTAGGCCCCAACTTCCTTAATAAGACTACTATCGGGCAAGAATGAAAACAAAGAATCAATAATTGGGATGGATTCAAACTAAAAAGTTTCTTCTTAGCAAAAGAAACAATCTGTGAGGTGAATAGAGAGCCTATATCCTAGGAGCAAATTTTTACTCCTCACACATTAGATAGAGCACTAATCTCTAGAGTATATGAAGAACTCAAAATGCTAAGCACCAAAAAAAAAAACAAATAACCCAATCAATAAATGGGCCAAATTTGCTTCTTTGAACAGACAATTCATAGAAGAGGACATAGGATATACGATCAATCAACAAATATATGAAAAAATGCTCATCATCTCTAGCAATCAGAGAAATGCAAATCAAAACTACTCTAAGATATCATCTCACTCCAGTCAGAATGGCAGCTATTATAAAGACAAACAACAATAAATGTTGGCAAGGATGTGGGGAAAAAGGTACACTCATACATTGCTGGTGGAACTGCAAATTGGAACAACCAATATAGAAAGCATTATGGAGATTCCTTGGAAATCTGGGAATGGAACCACCATTTGACCCAGCTATCCCTCTCCTCGGCTTATACCCAAAGGACTTAAAATCAGCATACTATATTGTCACAGCCACATCAATGTTTATAGCAGTACAATTCACAATAGCTAAATTGTGGAGCCATCCTAGATGTCCTTCAGTAGATGAATGGATTAAAAAAAGGGTGGCATATATAACAATTGGAATTTTACTCAGTAATAAAAGAGAATAAAATCATAGCTTTTGCAGGTAAAGGGATGGCATTGGAGAAGATAATGCTAAGTGAAGTTAGCCAATTCCAAAAAAACAAATCCAAAATGTTTTCTCTGATATCAGGAGGTTGATTCATAGTGGGGTAGGGAGGGGGAGCATGGGAGGAATAGATGAACTCCAGATAGGGCAGAAGGGTATGAGGGAAAGGGAGGGGGAAGGGGGTTAGCAAGGATGGTAGAATGTGATAGACATCATTATCCAAAGTACATGTATGAAGACATGAATTGGTGTCAACATACTTTATATACAACCAGAGATATAAAAAATTGTGCTGTATATGTATAATAAGAATTGCAATGCATTCTGTTGTCATTTATTTTTTTAAATCAATCAATAAATAAATAAAAGCCATGTGACACCACCGGTGGCCATGGTGGTAGTGGAGGCTGCTAAATAATCACACACAAAAAAAAAAAAATTAAAAATTAAAAAAAAACAATTCTATTCTACTTAATTTCTGTTGTAAAAATAGCTAGGAGTTTTTACCAATGTTTTAACCTGGAATAAAAGTAGTTTGGAAACTTAATCATTTTGGAAAACAATTTTATTTTGTCAATCAATGCTGTATAAGATTTAAGAGCAGAAATAAAAAGAACACCAGCGTCTTCATGAAAATGATTTAAATGGCCAATTTCTGCAACTAAAGATTCTAAAAAACACTACATGTTGAAATGGGAAAAAATCTTATGAATGTTGATTTACTTAATAGTTGTGTTCTTAAGAAATCTCAATAGACTGACTTACTCTTAAACACCATTCAAAGTCCCTTAAAACTGGATGATTCCTAGCTTGTATGAGGCCCTGGGATCAATCCTCAGTACCGCCACCAAAAAAAAACTAAAATCTAAATTAACTTTAATCTGTACAATAGTTTTGTTTTCCTACCAAGAATTGATGTAGAAATGTTAGTTAGTAGAAATTAACAGGAATTTATGTTTAAATTTATAATTTTTATGTGTTCACGTCTTTAGAGAAACTAATTACAGAAAATAGTTGTAAACATTTTAATGTAGAAGGGCTATTTTTCTAAAAAAGCATATGAATAATTGTGTCATACAACAATAGCATAAAATGTTTCAATGTTTATAGCATCACAAATCACCAAATACTACAAATTTGCTTCTTTGACTTAGATTAACATTCTTTTAGATTTGGGGGGAAAATATTTTTCTGGACATTGAACATCCTATGTATATAAAATATGATTTACAAATTTATAGGTAAATTTGAAAACTTTGAATATAATTGAATATATTTTACATGAAAATAATCACATGCAAAATTGAATCTTTCTTTGAGACTATTGAGACATGGCTTTGCCTATGATGCTACAATAATGTTATTTGCTATTGCATAGAATTAAAGTGTAAAGAATATTCGCTGCATCAAATAATTTTTATACTCTGTATTGCAGGCCTTTTCAGAGCATCTAACATGCATATTTAAAGAAACACACATCAGGACACATTTTCTAAACATATTAGGCCATAGAGTTTTCCCCACAGAGCATTTCAAAGAAATAATGTCACAAGAATATTTCAGAAAATATTTCTTGGCACCTCTGGTTTCATCACTTACTCACACATCAGCTAATATCACTATCTGTTTCATGTAGAAAATTTATTGCCTCTCCAATGTGATGGGAAGCCACTTACCTTGTCTTAAAATCTTTTTATTCTGCATAACAACTAGCACAATATACACTGCAGAAAAGGTGTGTAATAAATCTTGGATGATTAGCTGACGGATTACATGTTTAACAAAGAAAATTATATATGCTATCAGTTCAAACAGAGTACATGAGAAAGTAATGCTCTTATATAAGTAGGACTCAAAGACATTTCCATCTTTTTAACTAATGAAAGTACTTTTTGCTTTTATCACACACAGAAGTGTCATTAAAAGCTGTTGTACATTAACAGTGACTGTTTTCTCTCTAACTACAATTAAACAAACACTTGCCATAGCACTTTTTTAAACTTTATTGCCAGCATTTTTGTTTTAACAACAAGACACATTCCAATAAATGCTTCATTTTACAATCTCAATAACTCAAAACACTAGGGGCTCAAATGTTCACAATAGCTCTATTCCTAAGGAATAAAAAAAAATATTTTCATGTTTAAAAAAGATTAGCTTCAAGTTGCAAAGGCTGCAGCTCAAAATGTTCACATAATTTTATAGTGGATAACAAACATGAGGGATTCAATTCCTAAGTTTGAGTGCTATGAAGGAAAATACTGTCAATATGCATTATGACTATAGGACCAGCATTTTCTCTGTCTCCCTACACAGAGCTTTAAAAATATCTTCAGCCTATTAATAACCCTCTTTCAAGAATTTGAAATGTTGCTTGAGGAACAAAAAGAAAATGAATAAAATCACAACTCTTGATATGCACCACCTCAGAGAAAGCAAGTATTACCTAAGGTCTACTTAGAAGGCAACACATTGCCCATAATTAAAGCAAAGGTTTAAAAGCCAAAAATGTGTTTTCCCACATGCACAATGCCTGATGGAAGCAGATGACACTGCTTGCCTTAAAGTGAGATATATTTGTGGTCGGAGACCTATTTTTCAGTTATGAATTTTCTATACAAGATAAATACCCTTAATATTTTAGTAAAATGAAAAAAAATAATTTTTCTTTATTATTTTTATAACATGAAGATAAACATAATTTCTTGATCATCTATGAGGACACTTTTTCAAACACCACAGTTTAAGTCTATTAACACTTAACCTCCCTTCTCAGTCGTGAAAACTGAGATTTAAGGTAAGCAACTTCCCTCAAGTTTCATAAGTTGTAAGTGACAAGCTTGGGTTCCAAACTCAGTTGTGTTCTACCACAGTCCTCCTCCTCCTACAATATACCATTTCCCGTCTATATTTTTGTATCCTCCCTCAAAGTCTCCCATTTAGTGTAACAACATATCTTATTAAATATTTGGATGTTAACTAAATATAAAAATAATGAAGATAAGTGTGTTGACAATGTATTCAACAAGAAAGAGTAGGAGACAGAAAACTTACTCCAGAAAAGAAAGAAAGAAAGAAAGAAAGAAAGAAAGAAAGAAAGAAAGAAAGAAAGAAAGAAAGAAAGAAAGAAAGAAAGAAAGAAAAGAAAGAAAAACAAGGGACTATTGTTTATACGGTGACCTGGGAATTTACTCCACCTGCTCCAAAAAAGACAGTATACACTTTCAATTGCCAGAGTCAAAACAGATTGTTTTACCAGACATAATAAAAGGATGCTGTGTTATCACTAAAATACACAGACACACGTACATGGCTATGGTGAAGGCCAACTTGTTTAACAGAGGAGTAAGTTCAGTTTTTATATACTCGCTTTTTGCTGGGAAGACAGCCAAATTTCTGAGTCTAAGTCTATATTTTATTATAGCTATATTCATGTAAATGAACAGTGTACAATATATAGGCAGTTTCTTTTCAGGTTATTTAAATTATAAGGGATTACTGTACCATTAAGGAAACATTCTCCGTTCCATCCTTCTCAGGAATTGGAGATTTCAAGATGTCTTCAAAAATTATACTTGCCGCCCCAGAATTTTAATATTTCTATGAATCTAATTTCTATGAATCAAAAGAGCAGCCTTACTTTATTCTTTAAAAAAAAACACTGAAAAATTTATGTGATTATCACTTTAAACACTTCCACAGTGCATATCTTGTTGGAGGCATAATTTAACATGATCTTGTTCCATTGAAAAAGCCCACTATTTCATTGTTACCATTTTCATTCTTTTTTAAGTAATGGGATTGGTACACAGCTAGCTCAAAACACTAGTGTCTCCAACATATCTCAGATTAGTGTGTCAGTTTGATTGCTTCCATAAGGAAATACATGACTTTCTGCTTTTTATTATTAACCACTAAAGAAAAAAATGTGTTAGAAGATGGTAATATTAGAAGTGCTGTAGCAGTTTTTCAATCATGACCACCAGAAACTTCAGACTGTGTTATCACATCCACCCTAACATATTCTTTCATGGTAAGCTTCACGTCTCCACCCATGGCAGAGCCCACTTTTTATGTAAAGCCTGGGAATAGCTTTCTATCATGCCAGGAGTTGAATGAACCCACAGAAAGGTTAACATGCCATGAGTGTTAGCCATGTTCACTGTTCTATTTATTTGCACAATTTCTATTGGTTCTATATACATTCTCATCTCCATAATGATAAAATTAGGTAAAATGAGACATAATTTCAATGCTTACTCTACCTTCATCAAATCTTTCAATCTCTCCTTGCATACAATGCGACATCAATAGATTAGATATTGTTTACTTTTTAATTTTGGCCAAAATACCCAATGAAAAGATGCACCCTGCTTTAAATGTGGAATTCTTGTGGAATGATTGTTATGTGGTTACTATTGATTTTCACATATTTTATTTTATATATTTTCAAGTTTTACCAATATTCAATTTTGAATAAATGAATAAACTTTATTACACATTCCATAATTTTTAAAAATTATATGTATCTCCTAATAAGTAATTTTCAAGTTTGCAATACAACTTATGAGTGTAGAATTTTAATGTTACTAATTATACTTCCACCATTACACAATTTGTTCTACAGATTTCTGAGAATTTATTAGGTACAGTTAATAACAATTCCTACCACAAGTGTTATAAGTATTTAATAGACCAGTGTTTCTCAAAGTCCATTCCATGTTTGAACTACTTGGAGGTCTTACCAAAATGCAGGTTCTGATTCAGTGATCAAAAATAGGGCCTGACAATCTGCATTTCTAATATCATACAAGAAAACATGAGTGCTGCTGGTCCTTGAACTTTGAGTAGTAAGTTATTAGACCATGCAACTAATGGTATGTGTACTACTGAACAACTCTTCTCTCATAGTTGTATTTGGAATCTAAAGATGAACTAAGTATTTCCTTCCTCTTAACTTCAAGAAGCCTAAAAATGTGTATATGTTTCCTCATATGTAAGAAGCTTAATAATACATCACCATGAATAACATCAAAGCAACCAATGGCCTAATGAAAATTTTAAAAGTTAATTTTCAACAGTTTATAGATTATGCATCAATGGTGGACATTTAAATGTCACTTTTCTAGGCCAATGTAAATAATCCACAGAAGATAATGTAGGATTAACCTATTATGTCCCATCGTTCCTTCATGGAACATCTATAAAAACATGAATTGAGCAGAAAAACATATATATCATTTATGGTATCTTTGAAATAAATGTTTTTTTTAATATTTATTTTTAAGTTGTAGTTGAACACAACCTTTATTTTATTTATTTTTCTGTGGTGTTGAGGATCGAACCCTGGGCCTCACATGTGCTAGGTGAGCGCTCTACCGTGAGCCACAACCCGAGCCCATAAATGTTTATTTTTACAGTTCTATTTGCTGGAGAAAAACAATAGGTGAATGATTCATGATAATATTCACTAATATTATTGATATAATAAATCATATAATTTATATATAGATTATGATTTCCAACTTGTTTTAAGGCACCTTCGTAAATTTCATTGAAATAGTCACAGAATTTAAATTTTAGTGCTTAAGGGGTAAAAATGGAAATTTTAAATCTCAAAGGAGTCATGTAAGCCTGCATAGCAATTCCCTGTTTTCCTTAGAGAGAACAAGACTTAATATAATATCTAAAATTTGATTAAGATGTGCAAGAGAATAAAAAACATCTCCAACCTTTTATATTATATGATTTAGTCATGAACTTTTCTTGCTCTTAGAAAACGGGTTCAAAATGCAAAAATGTAAGTAAGCCATTCTGAAGAATTTGTAGCTGTAGGACATATGTAAGTATTTTTAGCACTCGCGCTCTCTCTCTCTCTCTCTCTCTCTCTCTCTCACACACACACACACACACACACACACACACACACACACACACAAACACAGAGCCAAGCTCCTTATAGAGATATTTGATTGATAGTATTACACCTTCCACTCCTTCGTTTACAACCAATCAATCTGGACATACAAGCTTCTGATTGCTAGGTCATGGGTCTAAACTTTACTTAAGATATTATAAGTGAAACCCACTTTAATGTCATTGAAATATCTACCTATACTTTTTTTAAAAAAAAATGAGATGTTCATTTAAGAGGAATTACATGTATATTACTAAATTTTCAAAAGTACAAAATATTTAAGCTGTTAAATATAATTGTGTATTTCAAAAACACCAGATGCATTTCTTTTAAAAAGTAGCAAAATATTAAACTATCCAAATTCAAAATATTTCATGAAAGTTTTGTTCTTTTTTGGAAAGGGTTGAAAAGAATGGTTGAGGGAAGAAACTGAAATGTAAACTATATTCTTTGCACTGTGTTCAGCACACAGTGGTGACATTTCTATAGTCAACTTCAATGATTCACTTGGAGAAGGAAAGCAATAGAAAAGAAAATACCAAATTGCAACTAATCCAAATGTCATTTGGAATGCATGTGTTGCCTTCTATTTGATCATAAATACCCTTGATGTTTTGGAATTTGCAGGCAGGGCATCAAACTAACTAACAAAGCCAATATTAATATCTAACTCAGAAACAGATGGAAAGTTTCCCAGAACTTCCTCTTCTACTTGGATCATCTCCTATCTGGGCCTATTCCCCTCGCAGACCACAAAAACTAGGTAGGCTTCTTAGCATTTCTATAACTTGTCTCTAAATTTTCAGTTTGGGACAAGAAGAAAACTGCTCATTTTCTTTCAAAGTTATTTTCTAGTAGTTGAACTAGAAATTTCTCTTCAAACATCTTTGGCTTTCAGCTCTTAATAGTTAATTCATTTAGAAATTCAGTGACTCAACACATACAATGTTCCAAGACCAGGAAATTAATAGTCAGTGGATCAAAGAAAAAAATCCAATTTGTATACATTGAAAGCCTTATTTTTAAGTGGTCTTGCATGCTATCTAGCACTACTCTAAATATATATATATATATATATATATATATATATATATATAGTACCATGGTCAGGTTGATTAGTGTTTTGTACTCATCATAAAAATTTTATTCTCACAATTCTATCTGGGCATTACCAACTCCATTTTGTAGATGGAGAAATTGAGGTTTGGAGTGATTAAATAAATAATTTTTCTAAAGCAATAAAAATGTAATGAAACATGTAAAAGGTAGAATTTAAATATAACTTCTCTAAAACCTGTACATTTTTCACCATACCAAACTTATTCCTAGAGAAGGAAAAGGATTTATTAAATAAAAATAAATTATAATGGCATCCAAGTTGAAGGTCTCGTTCATGAACATAGATTCCTTTGGAATAAACTATATCAAGTTATTGTATGGAATTGATACATTTGCCTTACTGTCTTAATATCTTGAAGCAGAAGCTCCTAAGTATGAGATAATATGTAATCTTATGCAGTAAAGCAAAGAGAAGGTTGAAGAATTAACAGAAAAATCCCTCAATCTTGTCTATGTAAATTGTTACATCAATCTTTGTTTTATTCACATATTCTTATATTAAGGGATATATTACACTCAATAATTTCATTTAAATTTATCTAATATTTTATGCTTTTGAAATCTGTTCTAATTAAAATCATTTTATCCTCTTGTCTCTACTAAACTTCAAGATCCAAAAGAACAGAAATTTTTCTTAGTCAGGTACTTCTGCCGCACCCAGCATACCTACCACCTGACAGGCAATAAGTGAACTCAACAAATATTTGTTAAGTTTGCTTTTATCTTATATAGTTTAATTTAGTCTGAAGAGGTCCTCGCATTGAAATGGGAAAGAAGTGAAAATTAAAATATGAACCTTTAAAACAGGATGATTTAGTCCTTCAAAAAATCAGTAAGCCTATTATTTGCTTTAGTGTGAATACAGCAAGAACTTAATTGCCTAAATATTCCACTTCACTAGTTTCCTCTAAGGCAGATACAACAACAAACTGGCAGAAAATTATTGTCTTCTTACTTTTTTCTGTAATGCAGTATTTATTGCATCCAAAATAATAGATGTTTATGTAAGTTATGGAGCATAAAGACAAAAACTCTTGTGATCCTACCATTAACTTAAATCCTAGAATATTCCCATTACCTTCCCTTCAACCTCAGTCTTTGCCTCCCCATGGGAGCATTATCCAGATTTTTATGCCTACCATGCTTCTTGCCTCCTTTTCAAAACATACTTTTATCATATATTTGAGAATTGCTAAATAAAACATAGCTTAGGTTTTTTTCTATTTGAGCTTGATAAAAATGGGGCAATATGCTATCTTCTATAACTTGTTTTTCTTTCCACTTTATGATTCTATAGTTCATCTTTCTTTAGGCTTCAATCAGCTCATACATATGTCCACAGACCAATATTTCTCTATATGGATATACTATATCTTCATCTTTTTTAAGCTTTGAGTTTGGGGAACTTTTTTCAAATCTAAGTTTTCAATCTTTAACATTTCAGAAAAAATTGGCCTTAACTCTGACAGGAAAATTATGATAAACATCTATGAAAGGAAATATTACTAGCACATGGATAGAATAATATCATGGATATATTTAAGCATACATACATACATGAATATATCTCTAAAGGAATACACAAATTATTTCTGAAATCAATTACATTTTTTAATGTTTGGATTGGCACAGTCTTTTAAAGTGCTCTAAATTAAAATGGCTGTATGTTTAATTAATTGAAACAAATATTTAAAGGACAGACTTTCTGAACTAAAAGTAGGAATATATGTAAAGTAAACTGAATGAGTTCTACAAGGTTTAAAGAGTACTAAAACAATCTAATCAGTGATAAATTATCTAAATTCCTTGAAAACACAAAATACCAGAAACTAATAATCATATTTAATTAAACATATGATACAGTGAATGTGAACACAGTGGAGCTAACTGCTTCTAAGCTTTGTGGGAAGCCACAGAGCTCTCTTGTATTTTCCCTGGAGAGTGATCTAAATAATGCAAATGAACATCACTTTAATGATACTGAGGAAAGAGGATTTTTGTCAGGTATTCATTCTAGCCTGATTTAGATTAATCTCAAATTTGCACTATACTTACTTTATATGAAAGCTAAAGCATATTTTTCCACAGCTTCATTTCTGCAAATTCTCCCTCAACTATCTACCCAATTCACAGCTCCCACAAAATATGCACATAGCTTTATGATTTGAAACCTTTGAATATATAAAACTATTAGTCATTTTAAAAATATCATGAGCTAGCAGTATTGGCATCTGCTTTCAAAATTAGAAGGAAAGCTCTATTGATCTTTGTCAGTTACTAATCTACACGGCCAAGAAATGAAAGCAGAAACACCTATAAGTGATGCTTTTAATTGCATTTTCAAAGAACTCTGATCTTTCAAAAAGTGTTTATTCATCAACATACATATAGTCAAATACAAGAGTAGAAGTTGAAAATTTCAGCCATAAAATCAAGTATTTAGAAATATCCATAGTTTACTATTTTAAAAAGACGTTTCATCAGATATATTTTGTATTATTCAGGCATAGAATGACTATTCTCTATCGCTCTATATTGCATTAAATAATTAAGTCAATGGAAAGCATAGATTTTGAACTTCATAGAAGAATTAGATTTTTTTAAAGCAAACATTTAGTCTGAAATCTTTACATTAGAAAAACAAAACTCACTCTTGGAACCCATTAACAGTTTCCTAACTTGAGAGCAGCTAGTGGAGAGGAGACTATGGGTGCTAAGGCAAGCTTCCCTGAGCATAGAATCCAGCTTTGCTACCTTACAGCTGTGTGACTTTGGACAATACATGGATGCATCTCTAAAGAAATACACAAATTATTTCTGAAATCAATTACATTTTCTTATGTAAAACCACATGAAGTGTGGTTTTCTTCATCTGTAAAATAATAATAATTATATATTTCATTGAATGACTGTAAGGATAAAAATGGTTCACTAATGCAAAGCACTTATAAAAATGCCAGCACACAGTACTCAAAAAATGTTTGTATTATGATTACTAATTTCCAGTTTGTTAATCTATGCCTAGTAATAAAATATTCTGTTCCAATTTTAAATCATTTTTTGCCTTTCAAAAATTGGCTTTCAATGCATTTTTGTTTTAAAAATACATTAGGCAAAGAAGGATTAGCAATTGCCACCTACTTTCAAATGAAAATGAAACTGTTAGTTGAGTCCAAACTTTTTTATGAAGTCAAATATACAAGAATCTGTATATATCTTATCTTTTTTAAAGTCCTGGAGAACTATGATTTACTGCATCTTTTTCTCATCCTTGTTTCTCCTATCTTAAAGCTAGGACATTAGCCACTAATAACTTTGGGACTTAATGAAGCTACACCAATCAACTAATGGAACTATGTACATTCAAAAAGAGAAATGTCTATCCCATATAAATGATGTTACTCTACTATTGCTGTTTCAGTTTTCTGTGTCTATTACGACAGGACCAATTACATTTAGTTCAATGTTGTTGTTAATATCTATAGAAACCACAGAGTTGAAGCAATGAAGGAGAGTCAGCAAGGTGAGTCAAGGTGTAAAAGCACTTTTCACTTTTCTCTAAGAAAATATCATTCTAGATCCAGGTGCATAATATAGGAAAACTTCCAGAAATCATTGGTGAAATGCATCAGCTTGAGCAACATTTCCAAAGGCCACAACAAATTAATTTCTTTTGGCACAAAATGTTACAGGTATTAGAAAACATGGAAACAGGACAATAGAAAATTACTAAAGGAAATCAAACATGGAAATACATGCTAATTAAGCTGTATGGAAGATTAAAAACAATACAATCCTTAAAAATTCAAGACATCAAATTCACCAAAATCTAAATAAATATAGCGCTCTTTAACTTAATGCCAAGTGACACAAATGCACATTATAAAATAAGGTTTCACAAGATACAATAATGGTATGCTTAATATACTTATTTCAAACAATACTGACTTAGCAATAAGCATGAATTTGGATTTCAAAAACCAATCATTTCTCATTTTGCCTTGCAATTAACTAGGACTATATCTAGGGAAACATTATTTTCCTACATGTTTCTGATGGTTTGTGTGCAATGCAGTTCACACAAGGGTATTCAAAACTACATAACAAATGCTTGCTTAAATGAAATTTTACCTCATGTGTTTAGGTATAACCTGACAAGCTCCACAAAGGATTTAAAATAACTTATGTTAAAGACAACATACAATAAAACAGCATTTTACATAATATCTGTTTAACCAGAAACAGATATTAACCATTACTAAATCCAACCTGTCAACTAGTGACCCAGTTTGCATTTGTACATATGTGTGTGTATATGTGTGTATATATATAGAGATAGCTAGATAGATAGATATCACAACAAATGTAGTATAATTTACATTATTGTTTCTGTCCTTAAATATCCTAACATATATAGGGAAGTTTTCTGTTTAGTTTAAAGGTATTTCAAATGAAAAAAAGAAATAACAAGAAAAACTACTGAAAATTTTAGTGGTCAAATCTGATTATAGTATAAAGAATTTTTCTCACTCTCTTGCACGGTCAATATTTACTACAGTCCAGTCTTAAAACAGAAAAAAAATAATGTAGAAATGTTGTTCACTGATGTAGCAACATGATTCATAACCTGATAACTTCAATATAAAATTTCTGTGAAATATATAATCCCTGTGCTGAACATAAGGTTTTAAATATGTTTTATCTATGTCTCAAGAAAGTACACAAAGAATCACCTAGTTGTTTCAAAGCAATATCTTGGGTAGAACCAAAGATAAACATACAATTTTATAATATGAACCATTGTTTGAATTTACATACAAAACACAGACATATAATGTTAGTTTACACATCTATAAAATAAAGGACATAGTATTTAGAAGAATCTGGTTTTCTATTCTGTATAATGTACAGAAAAGTCTCTTGTTTACACAATAAGACTACCAGCTTCTTACTCCATGCTTTGAACCTTCAGGAGATCCCACACACAATATTTCTGGGTAAACTCACCTTCTCTTCCCACCACTGCATGTTGCTTTTATGTTAGCCTAATATTTTGGGATAGAAGAAGGAATAGAATCTGTGAGAAAAAGCCAAAAGCAAAGCCAAAATTCATCAATTATAAACCAAGAAAGAATGACAATGAATATAAGGAACTTTGATAAGCCATGGAAGGAATAGAGAGGAACAGTCCAAAATTTATGCCATGAATCACGAACACAATAATTGTAAACTGGGAAATTGGTAACGTTACTAAACTTCCGCTTTGGTCATCCAAGATCTCAGTTAAATAGCAAGAAAAATGTCAAAATTAGAGCAATATGACATCTTTGGGAATCTTTCAAGAAAAACTAATTGCAAACTACATATCTAAAGAAAGGAATTGATTTGTTTTCTTGGTCAATCACTTGAAACTGAGATGTCTATCAAAAATGATGGCTTTTGGCCAGGCATGGTGGTGCACAACTTTAATCCCAGAAGTTTGGGAAGCTAAAGCAGGGGGATCTTGAGTTCAAAGTCAGCCTCAGCAACTTAGTGAGGCCCTAAGCAACCCAGTGAGACACTGTCTCTAAATAAAATATCAAAAGGGCCAGGAATGTGGCTCAGTGGTTAAGCATCCTTGGATTCAATCCCAGGTACCAAAAAAAAAAAAAAAAAAAGAGATAGCTTTGGATAGGTATTATTTTATATTGCCTAAAAATCAGAAAGATACAACAAAGTGTAGGGCACTACACTTTCCCTTTCCCTTTTCTTTCCCCCTCACAGCTTTAACCAAATGTCTTGAAAAAAGTTGGTGACAATATCTGTTCTCTCACCTCCTGCTCATCAATTTATTTTGGACTAGATCCTACCCTTCCTGCAACCTCCACTGTAACTGCTATCATCAAAGCCAACAAGCATTGATTGGTGCTTGAAAAATTCAAACAAAAACAAACTTTTTCAAACCTTACTATATCTAACTCCCTGCAGGTTTTGACATGATCCACCATTCCCTTCCTTCTTAAAATTTGTCCTTTTCCAGACAAATGGTACTGCATCCCCCAGACTTTCCCCCACTTTTCATTGACTCCTTCTTACTCTTTTTGGTATTTTTCACCCTACCTTTCCCCTGTATGTTGCATTTCACTTATGTAGGTCCCCTTTTCCCCATCTATGAGAAGTATGACATATAGCACAGGTCCCCCACCCCCACTAGTCATCCTCATTAGAGCAGTCATCTTCACACTTCCGGAGGGTAAGCATGGGAAAGCATCCTTGAGAAAACCCTGAGGCTACCATAGAATTAAGTTATGCTCTAAAGTGTCCTGCCCTTTTCCATATTAGGTTAGAATCTCAAGAAAAGGAATGGGATTGATAATAATGGAAAAGCAGGGCTGGAGCTGGAGCTCAGTGGTTGAGTGCTTGCATCGCATGCCTGAGGCACTGGGTACAATCCTCAGCACTACCTCAAAATAAATAAGTAAAATAAAGATATTGTGTCCATCTACAAGTAAAAAAATAAATAAATAATAATAGAAAAGGCCATTATTCTGAACATTTTTTAAAATTGTGATTATTTGTTTTATTTTTAGTGTTTGGATTCATATATTAAATATGAATACATATACAAATTCTTGATTTAGAGGTATCTTCTCACTGTCTCATCAGAAGGAACCCCCATCAATAATTGATATGTATCATTTCATTGCTCTTCAATGGTACATTAGACTCACTTATATTTTACATTAATTACATATTAATTACCTTTGTATTCTCACATGTTACATGTCATACTTACCTCATCCTTTGTAAATCCCTTTTAATTTTACTTTTCATTTAATTTTATGTTCAGATGATTCAGAAATCTTTTCATTTTAGTACAGTTATATTAGGAAGAGAGAATTTTATCAAGTATTTTAAAATTCATCAAGATAAGGTTGAAAATCATTCTCAAGTATTTTTCTGAAAAGCTACCTTAAAATTTAGTCAACTTTCTGTTCCAATAAACTTAGGTTTATAATAAAAACAAACTAGTTGCCTAGAAAACTTAAAAATCACTCTAAATTCCAGTATTACAAATAACATAGTTTTAAAAATCCCTTATCCCTACATGAATCTATAGGTCTGTATCATAAATTTGAACTTACCACTATGGTGATCACCTACACATAATTGAGAATTTTTAATCTCTAAACTCCTTTAATTTCTTAAAACTAAAAATGCAAAGATGAATTGATTATTGCAAAAAAAAGTTTTTTAAATTCTTGAAAAATACTCTACAGCCTTTCTAAGCACATAAACATGAACAATATTTACATTTTTATGGAACTTACTTTATGGCCTTTAATCCAGAATCTGCCACTATTTAGATTAACAACTAGGGAAAATCATTTCATTTCAAAGTATCAAGTGTTGCCAGTTCTACATGTGAGGATTAAATTCCAGAATCAAAGATTCTACACATTATATAAATTCATGTATCATACAAATGATATATATAATACCATAGAAACCAAGAACATGCAATCTGGTTCTTCTCTGCTACTGAAAGGAAATATTGTTCATTTGTCCCTTTATCTTTTAAAGCAAATAAATACTCACTGGGCACCAACTCAGCATTGAGCTCTGCCATGGGTTTTATGGCACAGTCCCTACCCTAATGGACTTTAGAGAACGTGTCCATTAAATGTCAATAAACCTAGAAGAATTAACCATCCACTTGAAAACATAAAAAATGATAATGACAGAAAAAAATGAATATTACATAAAAATAAACAACACATTTCTGTGAAGTTAGTTTTATCCAAAATGAAGCAAAAAAAGGAAAAATTCAAAATAAAGCAGGGAACTTAAGGGAATTACAAAATTACAGCACATTAAAATGTGCTTAAATATCATTGCCACTTGTATAAATCAATATAATTTATAACCATAATTTGTGGCAGAATTAATCAAATGTTTTAAAGGAAACAGAGTCTTTACATGAGGACAACTATAAAATGTACTAATAAAAACCATAAAGTTTGCTGGGATTGGCCAAAACATGTGCTTTTGTTAAATGAAAGGAAATATCATTACTATTTTAAATACTACCAACTTTTCTTTAGTCAAGCTTTATCATTGTATGTCAAAATATTTTGTAAATATGTCACATCTTTACAGTACTTATAACAGTATCAATTAATAAAAATAAAGTTGTAAAAATAATCAGTGTTTAACATTAAATTGGAATACTCAAGCATATTTTAAAATACCTTAACCATAATTTATATTTCTTATTTTAAAGTAAAATGTCATAACATTTTCAAAATGCAAAATATAAAGTTAACTTTAAATTAGCTGTGAATGTGAGCATATGGCAATTTTAGATAAGAAATAAGTCTTTGGAACTAAGTATGAAATTTATGATATTAGATATATAAACAAAAAAGAATAAGCAATAATAAAACGTATAGTATGTTCGGCAATTTTTTAGCTTCATACTTCCATCTGCTGGAACAAAAATGTTATTACTTCATTTTAAAATGCAAAAATCAAAGATGCAAAATATCATATTTAAACAAAGCACAATAAAAAGTGACTAGAATCAACCCCCAAATGTACATATTTCTAATACATGCATTTGTTCATTCATTTTTACACCAAGTCAACAAAATATTTATTGAGCATCTGCTATGTGCCCAGCACTATGGCAAGAAATGGAAAAATGATTTAAAAGTTTGCATCTTCTGAAATTATGGATCTTTTCATCAGATGCAGAAGTTATAGATTGTATAAGCAAATGGGAAGATGAATACAGAATTCCAGGTTATGGCAAAGTTTAGGAGGGGGGAAAAAAAGTGTGAGGAGATAGACCAGAGGGTTAGTGTTCTTAGGAGTGGAACCACCATATGATCCAGCTATTCCATCCCTTGATATTTACCCCAAAGTTCTGAAATCAGCATGCTATGGTGATACCAGCACATCAACATTCATAGCAGTACAACTCACAATGGTCAACTTATGGAACCAGCCCAGGTGCCAGTCAACAGATATATGTATCAAGAAAATAAATGCATCAAGAAAATTTTATACACACACACACACAATGGAGTTATACTGAGTCATAAAGAAGAATGCAATATTGACATTTGCTGGTAATGGATGGAACTGGAGAATATCATACTAAGCAAAGTAAGCCAGTCTCAGAAACTCAATGGTCAAATGTTTTCTTTCATATGTGGAAGCTAGAGAAAAATAAGGGAATAAGGGGATTTCCCATGAAAATAGAAAGGAGATATGTAGAGAAAAATAGGGAGGAGGGATGGAAAAATGTAAGAATGGTGAAATAATGAAAACCATGTTATTATGTACCTATGTGAAAATAACACAACAAATTTCACCTTTATGTATATCTATAAAGCACCAATTAAAAACTATAAATGAATATTTAAAAGATGAATAGAGAAGGGGAGAAGTACAAGAGAAGAGAGGAGGGAAAGAGGAAGTGCAGGAGACTAAAGTGGAGCAAATTATATTCCATGTATATATGATTATGTTACAATAAACCATATTAGTATGTATAACTATAAAGAAGTTAAAAAGAAGCTTAAAAATTTCCCTCTAAATATACTTAACCACAATACCTGCACTATACTGAAAGGTAGTAAATATAAAATATATCCTACACTTATTTTAATTCATTAAGGAGAAAAGTCCATCTAATTTCATCAAATATGATATGTGCTTTAATTTTTATTTTTTTCAAAACACAATTTTTTGTTCTTGGTTTGCTTAGACTTTTTATCAGAATGAATAATCATTAATGATATTGAATTTTATGAAATGCTTTTATCTTAACCTATTGTGATAATCATAGTATATTTATTTTTATTTTCTCTTTTGAATTATATTGGCTACGTTTTTTAAAAAAAAAAAATCATATAGAAATTGCTTTGCTCCCAGAAGCAGTTTATTGGAGAATGAAAAAAGGAATTCATGTATGAAGGCCTTGAAGTGGAAAGGAATTCAGTGTTTGGGAGACTGAGCTTCTGAAGAGGATTGACTGAGCAGAAGGGCAAAGAAGACAAGGGTAAATTACATCTATGTAGCCTCTTGAAAACTGTGTATATTTTACTCCATTTTTCCAACCTACTTAGTAATTTTTACCAAATATAACATGAGGAGCCATCAAGAAAAAGTTTTTTATTTGAGGCTATTGTAAATGGGGTAGTTTTCCTGATTTCTCTTCCAGCTGATTCATCATTGGTATTTAGGAACACATCATTGGTATTTATGGGTGTTAATTTTATATCCTGGTACTTTGCTAAATTTTTTGAGTTATAGATGCTTTCAGGTGGAGTTTCTTGGGTACTCTAAATATAGAATCATGTCATTGGCAAATATGGATGGCTTGAGCTATTATTTTCCTATTCATATTTCTTTAATTTCTTTCTTTGTCCACTTGCTCTAGCTAGGGCTTCAAGGACTATATTGGGTAGGAGTGGTAAAAGAGAGCATCCCTGTCCTATTCCAGTTTTTAGAGGGAATGCTTTCCATTCTTCTTCATTTAGAATGATGCTTGCCTTGGCTTTAGTGTATTTAGCTTTTACTATGTTGAGGTATGTTACTACTATCCCAGTTTTTCTACTGTTTTGAGCATGAATGGATGCTGAATTTTGTCAAATGCTTTTTCTTCATCTATTAAGATAATCATGTGATTCTTGTCTTTAAATCTACTGATGTTGTGAATTACATTTACTGATGTCCATATGTTGAACCAGCCTTGCATCCCTGAAATGAACCCCACTTGATCATGTTGCACTACCTTTTTAATATGTTTTTGTATGATTTTTATTCCATTCTTCAGTTTATACCCAATGGAATTAAAATTAGAATACTACAGTGACACAGCCACTTCAATATTTATAGCAGTTCAATTCAATTCAATTGGAACCAACCTAGGTGCCCTACAACAGATAGGTTGTTTTAAAAATGTACTGTATACATACCACAGTAATACTCAGCCATAAAGAAGAATGAAATTATGGCATTTGCTAGTAAATGGATGGAGCTGGAGAATATCATGCTAAGTGAAATAAGCCAGTCCCAAAAAACCAAAGGCAGAATGTTCTCTCTGATATGTGGAGGCTAACCCACAATAAGGGAGGGGAAGAATAGAAGTTAATTGGTTTGGACAAAAGGGACTAAAAGGAAAAGAGAGAGGATGGGAATAGAAAAGACAGTAGAATGAATCAGACATAACTTTTCTATTCTTATATATGAAAACCTGACCAATGTAACTCCACAAAATGTACAGCTACAATAATGGGATCCTAATAATTGGAACAAGTTATACTTATTCTATGTATGTCTGTCAAAATACACTTAACTGTCATGTATATCTAGAAAGAACAAATTTAAAAAGAAACAGATATTTTCCAAACCATGATGGAGACTATTTTAAATGTTTATCAATCTTCAAATCCTTAGACAATTAGCTAAATTAAGTGAGCTACACATAGACCCAAAATACGAGTGACATTCAAAGTCAAGCTACCTACCAACTTTTTTTTAATTGAAAAGGCACACTGAACTCATTATTTGTGGACTAATGTCAGTAAATAATCACTTAAACTTAAAAAAAATCCAGACTCACATTTTCCCTATTAAATATGAAAGCTATAAATTATATTTCATGTGTGCTTACTCTTCAAACCTTGTTACTTAAAAAGGCACAGATTTTGTTTTTCTTGGATGCTGAAAATGAAGCATTTTTCTAGATGCCAAGTTAATCCTTGTTGGCAAAATACATACCGTGCATAGTGTTTGTGCAATTTGTAATTACAAACTGACACCCACTGACAATACAGAATAGCTTCTACCCCAGAAAGTAGTTACAAATATTGAAGACCATTGTCTAATCCCATAAGGCATGTCATTAACTTTCATTATTACTAATGGGAGTTATGGGCATAATTCCAAAGTAAATCACAGGCATTGTGTCACATCACTGCTTCTAAAAAGGCTTTATTTTCAGGTCGGGTATTTTTAGCCACATAGGCATATTGCTATTTTATTTTATTTTATTTTTTCTTAGAGAAAGGCCAGATATGCAAAATAACAGAAAAAATACTAGCAAACATTCTTCTTCTTGTCATCCTCTTTGACCTCCTAGTCAGTATATGGTTTAAGAGAGAAAATAAAATCAGCTTAAGTATTTAATTAGACAAATCTGATGGGGAAAAAAAGATGTATTATACAATAGAACCAAATGTGGGTAGACGAAATACACATCCCCAAAGTACTCTGAGGTATGCATTATGGTGACCTTTGTGATAATCTTACAATAAGAAGCCTTAAAAACATTCCCAATATTCATCCAATAATTCCATATTAAGATAATTGTCATAAAAAGATAATTTTGTAACTTCTGGTTTCCATTATTTCTATACAAAAGTTAGCTGTTAGTTAAATTTTGTTCCTCTGTAGGTAATCTCTATTTTGTGTTCAGTTGCTTCTTCATTATGTCCTTGAAATTGTGCAGTTTCACTGCACTGTGTCTGGGTATGAATGTGTCTTTTGTTAGATCTCTTGAATATCAATATCCATGTTTCAGTATTTCCAGAAACCTCTTTACCTTTATCTCTTTGACTCTTGCTCTTCTTCTATTCTCTCTACTCTCACTTAGCAACCTGTTTAAATGTATATTAAGGTTTCTTCATATCTAAAACTTTTCTTTCTCATCTGTATTATATTCTGTATAATTTTGTTTTCAGTTCACTAATTTTCTTAGCTGTGTTAAACCTATTATTGAAGCCATTTTTACACTTCAAAAAAACTAAATTTTATTGTACATATTTAAGGTATACAATATAGTGTTGTAACATAAATATCAAATGGTTATGTAATTAAACAATATAACATATTCATCAGTTCACATAGTTACCTATTTTCCTCTCCTGGGGAAAGAGCAGCTATAATCCACTTTTGGAGAAAATTTCTGAATACAATGTACTATTACTAAGTACTTTTCTTGGATTACATTAGATCTTTTGACCTCTCCCTCCTATATATTTGCTACTTCATTTCCTTTGAACTACATCTTCCTATTTCCTGCCCTAACCTTGTTAACCACTGTTTTATTTCCTATCCATACATTTGACAACTTTTTACATAACACATGTAAGTGACAACACACAATTTCTTTTTCTGTCTGGCTTACTTCATGTAGTGTAATGTCCTACTGGTCCATACATACTGGGATATATGGCAGATTCTACTCCTTTTTTGGTGCTGAATAGTATGTCAATTTCTTTACAAATTCATCCAATGGTGAATAGTTTCCATATCTTAGCTACTGTGAACAATGCTACAATGAATGTGGGAATTCAGATATCTTTTTGAGATGGTTATCGCATTTTCTTTGGGTATATAACCAAAGCATGATTGCTGGGTCATATGGTAGTTCTATTTTTAATTTCTTTAAGGTCATCCATACTATTGTCCCATAATGGCTGCATCAATCTACATTCTTACCAACAGGTACAAGAGTTTCCTTTTCACCATATCCTCAGTATCACTTGCTGTGTTGTTTTGATAACAGCTATCCTAACAAGTATGAGGTGGTTTTTACTAGGGATTTTGATATGCTTTTGCCTGATGATTAAAGATTTTAAACATCCTTTTACATACCTGTTGGCTATTTTTATATCATCTTTGAGGAAATATCTATTCAAGCCCTGTGCTCACTTTTAATTCAGTTTTATGTTTTTTGTTATTGAGTTATATGAGTTCTCTATAAATTTTGGACATTAACCCCTTATGTGATTATAGTGTGCAAAGATTTTTTCCCACACTGTGAATTATCTTTTCCTTTGGTTAATTGGTTCTTTTGCTGAAGCATTTTAATTAGATGAAGTGCCATTTAATTACCTCTGCTTTTGTAACCTGAGCTTTTGGTATGATACACAAGAAATCATTGACAAGGCCAATGGCAAGGAGCTTTTCTACTATGTGTACTTTGTGTGTTTGTGTGTATGTGTGTGTGTGTGTGTGTGTGTGTGTGTGTGTGTGTGTGTTTTATACCAGGGATAGAACCATCAGGGCTTAACCACTAAGCCACATCTTCATCATTTTTATATATTTTACTTTTTATTTTGGGATAGGGTTTCACTACATTGCTTAAGGCCTCATTAAGTTGCTGAGGCTGGCTTTGAACTCATGATCCTCCTGCCTCAACCTCCCAAGCTGCTCTCCTATGTGTACTTTTAATTTCAACAATTACATATATTTTTGCTTCAAAATGTTTTGTTTAATTCTTTTTCAATTTTACAGGTTATTTTTGCTAATTTTTTAAAAATTCTTGTTCTTTTACTAAACCATCAATATCTTTTTTTATTTCTATGGGTATAATAAACATATTTGCTTTTCTGAATGTGATAATTATAATGTTCACAGCCTTAAAGGTCTAATTCTAGAGTTTGTTTCTCTGCTGTCTCTGGTAATATTCTGAACACTACATTTTGTGTTCTTTTTTAATTGTGGGCCCATGTTACAGGTAAAAAGATTTCCAAGGGAATTTCCTATCTAAAGTACATTATTCTTTGGCTCCTGTGGTTCACAGGACATGAGTCTAATTTCAAATCTGAAGAAGTTAAAGAACAAGTGTATCCCAGAACATCTTGTGCTATACAGGAAGGAAATTCTGAAAAAGAAACAAAAGCATATAAAAAAGAAATAGATGATAGATTAAGACAATGTGGTCTTCAAAAAACAATAATAATAATTTATTATAACTCATGGAATAAATTCTTGTAAAATGAATCCACAGTGATGTTCAAGAAGGACAGAGAGAAAGAGGGAGAGAGAGAAAGTGTAAAGGGAAAAGACTCCTTTCTCATTTATTTATCCTTACTGGAGATGAATGATATGACAATAACTTTATCTGAAAATTAGCAATTGAGGGGAACAACTTCAAAGTTACTGTGGTTCATTCCCAATTGGTGAAAGATAAGTCATCATTATAGAAGAATATCAGCTAACAAATGTTTCATATCAGCTAATGAGTATCAACTCTCAATAAAATTATTTAACTAATATCATTATGAAATGTTGATATCAGTAAGTGAGGGTTATTTGGAAATAGGATGCCCAACTGGGGGCAAAATATCACCATTGGTAATGATAACTTACCAATAGAAATGGCAAAACTAGTTTTGACTCTAGAGAAAGGAAAGAACAAGTTTATCCAAGAACATCTTGTGCTACACAGAAACCATCAAAAATAAATAAAAGTATATAAAAACAAATAACCATATAAATAAGTATATTTATAAAGAAATCTGATCACACCAGATTGCCAGATTAACTTCAGCTTTACTAACAACACAATATCCCAATTTCTATACCTGGTGCTGAGATGAAATATGCAACAGAAGCAATTGTTTGTTTTTTAAAGAAAGAAAAATATTTCATTGACATTGTCAGGAAAAAAATGGAAATAAAAATTTCCAGACATATCACAGCACTTGGTAAATGAAATACCAAAATTCAATATACTAAAGAAATTCAAACATTTGTTTATATTTTCCTACACACTCCAAGTCAAAGGTTATTTTTAATTTTTTTATTTGTTCTAATTAGTTATACAGGATAGTAGAATACATTTATGCATTTTGATACATCATAAATAAATGACATATAATTTCTTATTTTTCTGATTGTACATGTTGTAGAATCACACTGGTCATGCAGTCATGTATATACATAATGATGTCTGTTTCATTCTACTATCCTTCATACCCCTATACCTCTTCCCCTCCCTTCACCCCCCTCTATCTAAAGTAACTCTATTTTTCCCAATCCCTACCCCCGCCTTATTGTGAATTAGCATCTGCATATCAGAGAAAACCTTTGGTTCTTTGGGATTGGCTTATTTAGCTTAGCATGATAGTCTCCAGCTCCATCCATTTATGGAAAATGCCATAATTTAATTTTTCTTTAAGGCCAATTGATATTCCACTATGTGTGTGTACCACATTTTTTATCCATTTATCTGATGAAGGGCACCTCTTTCCCCACTTCTATTCAACATCATCCTTGAAACTCTAGCCAGAGCAATTAGAGAAGACAAAGAAATTAAAGGGATACAAATAGAAAAAGAACTCAAACTCTCACTATTGGCCAATGACATGGTTCTATATTTACAAGAGCAACAAAAATTCCACCAGGAAACTTCTAAAACTCATAAATGAATTCAGCAAAACAGCAGGTTATAAAATCAACATCCATAAATCAAACATTTTCCTATATATCAGTTATCAATTTAATGAAAAAGAAATTAGGAAAACTACCCCATTCACAATAGCTTCATAAAAAATAAAATTAAATACTTGGGAATTAATCTAACAAAAGAGGTAAAAGACCTCTTCAATGAAAACTACAGAACACTAAAGAAAGAAATTGACAAAGAGCTTAGAAGATTAAAAGATCTCCCATGCTCTTGGATAGGTACAATTAATATTGTCAAAATGACCATACTACCAAAAGTGTTATACAAATTTAATGTAATTCCACTTAAAATTTCAACTACATTCTTCATAGAACTAACTAGAAAAATTAATCATGAAATTCATTTGGAAAAATAAAATACCCAGAATAGCCAAAGGAATACTTACCATGAAAAGTGAAGCAGGAGGCATCACAATACCAGACCTTAAACTCTACTACAGAGCCATAGTAACAAAAATGGCATGGTATTGGCACCAAAACAGATATGTAGACCAATGGTACAAAGTAGAAGACTCAGAGACAAACTCACACAAATCCAATTATCTCATACTAGACAATGGCTCCAAAAACATTCACTGGAGAAAGAATAGCCTATTCAATAAATGGTGCTGGGAAAATTGGAAATCCATATGCCATAAAATGAAATTAAACCCCTATCTCTCATGAAACTCAACTCAGAGTGGATCAAACTCTTAGGAACTAGACCAGAGACTCTGTGCCTAATAGAAGAAAGAGTAGGCCAAAATCAGAAGCAATTCTTGCTACCCAAAAAAAGTTTAAATCATACCTAAAAGTGTTCACAACCAATTTGAATACATATATATACCTACAATGTACATACACATACATATATGTATTTGTATAGATATGTATATGCATGTATATTTATATGCATATATACACTATGATAGAGTCCTAGTTATGAAAAACAATGATAGTAAAAGATGATTTAGCATTAACTGTAGAAACCCAAATATAGACATTATTAGTATTTAATTATCATAGGTATGATGACATAATAGTGTAGTATATGAGGAGTTTTTTGGAGATGCATGATAAAATATTTATAGGTAAATTATTATAGATAATATAAGCCTTACATTTAAATTTATAGGTAAATTATTATAGATAATATAAGCCTTACATTTAAATAGTTAGATAATAAGTTAGAAAAATGTAAGGGCAAAGAGACAAGAGACAAAAGCAAAGTGAATTTGTCAAAATTCTGCAATTTGAAGAACCTAACTGGTGGATTTATGGATGTAATTATATTATGCTCTTGATACTTATGTTTGAATTATTTCATAATTAAAACTTTTTAGAAATCAAAGTCATTCCTCCAAATCACATTTATGTTTGCTTCCGTCAAGTACCCAATTCTCAGATAAAGATGACTTAACTGTATTTTTGACTTGGAGTATATACTAGCAATGTAATTCCCAGCTCCAGAAAAATGAAGGGTTTTTTAAAGTTTGTTTTCCTTTTTGTCCCCCTTCATTCAGAAACAAGGTCTAGAATGATAAACTCATACATTTCTATATTCTGAGAGATAGGCTTTTCATTCCTCATTTTCCTGTTCTCTGGCTGAGAAGGTACCCATGGGAGGGCAGGGGGGGGCAGCTATATAGGAGATCATTTCTATTCAATTCCTGCCTTACTAAGGCTAAAATTCTATCCTTGACCTTCGCACATGTGGCTTATGGACATCTAAGGGTTGCCAAGGAATGGCAGACACCTCTCTGGATGCCAAAGTTCCCTCTATTTCTGATCTCTGAAGAATTCCCTTGGTTTCGCACAAGATCAATCATTTTTTCTTTTAAATTGTGTGTTTGATGTGTTTAGGTATGTGTATCTCTAATATTTCTATCATCCAGTTCATCTTATTACCTGAAATGAAACTGAAGATTCAAAAATAAAAAATTTATGTGAAGTACTTCACACAATACCTCTATTAAGATGAAGATTTTGTGCTCCCCCCGCCCCTTGTTGCAATTGTTCAGCCTTCCCTGCATTACCATACTTGTAGTTTGTTTCAACTAAAAAGTTTGAAAGTTATACCAGAGGCAGGTCAACAAAGAAAAATACACCTAGTAGTCTAATAAATAAAACTTTAAAAATCGACATAACTGTGATCTCCTTTATCAACATTTATCTTATATATTAATGCCTCATTCAAGACAGTTCTCCAAAAACCTCTTCCTTGCATGTCTTCACTTGATTGCGGTACACACTTCTGAAAAGAGCTAAATTCCCTCTTCATAATAGAGGAAACAGACTCTTGCCTCTTATGAACCCACATAGCAATTTTTGTCTGAGTCGGATTTTAATCATGGGTTCAGGTTTGCAGTTAGGTTAAGAAAACAGACTGAAGTGAAACTATCCAGAGATTGACTCTCTCACCAATATATATCGGCCTTATGTCTTTGGAGATGTTCCCTAAGTTCTCTCTGTATTTGTTTTTTCATGTGTAAACTTGGGATGTCAGTCATTCCATTTCATAAGAATCTGTTGATGACTGAATGAGATGACCCAAGAAACATATTTAATATACCATATAACATGTAGTAAGTTCTTAATAACTTACTATTCAGTACTTATTAATGTTATTTATCTTTCTGTATGTCTATGCTTTATCCTTCCAGGAAGAGCACAAGAATCTTACCAAAAAAAGGCCATGCTGCATGTTGCTCCATGTCCTTTGATGGACTAGAATACTACTTAACTTAATTAGAGTAAGTCATTTATATTCATATAGCAGCTACAGTCATTTAAGAATATCACCACTATTTTAATATTCTCATTTCCCTTTTATCTAGATTGTAATGCTGGACCTGGATTCTTTTCTTTTGGGGCAATAAATATTATATTTTCAAAAGTAATAAAATATACTTCTAGTAGCAGCTTCTGTTTAAATCAGGCTGCAAAGAAAGTACTTGCCTAACCTAAATAACAAGCTCTCTAATAGTGGGATTTCATAATCCATTACACCTGTCAGAGAAGTATTGCTGGATACTTGGATTTACCTGCAGTTATTAAAATCATGCACTTAGACATAGTGAATGAGACATTTACAGAATGCTATGTGCCTGGAGAAATATGGCTAGCCATTTGAACAACCTGTAAAAAGATTTCATTGACTTCAATAGTTTGATTAAAAACAAAATAGATTGGTAAATTTACCAAGAAAATCAAACTCCATTATTATAATTGAGACGATATTGCTTCCATAAATCCAGCTTCACAAGAAGTGCTTCAAAGGACACTGAGGAAGAGGAAGCGATATCAGAGGTCAGAGAAGGGAAGGTTAAGTGGAGAGTAATTGGGAATGGAAATGATCAAAATATTAATATGCATTTATGAATATGCCACAATGAAACCCACTGTTCTGTGCAATTAACATGCACTAATATAAGAGTGCTTCAAGAATACCACTATATTCTTAAGAAAAAAAGTAATAAATCAGTTTGAGGGAAATAAGAGTACCAATTGGACTCAGTGTTTTTAATTAATGGGTTTCCACAGTAAAATAATTACAAGACATCTGAGCACTTTCTCAGCTTTTCTTGGAGGGTTCTCATGGACAATACAGTGCACCACTTCCAATTTTTATGGATCTCTAACCAGAGTCATTTAATGATTATTTATGACATTTGGCATTTGACATTTGAACAACAGCTGAACAGGGATATTCTACAAGTTGTTTTATCTTAAAAAATTAAATCTAGTGGCCATAGTGTACAAAAGAAGGATGGAGACATCCTTCCTTCTATCCATCCATCAATCTATCCATCCACTCATTATTAATTGGAACAAGCCTCCAAATTGAAAAACATAATTCTCTCAACAATCTCTTTTACTCATGCCAAATTCATCCCTTCCATTCAAATATAGATAAAAGACAATATCATTATTTTTAGATAAATGTAGTTTAACTAGAATTTAATTAATTCTGGAAACACAGTTTCTCTTTCTTATACCTTACCAGGATTTCCTCAGACTCTCAGCATCATAAGGGAAACTCCAGAATTTATTTATTTCCTTTCAATATATATAAATTCATTCCCTGTAGAAAAGGCAGACTCACCTGTAATCAATAATGAGCTATCAAGAAAATCACTTTGAAAACTAAGCAGAAGTATCACCAGACACTCACTCCCCCATAGTGTGTGTGTGTTTGTGTGTGTGTGTGTGTGTGTGTGTACGCATGCTCAAAGTTAATAAAATAATTTGGATATCATTTGATCTGACCACTTTGGTTTGGATAAACTCAGAAAGGAATAGTGGCTCCTAAGTCACATATAATAAAAACAAAATTAATTCTCAGATTCCATGAAAACTAATGGAGACATCCTTCCTTCTATCCATCCATCAATCTATCCATCCATTCATTGATATATTAATTGGAACAAGCCTCCAAAATGAAAAAGATAATTATTTCAACAATCTCTTATTCTCATACCAAATTCATCATTAACAAATGCAATGCTATTTTCAAGTTCAACATTTTATTCTTGTTCGGATAAACCTATTTTCCATATTATAAGCTTTCTAAAAATCATAACCCATAGCCTCTTTCACATATTCTAGCTATGTGCAGTGTCAAGAAATCACATTAACTCTAGGGGTCATAGACTATGGAAGTTATGCTTCTAGAGGACTTTAAAGATTTTCATAAGCATGCTGCATTCTGTAATAACAGTTAAACAAGTCAGAATAATTTGGATAAATACAAGCCAGGATGCTTCTTTATAAGGGAAATAGAAGACACTATAAAATATTATTAGAAGCACTAATGATGCCTCAAATATTTTAAGACTTGCTCATGTCTATTTATGAAGTTCTTATATCCAGTTTTCAAATATAGTCTAAATAGAGGGGGAGAGATGAAGACTTGCATATTTATAGTTCCCATCCATCTGAACACAATTTTTAGCCAAAAATCAAAAGGAATAGAGTTCTTATTTTTTAACTTCAGTTAACGTTAGATGGTTGTAATTAAGTAAAAATACACATTTTCCCTTAATGGATAGTGTTTTGCCTACCACCTAATAAAATGAAAAAGCATTTATTCAGGATTAATGGTTCATTTCCTATGTGATTCTGAAAAAAAAAACAAATATCTTTCTAATTCTACTATTCTTATGCCAAAAGACAATCTCTATGATGGCAAACCTTTATCATTTTAAATTGAATGTTATATTCCAACAACATTAACCCCTTGAATTATGATTACTGTATCATATTTATTAATTATATTATTAATATTTGTTGAGTGATATATAAATATATTATACAAAAATAACAGAGGAACTATTATATATAAGGCACAGAATATTATACCTACTTCCATGGCATATTATTTTTATTACTATAGGTGTCAAATTGCATTTTTCCAGTAGTTTATATTTTTACATATTGGTGATTTCATATCTTACAGATGGCTATCAGAGTATTTTGGCAAAAGATTATAACAATGTTCCCATATCAGTGAAAAACAATGATGGCTATCATTAACATGCATGATGACATTTTTATCTTTATAAATAATACCAGGGTTGAAGTAGGACTGATATCATTACCTCCAGTTTATAAATGAAAACTAAGGCTCAGGTGGCAGGAATACTTATACTTACAAATACTTCATATTTGCAAGGATGGTCAGAAGCACAGTCAGTCCTAGAACTATGTCTGTGACATTTTAAAACCACCTTTATTTCCATGAAACACCCTGGTCTATATAAAAAAATTTCCCTAGGGTAGTTTAACCTCATTCTAGCAAAAACAATTAAAAAATAAATTTTACTAAATTATTATAGTAATATATCAAAATAATAAACTTATAACATATAGCTTAGTATCAAATATTTCTAAACATTTTTGCAGAATATTACTATGTCAGGACATGAGTGACTTGATACAGAGGTACAGAAAATAGTTAATCTGTATGGTATGATAAAGGGACAGTACCAACCCATATTCTCCTCAAAATTTCCCTGAAATATGGCACTGTATGAGAAAAATAGGGGTCAGGAGTTACAGTTAACCCAACCAATTGCAATCCCCAGGGAGCCTATTTCAAAGCCTGAAGTGCTATAACTGTACAATATCTGTACATAGCACTTAGAGACTTAATTTTGTTCTATATAACTATGTTCTTCTCAGAACTCAGTGTTGTCTCATATACTTGGTCATTGAGAGAAAGGTACCAGTAAATCAAAACACCTCCCAATTGCTTTAGAGAATATTCATGGGCAAGCATAATTAACAGATTACCTACAGGTAAATTCGAGCTCCTAGTCTTCTTAATTGCCACAAACCTAGCAAAAACATCTCCACTCAGATTTATTACTGATGAAATGTGGGAATAGATTTGATGAAATAGATATTTGCCCACTTTTAGATTCAATGAACATAAATACAACTAAAGATCACTGAGGTTCTTTTCCAATCTGATCTTCCTTCACTCACCAAAGAGGTGGCCAAGGTGGCCCCTATGTTCAAAGCAAACTGTACACAAATGTATCTTCTGGCACATTACCCAACAGCATTTCTTTTTTTCACGTGCCTTAGTGACTTTCTCTCTTCTATATCTCAAAGGGGAAAACACTCTTAAATTTACAGGGTTTCCAGAATCTGCTTGCTCTCTTTTCAGCAGCTTCATTCACTACTTTTCAAAGATATGTTTCAGATATACTAATCCAAAGATAATGCCATGGGCATTGTTATGGTTTAGATATAGGGTGCCTTCCAAAAGCTCATGTGTGAGACAATGCAAGAAAGTTTAAAGGTAAAATGATTGAGCTATGAAATCTTAACCCAGTAAGAACATTAATCCACATGAATGCATTAACTTGGTCATAACTATACACAGGTAAGGTGTTGCTGAAGAAAGTAAGTCATTGGGGTGTGTCTTTGAGGCATATGTTTTATCCCTGGTAATTCAAGCTTAATCTCTCTCTGCTTCCTGCCCTGGAAGCTGACCTGCTTCTCTCCTCCATCTCTTTCCACCATGACATTCTGCCTTGCCTTGTGCCAAGAACAATGGAGTCAGCCATTTATAAACTCAGACCTCTGAAATCTTGAGCTCCAAATAAACTTGTACTCTTCTAAAATTGTTCTTTTGGTCACAGCAGTGAAAAAGCTAACTAAAACAGAACCAAAAAGGATGCCAGTAACACACAGTTATTACTGATCCGTGTACTTCTTTCCCCTCATCCTCTCAAATTGCAAATATCTTTGGTGACATAGCTTCTTTTATTTCAGAGTTGTTTTTATTTTACCAGTTTTACCTGTTGACAATTCTAGGCAGAAGGACACTGAAAATATTTGGCATAGTTTCCCCAGGCAACACCTTTACCAAAGAAAAGTCTGGCTCCGAAGTTAAGGTGCATCTGTACTCGCCAATTTCATTACTAAAAGGTTGATAGATTGAATTTCATATAATTGTAAAACTGCACAACAAGAATATGATATATCAAGAACTATGTAATGTTTTGAACAACCAACGGGGTAAAATTGGGAGTTCATAACCCACTTGAATCAAACTGTGAAATATGATGTATTAAGAACTATGTAATGTTTTGAACGACCAACAATAAAAAAAAAAAGAAATCCATAGATTTCATGTCATGATGCTTTACATGTATACCACCAGCTGGCCCCTAAAAAAAAAAAAAAAAAAAAAAAAAAAAAGAAAGCTATTTTCCTAAATACAAACTAGCACAATAGTGCCAACTAATTACATTTTCTACTAACTAGAGAAAACAGTAGCATAAATTGAAAATATAGAACTCGTTTGGATCACATATCATAATTCAGAAGAACCATTGCTTTTCTTTGGCTATTATGCAGAAATGTAGCTGTAAATGTGTTATTTGTCTAAAGCAAATATTGACATTAAAGACTTTCATTTTATATTCATGTTTTATCACCCAAGTATACTTCAATATAATTATCCTTATTCCTATAAAACCTCCCTGACTATTGTAATCAGATCTACTAATATTTATGAGGTAAATCATTCTCTAAATTCCATAAGAATTATTCCTATAAAACCTCCCTGACTATTGTAATCAGATCTACTAATATTTATGAGGTAAATCATTCTCTAAATTCCATAAGAATTACTTTCCAGAATTAATGGCTAAAACAAATGACTAATATACAAGTTTATTACCGTATTTTATATAAATATCACAGAGCAAGTTTCCTAAACATGTTATGAGTATTTTGCATCTAAAGATTCAGTTTTTTGCCAGGCTCAGTGGCGCTTGCCTATACTCCCAGCAGCTGGGAAGCTGAGACAGAAGGATCACCAGTTCAAAGCCAGCCTCAGCAAAAGCAAGGCACTAAGCTACTCAGTGAGATCCTTTCTCTAAATAAAATACAAAATAGGGCTGGGGATAAGGCTCATTGGAAAATTGCCCCTCAGTTGTTCAATCCCCAGTACCAAAAAAAAAAAAAAAAAAAAACGGATTCAGTTATTCAGTTTTTTAAACTAATACAAAGTTCTCCTAACGAAAAATATTAATACTTGATAGATTAAAGAAAATGGCAGAGAATTCAAATTAGTTTATTATGCTTAAAAATAATTAAGTACAATGCAATACAGAAAAAAATGGATTGATTTAGAATCATGAGTCTTGCATTATACCTCCATTCAGCCACTAACCAGCTGCTTATCTTGGGAACATAACAACCTCTGTGGGACTTAACTGTTTTCATCTATGAAATGAAGAAATTGAATTGTACAAATTCTCTGCACAATATATAATTCTAACCTATAACTGTTTTACATAATTTGGAGCAAGATATAGGATTTACCATTCTGATATTAGTCCCATTCCTCTTGTTGAAGTAAATACTCTGCAATTAGTAAAGGTTGTCATGATCACACTTTGCAGGCAAGGGTATCTATCTGATGCTAGTTAGCTTTCCTGGTAGAAGAAATGTGTTTCAATTGAATTATGACATACTTCTGCAGCCTGATTCCTTCAAGACAGCAACAGTCTGCTGTCTGTCAGCTGCACCAATAAAAGTGATACATGTTTCCAGTGATTAAGTTGTTTGTCAATAATAGAATCATTTTGAGCTCATCAGTTCTGCACCTATAATTTCATATTTATCTAAAAATATATAATCTATATAAGCATTGAGATAAAAGAGGAATTGCTGAGAAAAACCAAAAGTATGTTTTCTAGGTTAAGGAAATATATTTTACCTCAAATTTTTCTGATGGCTGAGAAAAATTCTAATAACCAACAACAATAATAATACTCGAAGCTTTCACTCTCTTTGAGACAGTTGCTCAAAGATCTTAACATTATCTAACTGGACATTGTCTCATATTTATTGGACATGAATTCCAACTTAGCATATCCTGTAGATATACATATATATAATTGCACTTATGCATTTTAAATATTATAGAAATATAGTGTAAAATCAATTGCCAATATTTCAAAATAGAATTTATTTAAAATTATTTTTTAAAAATACCTGATAATATTCCCAAAGAAACCTTTTTGGAAAGCACCATGGTAGATAATACAAGAAAGTAGTAATATACAAGCTGTAGAAGGTCTTGGGGGAAATATTCAACTCTCTCTTCAGCTTTCATTGAAAAACTAAACAAACCACAGCATCTGAATAGTTTTCCCTCTGGAAGTAGATGGTTATAGATGTATTAAGGAGTATAACATATGCTATTAAATATGGATGGTGAATAATTCATATGTGCTATCAAAGGAGCCAAGCAACTGGGAATATTATCTACTCTACTAAAATTCTAATTTTGTTCTTTGTTATTTTTTGCAATCAGAAGACTCACAGAAAATCTAGTATAAACGAAACTAAGTTTGACTACAAAGTTATAAAAACTAAACAGATTAAACTCAGGTTATAGGCCAATGCTGATTTCCCCATGCTCAAAGAAAGTATACAAAACTCTTTAACAGGCTTTCCAATATCTCTCATTATAATCCAAGTCCTGTATTGGCAAAATGTCCATATTAATTTTGTATCTTAACTAACTCTTTATTTTAGGAGAAAGGTAAAGTGGGCCAACAAACTAACACAGTAGTGGCAGAAAAAAACAGCTACAGAATTTCTTTCAATTATATAGACTTTTTAAAAGGGATTATAACATATAACTCACATTTGTTTCAAAAGACATACATGGATAAGCAATAATATGGCTCAGAAAAACATCTAGTCTGGCTTGAACTCAGGAATCTCACAAGTGGCATTTCTAAACCCATTATTAATAATTCTGCCTGTGACACAAAAGAGCGGAAAGTGCTTATTTAACAAATATTCTTTGTAAAAATCAAGATAAGAGGTGACATTTTCCTTGCCCAGAAAATCCTCCATCACAACAAAAACTCTAAGGATAAGTTTCAAAGAGTAAAACTCCATAAAGAACTAAATTTTCCACAGTAAGCTCTGCACCATTTTAAATCTATGAAGAAACAAAATAAAATGTAAGAATTACGGCCATTTCCTTTCAAAGATACATAATAAAGAACAATCTAAGACTGCTGCAGTGCATCTGTAAAGCTATTTTGTACTTAAACATCTCTATATCTCACCGCCAATGTATAAGTTACACATTAAATGGAAATAATTGTTTATTAAAATTATAAAATATCTTTTGGGTTTACTTCATATGATTTGTTAATATAATAAAAAAAAAATTCCTTCACATGTCCATTGAAAAATAGCTGTATACCAGTTGTGGATGATGGAGATAATGTTAGAGTCCTGTTTTCTCATCATTTCTCAATTCCAGTAGATCCTAAGTCATATTGAGTGAACCATCTCATTCATCTCTTTACTTCTTCTCCACTCCCATTCCTATTTCTTTAATAAAGGTCTTTTTTTTTTTTACCAGTTACTCTAATAGTCCCTTAACATGGCACTCTCTTTATCTCAAATCTACCCAATCACACCCCTCCCCATCCCATATTCCTATTACTTCCAGAATGATTTTCCCAAAATACTAATCCAATGCTATTCCTTTGCTCAGATCCTTCAAAGGTTTACCAAAATTTTATGCTGTGGTATGTAGACCTTAATTTAATCCACAAAACTTTTTTATTTCATTCATGCTTACTTTGTAACCTCATCTTCACCCCTCTCCTCACATATGTCCTTTTCTCTAGGCAGAAAGAATGACATGATGTGCCTTAATAACAAGAGTTGTGTCTCACCAACCATCTTTTGGTCATAGTGCTTTCTTTCCATGAAATGCTATTCCCTTTTTGTCTTACTCAGAGTAACCTAGCCTTTAATGTCAATCTGGTATACCTGCTCTGGAAATCCTGAATTACCCAGTCTGTTGTGGATTTTCATCTTATACACCTCATTTAACTCAGGATAGCAGCCGTCACTTGACTTGGACAGAATGGGTAAATCTACTGAGCAAAGGACCATGATCTCATTTGCTTTCACAGCTTAACGTAGGTCTGAAAATAATAGGTGTGCAATTAATATTTGTTACTATGAATCTATGTGAGAAAGTTTAAATTAGCTGAGGGGAATAAAAATATTAGACTTCAAACACTCTAGTGTATCTAATAATTAATGACATGTCAATTTAATTATCTGAATAAATTCAAAACAAAGTAGTTCCATGTGGCAAAATGTATTTGAAATACTTAAATTAATCTTGGCTATTTGTAATTTAAAAAAAATGAAATTTTGAATTTTTCAGAAAATATTACACATTTAGAACACAAGAATAATCTGAAATTACCTTTTAAAATGATACAAATAAGCATAAATTTGACAAGGAATATTTTTAAACATAAGAAACTATGTTTTTAGGAACATTGTTTTGTAAGTATTGCCTTCCAAATAGTTTTACCTGTAGTTGGAATATTATCTCTATCTCCAATGATCGACTCCAAACTTCCACATGTGGGTTGGGAACTAATTATTTGTTAATTCATAATTATCGCTTTACTGATAGCACAATATGATGATTCCTTTTGGATTTGCTTAAGAGGTACTGGCTGAAAAAGAATAGCCTTCTGCGTTGATCCCAAATGCCAAAAACAGCCTGTATACTCCCTTTGAAACATAAATCAAGGTTTCAAGAATTATGCTATTTTGAGACTTCCAAAATGAAGTCTTGCTCATTTCTACATTTTCATTATATACACTTCAGAAATGTAAAAAGATAATTTTTTAAAACAATACTATTAGTTCCTAATCCCAACTAAAGAGAGACCCTAAAAAATACCAAAATGTATATTTCTTCAGTTAAATTAGAGAAAAATCAATATCAATGAGCCACTATGAAAGTTTTTTAATTACACAAATTTTCAATTAAAATCAACCAGAAACAATTGTTTTGACATCAAAATTATCCTTGGGTTTAGGCGTGGCTTGTCTTCTAATTTTCAAAATATATTTTCATTTCATGTTTGCCTGTGTCATTCCTAATTGTTAACACACTATTCATGACCCATTTTCCTTACATAACATGCTTCCTTCTCAAGCCTTTAAAATCTCAATAGTTGAATTAATGTTTCTCTACTAATACTTTTCATTAAAGACCATATCTACTTACTTCAATAAGTTATTAAGACTAACAACAACAACAAAATACTAAGGGAAAGGCAAAGCAGGGCCCTATGAACATGGCACTTGTCATTTATCACAGTTTTTAAACATCTAGTACAATTTTGAGTAGGCAGTCTGCAAAGGAAAATCTTGTTCACAAAAAAAAGCAATTTCAAATGCTATCATAACAGCTGATTCAAGAACTTGGATTACACTGCAAGCTTTCTTCATCTGGAAAAAGGTCTCTCCAACCTAAAGAAAGCAGTAGTTTGGCAGAGATGGAAGCCAAAGCAATAGTGAAGTTTTATAGGAAGAAGGAAAATGAAATTTCCCTTATAGAAGGAAAATGGGATTTATTTTCCTCTTGGCAAAAAATGAAGAGAACATTGGATAGGATTATAAGAGATGAGGCTGAGAGGGAAGCCAGTGGAATGCTACAAAGTTGGGGCTAACTGAAATCCTGACAAATAACGTAATAGCAGAGTTGACTTGATTTCCAATTTGAAGTCCTTTGAATTGATGCACTATAACCCTTCCCCTTTGCTCTCCTAAAATAATCAGCAAAGTTTATTGTTCTTGAGAATAATTAGTATAAGTGGTTGTTTTGATAAAGAGACTTGACTTCCCTTCTGAGTTGATGCAATTTGTAATGGAAATGCCCCCAAAGTAAGCTTTGGGAGAACGATCTTCAAAATGCCTTTGTAAATCTGCAGAAACTTTGTGGAGGGATTGGACTTCTTTGGGGCCTGGTAGGGATTGAAACTGAAAATATTTAAATGTGCTGCTGATAATCTGAGTTGCTCTTTAAATTTAATACAGTTGGCAAGTCTACCTTTCTTTTGAATACAGTATGATTTTTGTCCCTCAATAATGAACAATTTTCAAATAAAAAAATTTGGAATAGGCAATTAAAAGTGTTGTCCAAATAATGCAAAGCTTGAATAAAAATTGAAAATGGCAGAAGTGTATGTTTTAGTTACAAAAGTGAAGGATTTTGATTTTTCAATTTCTGAAAGTAAAGATTAAAAAGGTATCTAAGAACCAACATTTAACAGTGTACACAAATTACTGATAGCAAAACCAATTTCATTAAATGAGTAACTTGCATATTAATATTAATAACCTACTACTCTCATATGCAAAAAGAATTAAAGTTAGTCAATGAAAGAACATGATGAAATTCTTAAAACAATGGTTTTATCAGTAAGAGCTCAAACACTCTTATATTAATTTTTAAGACTAATTTTTAAACTCAAATCATTGTTTCGTAGACCTCAAATCAAAATTTTTCTCTCACATTCAGCATATAGGCACATGAACACATGTGGGAGATTGCCATAATGATAAATGACTGGATTGGTTTTTCAACCATATCAGATTCATATTAACTTTAAAATGTGAGGGGGAGATTTCTCCCATATTGAGAATGGAAGACCTATGTGATATAACCACCCAACAAATATCACTTACAGCAACTTTGAAACAGATATACTCATGATCATTGCTAATTAAGTTAAATAAATGGTACAGGCTGCCAAGAAATAAAGGTTACAGAGAAAAATGAAGTCAAAGAAATAAGATTAGTGACTGTAGCAATATGAATGAGAATTTCTGCCTGTCTAGACATTTTATCTTTAATTTGTATAATTATGTAAGACCAAGTTTTTTAAATCAAAATAAAGTCAGAACAATCTATCAACTTTCTGGTTCGTTCTTTTCATTTATTGTCCATAATCCCTATTGTACCTCATTTTCTCTTCAAATAAATTCTGCCAATTTTGTAGGCATAATCAGTATGATAATCTACTTCAATAAAATTCCAATATATGTTTGAAATTTTAAGATTATATTTCTACCAATAACATACAAAGTACTATAAGTGACCAAAAAGAGTAAAGGTGGTAGATAGAGATGAAATGGATGTTATATTAATTAGCATTAGACTCAAAGTTCAATTTTTGTCTTTACTCTTTAAAGTATATGTTACAAAAACCCAAACAGAAAAAATAAGCTCATTTCCTTTGCACATAACAGAACTTTTAAAAACTCTCCACCTCTCATTTTATTTAAAATAATTTCAATCATTTATCAAGTTATCATTAATTGTGTTTTGTTTCTAGAACATACTAAACAAATTAAACATTCACATTACACAGGATCAAAAGATGTAATTAAAAAAGTGTTATTTAAATTTTAGCTGTTTTCTCATGACTAAAATTCAGTTGATAGAATGAGATTTTGGAAGTATCACATAATTTTCAGGGACTCAAGAAAACCCACTCATGTCAAAAAAAAAAGTTTAAAACAATTTATTCATTAACTTTTCCTAATGGCCAACTAATTTATTAATCACAAAGTTTCATTAGCATTACATACCACTATTAAAAACTTTACATTTTAGTCAGGACTTCATAATTTGTAATCTCCCCTAAAATCTTTAATGAAAACTCAAAGGTACCCCACCAGCCATTTTAGCTCAAGTTACAGATAATGTCTGGCACAGACAGTATATGTCTGATCTTAAAGATATTCATATTCTTAAATGTTACCTAGAGTTCTGCTTCTAGGAATGCAAGCAGTGTATTGTGATAGATTTCACAGCTACTATAATGCAATTGACAAGGTAAAATATAAATGATGGCCATAGCAATATAGAGGGGAATCAATTAGTGCTTAATCCATTTGAAGTTCTTTCTAAAAGCCCCTAAGAATGAAACACAACTCCCTCCTGTTGTTCATTTGATACTGGCATTTCTATGTGGCAGATGGTGACCTTATCCTTGTGCTTCAGCTAAAAAGATTTTTATTAAGGCTAAACAAGTGTGAACAGCGCTAATTTCTTGCAGCAGGCAGATATGGATAAACCTCTAGAATGAGTGTAAGTGCTCTGCCTTGCCATATGGTTAAGGTCCACATCCTGCCAATAGAGTGGACTGAAAAGTAGCCAGTGTGCTTGAATCCTGCCCTGAGTCCCATGCTTAATCAGTAGCCACTGAGTCAAAGAACATCTACAGAGAAAGGGAGACCATAATGGATGAGAAACATAATTTGATGAATTGTTTGGTGGTCTAAGCACCAAGGAATGGCCAGAATGGATAAATTATGAAGTACAAACATTTGCCTTTTAGCACATTTCACCATTCTTGTGAGGCCTTGTCACTCTTTCCCTAATATAAATGCACTACCCTTCTCATCTCAACCCAGAGCCCAAGCTTGCAGCTAGACTTAATTGTTGCTCTGGACATTCCATCCTAAACTGCCCCATTAAGTGGGCATTCCATTCTCCCAAGTTTGCCTTAAACTTAAGGACTCTATGCATTACATTTAAAGAACATATGGTTTATAAACCTCTAGTTTTAAGTTGTTTTATATGGTTCCATAAATATTTACACACTTAAACTAGGTAGAATCTGAGCATACTTTTGGTCATAAAGAGTTTTAAATTTTATAAAATAACCTTTAAAACCTCTACAGTTTATAAATTTGAGTTAACTAGAGTTTGTTCCTTTATTATGGTAAATTATTGTTTTGAGACTTAAATAGAATATTTTAGGTTGATCGTACTGGGTGGTGAACTTAGGGCTCATGACTTGTTTTCCTGGAATATTATTTATACATTTCCTTCATAGATCCTGGCTTGGATAATTAAAGTACCTCCTTTATAGGACTGTTGGGAGATGAGATAAAGAGCTAGGCATAAGGAAAGAGCTCACTAAATTCTATGTGTACAGTAATTATACTGTGGTAGAGGAAAGAAGGGATGAAATTTTTAAATGGTGGTTCTTAATCTTTTCCTATGAGAAAATTTTTAAATATTTTTAAAGTTAATTTTGATTGTCTATTAAAAATCACATTCTGCTTCACCTCATTAAAGATGTGTCATTTCATCTGGTCATTGAGATGACCAGATGTTAAGCATATACTATTGCATCCACAGCATTCTGACCAAGTGATGTCAAGGTAGGCTCTATGAAGATATTAATGATCCTTCTGCTCATTTATGTGAATGAGCAGAATTTTTCTCATATTCTGCTCATTCACATAAATATTGCCTTTTTGAGACCTAAATTCCAAACCTGTATAACCTTTATGTCATTAGTTCATTTCATATTCTAGCAAATAATATAAACATAAGATTACCAAATATTTTATGCAACGTTTTTCTTCCTCTGCTGTGAAAAGAGAATTGCAATATTCACCAAATTCTTCAAAAAGTATAACAGAAAATCTAAGAGAAACAAAGCAAACAAAACCCAGAAACATTCACAGAGCTTTCAAGAGAAAGCTATTGAAACAATAAAATAATTTTATAATTTATAAATTTCTTAAATTTGATCCAGCTTTCAAACTTACTAAAATTTAGAGTCTAATGTATATTTTTTTTCTTAGCCTAATTCCTTTCAACAACATTCTCTACAACATACTTCACATTTAGTATTAATATTTTTTAATACATCATTTTTTTGGACTTGAAAAATATAGTATTTATGATGCTAAAAACAAATCAATGATGTGTTTGCTCACCAAGTTGACTTTTGTAAATTCACTAGACACAGAGGATGATATAATTCTAGTCAGTGAAGGAAAGCCTTGGGTCTCTAGGGCACAATACACCTTTCCAAATGTGTGTCAGCTTCTAACACATATTAGCCTTTAGATGTGTTATCAGTCATCAGAGAGAGTCAGAGAAAGCAGATAAGAATTTCTTTCAAGAATTCTTTTTCTAGGCCCTCAAGGGAAGTCTCCTATAATTGATCAACACAGGAGTTACACCTCTGGTTATCTAGGAAGCACAAATGATCCGTGTAATGAAGCACTCAGCTGTTTGCTTGCATGGGACCATGGAAAGAAGAAAACCTGTCACTGCTGTAAAGATTTACATTTCAGATTTTCTACGAATTTATATTTGTATATGTTTTGATGAATAGTACCATGTCAACTTTCATTTAAATATCTATGGTATATAATCAAATCAATGTACTATTCATAAAAGTTATCTAATAGCCAGTTGCACAATGTGATTCGAGCAGTGAAAGTTCAAAGTACAAAAAAACTTCCACAGTTTCATATTTTTTCCTGTGGAATTTTAATTTATTTCATGGGTTTAAATATAACAATGAGCTTTAGGTTAGAGGGAATATTAAGTAAAGAATCAGAGTCTTAGAAAATGACTAACAAAGGATTAAGATTTTAGAGGTATAATGCCTTTTCTTTTACTATTAGAAAAATCTACAGAAAAAAAAATGCAAGACACAGTATTCAAATGATAATTTGTCATAAAAGTCAAACATTCCAAATGAACAGATATATCTTTGAGGTATTTATTATATTAAAATGAGTAATACCAATACCAAGTGAGAAATAAGCATTAAAAGTTTTTCTTTAGGGCTGGGTATATAGCTCAGTTGGTAGAGAGCTTACCTTGCATGTACAAGGACCGGTGTTCAATCCCCAGCACCAAAAACTAAACAAACAAAAAATTTTTCTGCTATTCTGGCTATCTTGACCTTCAGAAAAACATGTCATTTAAAATTCCATGTGGCTTAATAAATAAAGCACTTGCCTCTTTAAAACTATCCATTTTATATGTTTAGGACATTTCCTTTCTAATTGTAAATAAATTTTAAAGGTCTTTATCACAAGTGTTTTAAAATCACTCTTTCAGTCAAAAAATTATGCTAAAGAAACAAACTGATAGTAACATTTGAAATATTCCTAGATGACCAAAAATATGATCAAAGATTTTTTGTTTGTTTGGTTAGTTGGTTGGTTTGTGTGGGATATAGCATTGGCCTAACACACAGAGTTTTGCTGCTTATTATCAGTCTCCTCACCCCAAGTCCATCCTAAAACCACCTTTTCTTGAAGCATCAACAGAAAACTCTGCTAGGTAAATGTCCGGGAGGGAGGCATGAACAGAACTATATAATTAGCCATGGGGCTGCTAAGCTAAAAGGATTGGGTAGCAGGATGTTTTAGCTATAAAGCAGTGAGAATATGCACTACTCTATCCCTACACAATTTTATATGAGTTTAATTTGTGACATGTAAAATAAAGCAAAATGAGAAAAAGCAACATCTGTTCCTCATTTTTTGGTGCTTTTCATTTAGTGATCGATCACCACCTCTATTCCTCAAAGCTATGAATGTATTTTACTTTATGACAGAGCAGAGAAATAAAATGTGTTACAAACCTAAGGACATGTAGAATGCTGAAAATATGGGCAAAAAACAGACCCATAACTAGTAATGGAATCAATTGACTCAGTTATTATTTGATTCTGGAACAAAAATATTTCAAAGATGGGAAGTACAGTGCATCAAAATTAGTCATTGGAATTTTTTGGTTTATTCTTTTTTGGTTTTGGAAAAAATATTTGTTTCATAATATATAATATCAGAACAATAAAATAAAAACTCCTAGCATTGTGATTTAAGTCCAACAGATTTTTTAAATAACTATTACTTTGTGGTTCAATAACAAAGAATGACCTTGTAGTTGTTTACAGAATCTCACTGTGGATAGGAAAACATGTATACAAAGGAAAACTAGGGTGCCACTTGTTCTAAAAGCCTTAAAATTCCTAACATTCTCAAAAGAAAAAAATGAATAAGTGAAACCAAAGCTGAAACAAATTGATTAACCTACTTTTCTGAAGTAGTATATCAGATTCTGAATTAAACACAAGGAGCTTTAGGAAAAAGTGGCATTCATTGTTTTTCATTGTATATGTGGGAGGATGCACATGCTTTAAGAAGTCATACATAAATGAAAGAATTTCCTTGAAATGGGCTGAATAAACACAACAAGATATGAAATTAGAAATAGTCTCAATTTTAGTTATCAAACCTCTTTTTCTTTCCTCCTAACATCTATCCTAAAGTTTCTATTAAACTAAAGAATTAAAAATGAATTGAATACAGTTTGTTGCTTTCCAAATTCTGAATATATAACATTTCTCATTCTGAAATGAATATCAGTCTTTAAAATTAGCAATCAAAGAACTTTGAAAGCGGACAGTGCAGCAACTGCATAATGATTTTAAATCACTAGAAGGAATAGCTGCCAATCAGCTAATTGTAATTATGTATTGTGCTGGCTCAAAAAGAACCTGAAATGGAAATTGTTTCTTATTCACACTTAAAAATAAAATTCAGTCTGCACAAATTTCATGAATTTTGAGTAGTCTTTAAGCTGTATATTATATCTTGAAAGCCATGGGAGACATTGCTGATTTTAAAAGACAAAAAACACAGTACACTTATATTTTTGTAAACAATTTTGTATGTCTTTATTTTAGATGCATATATTCAGTATGGGAAATCTATGATGTGTCTCCTAGGATTCTACATTGAATACCGAAGTCAAAATAAATAACCCTGATTTTTTCAAAAATACCAGAACAAAAGGTAATCTTCAGTATCACTGTTTCTAAACACTATTGTATCTCTACAGGGAAAACAAATTCAAACAAAAAATAAGGCACAAAGGAAAGGATGTCTTTGAAAGGCAATCTTTTTGCTAGTGAAATTTCCAAAACAAAAGCTATCCCAAAAGAGAAGCTTTACAAGAAAACCAAATACCATCAATCATAAACATAACATCCGAAAAAGTAGATAACTCATGAAGACATATTTTTAGAAAAGTTACTTCATGGAAAACAAAAGCAAAAGCTGAATAATCCAGCTTAAATAACAACAAAACTGCTTAGCAAAACAAACCAACAGCCAAGTTCTTCCGAGAAAAACAATATTTCAAATGTGGTATGGCAATAAGAAAACATTCCGTATTAGAAGAAATTTTTTATGGACATCATAAGATATATGGAACATATAATATGTTTAAAGTCATTTTATGATTCTGATGTTAAGCTATAAATATGTTTATCATTTGATCTCTAAATTATTAGATATCAGTAATCAAAAAATTAACTCAAAAATACTTAATATTCTACTTTAACAAGGATGCATAAAAGTTATAGATAGAAACCACTGTGGAATGTCAAGTTAATGGAGACAAAGTAAAATCCGGTGACAGATGACAAATATTGGAGCAAATACATTAAATTATTAATTCAGTAATACTTTATTAAGAATTAGAAAGCATATTAGACATAACACAACAGAATAAATAATCTTTAAATAGTTATAGATAGATAAGACTGCTTTAAAAAAATATTCTAGAGAAGGTAAGGAAATTGCCCCAAGTCATCTAGCAAGTATAGTCGCCGAAAAGAATCGAGATTTGAATTCACTTGAAAAATTTCTGAGTCAATAATTATTTCTGATGTCATGTCCAGAACTCTTTCCAAAGTACATTAAAATTAAAAAAGGCTGGTTACACATTAAAAGAGCAAAGTGAAAATATAAACTGAGAAAACTATACTTACTATTGTGCATTAAGTCACAAAAGAGTAGTAGCAAGTAGTAAGATTCATAATTGTGTTATTGTATTCAACTTAATAATTTGTCCCCACATGTATAGTGGTATTGATAATTTCATGGTTGTACTCGCAGATCATGTAGTTCACTAAAATAATCCACATGTGCCATATATGATAGATATGTGGAATATTTGCTATTCCATTGCAAAATGTCAACTAAGAATTATTGGGTTGGTTTTCTTTTTTTTCATATCCCCTTTGTGCAGGAGGATGGTGAGAGGGCATTTCCTGTTTCTCAGAAACAGGTGACTAAGCTTATAGACCTAGAAGAATGGCTCACTAAATCTGAAGGTAATGATCCTCCTGTAGGCACTGAATCCACCTTCTACCAGAGACTGTCACCCAATCCCTCTCCTATTCCCAGGATATAAATAAAGAGGATAAGGAAGAAATAGAAGAAGCTTTCAGAATTAGCCTGGTGAGCGGCCTTCTGAGAAAAGGAAGAAGAATTACCCTTCAACATCAAGTGCTTGTCTATGTGTAGAATGGCTTGAAAAGAATGACACCTAGAAATCGAAGCTTTCATTAAGGAGACTGGCATTGTGTGCCTTATTTGAAGATATGCTTAGGCAACAAATTCCCTGATTGCCCTCTTACATAACTGTGGAAAGAAAGAGAACTGAAAGACAGTACAGTTGAGAGAAATAGGCCACAGAAAAGAAGCTCATGTACCCACAAACTGTCATAGCAAAGATGGAAGAGGTACTCAGGTGAAGGCAAGGAAGACACTTGACATCATTTTACCAGTACTCCACCCAGGAGAGCTAACCACCATGAAGGAGACTAATAAACAGTTGGTGGAATGCTGAGACAGATATAATGTGGGATAGGAACAAATCAGGTCAAGTTTTGTCAAAGGACTACCAAGTGGGAAGGGCCACAGAGCCTCTGAAGAACTTGTATATTCCTCATACCAGTTATATATGGGGTGTGAGCACACAGGTAATATTAGTCAGGTTATCATTGATCACTGTCATGAGCCATCCATGGGCTGTGTGTGTGAGCTATGCACATCTGAGCATTTGAGGGGAGTGACCTAATGTTACTGCCTGATTGGGCTGTGCGACATATGTGTGCCTTTCCTCTAGCTCTGCCTGTGATTCTGCACAGCAACTGAGATGGGTGTGACTAGCCAGGATTTTGGTCAATCTGCTGACCACAAGACATCCCAAGCAAGGCTCCACCCCTTGAAACCCAATCCCTTACCTTATTTGGATGAAACTTTCTCAAATGTCTTTTCCCCAATAAATAGAAAATTTCGGGTGTACTCGCTCTCTTGCTCCTTACAGCACCAGAGCTGACACTTAGGTAACTGAGCTGTCCTGCCTTAGAAACTTATATGTGTGTGCTGCATGGATTCTTCTCCGTTTTCTTAGTTGTTGATACAGCCAGCTCCTTTGAACCCAGCTCATATCTCCAGTCTGGCCAGCTGGCAATAGAACACCAACAGAGAACACTTTAAAGGTGGTGAAATTGGGGAAAATGTTCATTCCTTTGTCTCCTGCTCCTCTGAATGCAGGAGGAGTCAAGGACTAAAGAGAAGGAAAGAGGAGCATCTAGGTGGAGACTGGGCAAACACCCACATCACTGTAAAATATAATGTTCCCCCTCAGCCTGCAGTTAGAGGATGGCACAGGATTAAATTTTTATTTATTATACTGGACTTGGTTTTAGGAATTAAAATGACCACAAAGTGTGCAACTTATTCAAGAAATTGTTAAAGTATGGGAAGGAAATAGTGAATATTGAATAGTGAATAGTGGTTGAAACACTGCTTGCCAAGAAACAAAAACATTCAGAGATTTATCCCAGCATCTAATGAATTTGGAAAGATAAACAAATATGCCTTTGCAAATGTTTACTCCATTGTTAGTGCTAAACATTTTAAAACAAATAAATATTGCTTATCAATGATAATATTATTTTATCAGTAAAATTCAGATAGTATATTAATCTAAACAAGCCCACTAGATTAACATCCTCTAGAAGAAAGGAAATGATATCATTTACTTTAAATAATTTCATTTGACTAGTGTGTGTCTTAAGGAATGCAAGAAAGATAGTTGTCTTATCTTACACACCAATAGTTCAAGAGTCTTGAACAAACCACCTTGCTCACTCTGCTATGAAATTTCAGATACAGAATTTTCTAGTTAGAGGAGTATCAGAGAATACATAGTGAACGTCTAGCTCATGCTGAGAACCTTCAATGTTTCTGAAAGGTGACCACTCAAATACTATTTAAATATTTGTAATGGTACTGTCCTGATGAAACTTGGGAAGTCTTCAGGCCCATTCATTTCTGACTCCATGCATCTGCATTCACTGCAGTATCACAAAATGAATATAAGTGATATGTGTTAGGAGGAAGGGAAAGGCAGAAGGAGTGTTTAAGAAGACATGAGGTTATTATAATGTAGAACCTCATAAAATATGGAGAAGTTTCGCCCTCTCTTGATGAGATTAGAAGAGGATATTAACTAATTCTGTGGCTTAATGGGTTATCTGGTTTCCAGAAAAACTCATAAGTTTTTACTCATATATGATCTATACCTCTTCCATATGTTGTTAAATTATTCAGTAAGACATGTTGGATCCAGTAAAATAGTTCCTAGCTATAACCTGTTTCAAAGGGGAGTGGTTCTTGAATCTATTTTAAAAGCAAACTAAAAACTACAAGATGCTACCATTCACATTTTACAAATCTTTTGCCCAAAGCAACATTTTTAACTTTTTAAAAATCAAAACAAAATCTGCCTAGAATTTCCTTTGTAATTTCCATTGTAATTCCCATGTATAGTAGTTGCAACTTTCAGGCCACGCTAAAGTGAAAACATACCATAAAAAGACATGCAAGCTAACTAGAATTAGAACTTAGGTTTCTGTTTGATCTAGTACCCCAGTATAGACAGATTTAAACTGAATGTGTACATGTAAAATTAAGCTGTAGTGAAAGAATGAGAAGTAAAACTGAACCAATGGAAAAAACCTAGGGGGGAAAAAAGTAAGGAGGGATTATGGAAGCAGCACATGCTGAGTGTTTACCTAGGAAATGTAATCTAGATTGCTCTTCACCACAGGAGGTTCCATCTGTGTATTCATCATACTCACAAAAGTGGAACATAAGGTTTATGTGCTGATGTTTTACTATATTGCTACATCTGGATAGTATCAGTAGTTGAAGATAAAGGAGACAAGCATTCTATCAATCAGGATGTAATATTTCCCAAGAATTGTCCTATAGGAATGCCCCCCCATCCCCTCCATACCTTTTTTTTCCACTATAGCAGGTAAGGGCAATATTGAATGTTAGGGTTTGTTAACCAGTAGAATAAGGATGAAAGACACTAGCGTGCACTACTCTGCATTTGAATCATTGTACATTTTTACCAAGCTACATAGAGGCATTGAAAACTTTGTCTCAGATCCAAACCTTGAAAGCTTTTTATCCTTTATAAAAATCTCTGATTATGTTAATGAAGCACAATCCATAATTGGCCTATCTATGTTACTTTAGCATCTGGCAGTTTTACAGACTTGACTAAAAATATATGTTTAAAGCCCACTACTGTATAATTAAATGAAATTTGGCTTTATTCAAAAATGCAAATGAATTCTTGGCTTTTTCTCTTATTCACTTTTCAATTATTTATATGTATTCCCCATTCATAGTGCTTTTTCTGGTCCAGAAACAATTCGATTTCAAAAAAAATCCAATTTGTTTAAAATTTTACAAAGAAAATGGCCTTAAATTATATAATAAAAGCATATTTATGTTGCTGGAAAAGGAATGAAATGTGTCTTGTGATATATGCAACTTGCCAAACCAGAAATGAATGAATAGACATTTCATTTTCTTGTGTCATCTGACACAGCTACTATTTATGTATATTAGCAGGTGCTTAGATCAAATCTCAGGAGAAAGGAAATTATTTTTACAAGTTATTCAAAAGTAATAAATGAACACCTTTAAAATTCATCCATCCTTTGAAATCCAATCAGTCACGAAGTAAATGTTTCTAACTCCATATTTTATACAGACAACAACAAACATTTCTAGATTTCTACCTTAATCACCTGCAAGGGTTTCCCTGCTAAAACTTCTGAAAGCACATTAACTCTTTCAAAGTACACCAGAGCTTTTATAGTTGTCTGAAATTGCTGATGCTTTTTTTTCTCTCCATAAAGGTTGACATCTTGAGAAAGTTACATAAGTCCTGGAAAAAAAGATGAATGAAAGAAAATATATGCTACATGAAAAGTGCAGCTATGGAAATGGCTTTTTAAAGAGTGCCAGGCTTTGTGGTCAATATTTCAAAGTAACTAATGAACAAATTTTCACTAACTCTAAAGGTTTTTTTTTTTTAACATAGCAATTGACTACTAATTGTGAAGTAAATGCACATTATAGGCTACAGTATGAGTACGTTCTATTGATTGCTGGTCATTTTTAGGGCTGTTCAGTACATTGAAATGCTACTTACAATAGTAATTCACCATTATTCACTCAGCTATAAAAATGTCACAAATTGAAATTAGTCTTTTGAATGTATATATTAAGTAAAATAAAATAGAATCATATTAATGAATATCATATTGAATATTACATATTCATAAACTATAACTGTGCTCTGTTGAGGTAAACAGAACCGATTTGATAATACAACAGTTTAGTTTCAGAGAAGGTTGAAGTTTGAAGAGTTTCAGGGTAATAAGACCTTGACCCAGAAAAGAACACTATGACAACTTAAGAACACTGACAATGACAGAAAAAAAAATATTTTGGAAAGGACTGAATAACAGCATAGAGTTTCAACGGCCACAACACTGACTGGAGGCCAAGATTTAAATAAACCTGTCTTTGATTTATTGTTGTTCTCTTTGTTCTTGATATTTAATTCATTTGGGAAGACAATCTCACCTCATGCTGTAAGACATTGCCTCCCTCTAGTCAAAACAGCACTCAACACACATAAGACTTGAATTAATCTAATTTTATTTTCCAAACTGAAGATCATCGTCTTTCTGAGAAATGCTGCTAAATATTTGACCTGACTAGAATCTTAATGTATCTGAATCCCCTTGATTTAAATAACACCAGTGTCCTGTTCCAAATTCCCCAGCCAAAGAACAGAGTTTTCACAACCACAAAGATCTCAAGATGGTCTCCTCTCAATGATCCCTAAACTTCCTACCTCAGAACCATCCAGGAAGCCCATTAAATAATGGAGAGCCCTGGATCCCACTAAAGATTTACTAACACTCAGCATCTCTAAATCTGGGGTCTAAGAATACATGTTTATAATAAATTCTCCAAGGAAAGTCAAGAGAGACTCTTGTAAAGTCAAGGACCTTCTTGGTCACCTTGTATTTCAGGACTTTAAAAGGTAGCGCTGCTGTTGCTGCTGAAATTAGTGGACAAAGAATTTAGGACTTCTGTTACAAAGACGGACTATTGATATAATTCCCTCATATACTCCATCTCTGCCAGGTATAAATCCTTTCAAAGGCTTGTTCTACCTTGAAGAATCCACCACAGTCTTTTTATAAGAAGATGAGGTAAAAATTATAATGAAGTTCAATGCAGTGACCTAGAACCACAAGTAACATTTCTGCCTGTTCCACTCAGATTGCCTCCTGCTTAAGAGGAAGCACACACACACACACACACACACACACACACACACACACACACACCTTAAAATCTGAAGTAGTGGGCATCCTTGTTAATCATATTTTCCTCATCCCCCTTTATGCATCTATCTCTCAGTTGCATATCACTTACTTAACTTCATCTTTGATAAGGATATTGACCTTCTCTTCAAGATATCTTAAGTAAGTCTGTCCCATCCTCCTGAGATTCTGGTTTCTTCAGATTGTCTAAATTGCTAGCTTCCAAACCTGTGTTGATATCCTGTCCCAAGTGTTCTCCTTGGTCATTCTATCTACAGAGACTTCAACTGAACGGATTCCCAGTAATTAGGAAGAAATACCACAAAAAAAGGAGAGTGTAACACAATTATTTGTTATTTGGGGAAATGTTATATACTTTATATATTACTTTTCTCAGAGATTTACTAAGAACATCAGTGTGTTGCAGAAGCTGAGAATTCTTATAGTAAGAAAAAGCCTATAATATGTTATAATCCAGTTTTCCATGTGAAACTTCTGGATTACCACAACCATATTCATGAGTGCCCTTCACAATCTACTGGGAAATGCTGCTCTCTATGGACATTGCAGGTACTTTGACTTGTGCTCATTGTCTGATTCTGTCTCTGTGATAGAGAGCCCTGGAATCATCATTGGATACAGCCAAAATCCTGCAGCATCTGCCAAAAGAAGGCTTTCTTATCTCAGGTACACACTGAGTGGTACCCTGGGAGAGTTATGGCATTTTAAGCCATTCTCTCAGAGTTGATTTGAAGAACTACCCCAAAAGACCAGACAGTACAATTCTGAATACATCTGAATTTTTCTAGTTTTCTACAAAAGACAATGTACAGTATGAAATACAATTTATATTCTTCCTAATTCACTCCAATCTCAACCATTATGAATGGTATCTAGCAAGTCAAAAACTTTTTGAGTAGGAAGACCAAATTATTTTTTTCACCACAGATTCTTCAAGAAATAGTAGGAACATCACATTGTAAGAAAGCACTTAGTAAGTAATACTATAGTATTAAATATCATTCAAAAATATTTAAAGATAGATCATAGTTTCATTTTAAAAATATATATATGTTTTATGTGGCATCTTACAGACTGTGGATAATTTGTCTCTAAAATACTGTCTGTAAAATGTCATTATTTAAGCTAATAGATTATGTTAATAGAATATTTTTAAAGTCATTTGTCATATCACTACATTTCATTCAAATTTCAAACAAAATATTTTGATGTACAATTTATCAAAAAGATAAGTGTCTAAAATGTTTAAGGTGGCTAGCAGTCAATTTATGGTATTTTAATGAATCAATTTAAACAGATGATATTTGCTGTTTTAACACAGAAATTTTCAACATTATAAACTTCAGCTTATGTTATAACAGACTTCTCATAGTATAACTCAGAGATTCCAAGTTCACAGAGGTATGCTTCTCTATCAGACCTACTTGGCAGTCCTTAGAGCCCTTCCCTACCTTTCATTGATCTCCACTCCCAAGTTTCAGGAATCCATGAGGAAGATGAATATAAAAATGCTAATTCAGGATGAATGTGTCAAGCCCCCTTACCTAGCAGTCCTGCTTTCCTTCATATCATCTTGTTTCTACAATCAGTCTTTACCAACTAACTTCCTCCTTACACATCCCTTATAAAAACTGGCATGAACCTGACTTTAACTCTCCAGAGTACAGATAAAAGGTGGCCAGATTTGTAATAAGCCTAATAAGAAATACAATTTCTTAGATGCCCCTGTATCTACATTTTTTAAAGCCATTATCCTAGAACAGGATAATAATATAATAATATCCTTGACTTTGGTTTTGCTGAAAGAAAAAGACCAATAACACTTTTTTAAAAAAAGGAATATTGTGCCCTCATAGGTAAATTCAGCCTTCTCCTGAGAAATAGAAAATATGGTTTCAACTCTAGAAAAAAAAAATTTCATGGTATTCCTTTCCCAGTCATCAATTTAAAAAATATATTTTTTTGTAGTTGTAGATGGACAAAATGACTTTATTTTATATATTTTTATGTTGTGCTAAGAATTGAACCCAGTGCCTTACACATATTAGGCAAGCACTCTGCCACTGAGCTACAACCCCAGCCCCCAATCATCAATTTTTTTAAAAAAAATAAAGATTGTTTTTAATTTGGGATGGGGCAGATAAATCAGAAAAAGATTTATGAAGTTCTCAACAGCACCATATGGTTCTGTAGTTAGACACAGCTCTTACACAGTGCTAGGCCCTAACAGTTCTAACTGAACATTATTAATGTAGGAATATTTAACACCCTCAAATAGGTACTATTAGTATCTCTATTTTATGGGAGAAAAATTAGATAGAAATATGTTACCTAAACTCCCCAAAATCACACTGAGATATCTGAAACCAGGTAAATCAGAACTGAGATTCAAAACCAAGTAACTTTGTGAAATCAATTTTCAGCTTAGCGTATTTTAAGAGTAGCTAATGTCAAGGAATGTAGCATTCTAATATTCTGGTTGTGTGGAAAAACAGAAATTTTAAAAATTTGTCTTTAGAGCTTAAAATTAAGTTTTAACTCAGTTCTTTTTTTCTCTATTTTTTTTCCCCCCGCAGGGTTGGTGGCGGCAATTTAACTCAATTCTAATCAACTGATATTTTAATAATTTCTAATGCTAAAGGTAGTTGACAATTGAGAACTATGAAAATCAATTTTTCAGCATTATAGTAGGCAAGAAAATGGCCTGCAAACTGTTCATGGTTTACTCCCTGAAACCTGAAAATATATTACCTTACATGGCAAAAAAGTTGTTGCAAGTGTAATTAAAAGTGCATACCTGGAGACTTGGATTATCACAGATTATCCAGCTGAGTCCATTCTACTACTCTGAATCCTTAAGAGTGAAAAACTACTCCTGGCTGGATCAGAGAAACGTAATGTGAGAAATAACTGACCACTAATTTATTATCGGCCTTGTTTTGTTGTTGTTGTTCACATAATTGAGTAACCATCATCAAAATCAATTTTAGGATATTTTCTTCACCTAAAATACAATCTTCGTAATCATCAGTAGTCATTCCCATTTCTGTCCACTCTATCACCACTTCTGTAAACCCCACCTTCCAGCCCCAGGCAGTCATATATCTAATTTTTGCCTCTATATATTTGCCAATTCTGGACATTTTTAAAAACATTCTTCCCGGCCAGGTGAACTGACACACACCTGTAGTCCCAGTGACTTGGGAGGCTGAGGCAAATGGAACCTAAGTTTAAGGCCAGCCCAGGCAACTGAGTAAGACCCCATCTCAAAATAAAATAATAAGTAGAAAATAAAAAGTGCTGGAGAGGAAGCTCAGTGGCATTGTTTTTGCCCATCACACTGGAGGCACTGGGTTCAATCTCAAGTCCTGAAAAAATCATATATATCTTTTCAGTACATACATATATTCTTTGACTAGCATCTCTCCAGTCCTTCCTTCCTCTTTTCTCTTAACACTCATCCATTCATACGTCTGGTAACCATCATTCTGCTCTCAACTTCTGTTAGACCAACGTATAAGTGAGATCACACATGGTATATGTCTTTCTGTACCTGCTTTATTTACTTAACATAACGTCCTACAGGTTCACCCATGTTGTTTTACTGATGAAAGAAGTAGATCATTAGACCAAGAATCTGGTAGAGCCTGGGGCCAATTCTTAGCTGATGGCCAGTAAATAAACAGGATTTTAATGCTTCAATTACAAGGAATAGAATGCTACTCACAGCTGGGAAAAGCAGGCAAGAAGTTATTCCCTAAATCCTTGAAAAGTAATATAGCTTTCCTGAAACCTTAATTTTAGTCCTGTGAGACTCATACATGACTTCCCACCTACAGAACAGCAGGATAATACATTTGTGTTGTTTTACACCATTAAATTTGATAATTTATTATGTCAACAATAGAAATAATATAGGCACCCAGCGCCACCATTGTAAATATCCACATGGCTTCATCTTCAGACTTTAGAACTTGGAAAATTAGGTAACTCTTATGTCTTGATGAAAAAATATTAAAAGAGTTATTATTTTATCTCTACAATGCATCCTTCTATTATATTTCTTTCTGTTTAGTAATATCTAGGATAATGCCACACATTTGGGTGCAAACACACACACACACACACACACACACACACACACACACACACATACAGGTACTAAAAGTACTGCTGTTAAAAAATGTTATATGTCACCTTCAAGTCTCATCATAAAATAACTACCCACATAAACTTCATTACAAAGAGGTGATTTGTTGTTAAACCAACATAAATAAATAAATAAAATTTTAAAAGAAAATAAATATAACTTCTCATCAAAGGAAAAAAAAATTGACTTGTCAGGAATGTTCTGCTTTCCCTCAGGCTTCTGAGGACACAAAATTGGATGTTAGAGAGCCTGTGTTTAATTCTTCCAGGTGTCCTTCCTGAGAAAATTAAGGAATTACATAGTGAAAATTGAAGATTCTCTGTATGGAGATAACCCCCTGCTATTCAAAGATTAAATGCAAATTTCTCCAGGATGAAGTTGCAAATATCTTCTCTATCTATGTGAAATGAGCCAACGTGTTAATGCACTGTTATCATTCTTACTATATTAGAAAAGTAATCCAAACTGCGAAGACTATTCTAGCTTATTTGCAACAGTTCCTATCAGCGTTAAGAATGCATGCTGCTACAAATTAGATTATAAACTTGTGTTACATTACTAATATTATAAGTTTATTTTAAGATCTATTCTGCTATTCAAGAAGAGACCAACTTCCAATAGAAAAATAACACCTGTTCCCCACACAATTTCATCAGAATGTTATATACTGGCTCTTAGGTTTATAAGATAGTTACTGTAGGGAAGGTTTTTCTTCTTTCAACACTTGTCCCAGTGTAAACAGACCTAAATGGCCCTGGGAAAGCACAGTGACATGGTATGGTGACCTCGATGGCCCCTGAAAAGCAGTGACACTGTACTTGAGGAACTTGGATAAAGAGCTGGAAAGAAGCCAGGAAATGTTTCACAAAGAGGTGGTATTAAACTGTGGCTTTGCAATTGTCATGGCACATCTAGAAGATAGAGACATAAGCAGTAAGGGCAGAATTTGAAGGACAAGGTTATGGATAAGAGCAAATGATGTTCAATCCCAGAGCACGATATCCCCTAGACTACAAAAATGCAAGAAGTACTCATCAATGACACTCCACTGTGAAATTTATATTTGGAGGCTTGCTCATGGACCACCATGAATGGTCCAATATTGTGGGAAAAAATGTTAGTCTACAGCTTCCTATTAAGTTTCTGTTTTGCACAGTTATGCCTATCTGTAGCAAGAATCATCAATATCATGTCCAAGTAAGCTGTATATTAAAAAAAATGCTTTCTCTGTTTTTGACTGAAACTCTATTTTAACAAAAACTGGGAAAGCAATTTCAGTAAATGTATATCATAATGGATTTCCTTAAAATATATGGTAAGTATTTGGGGGGCTTCAAAATAGGAGACTAAATGGTTTCTTCCACATCAACAAAAATTGTAATATAGGGTTCTTAATCTTTTTTCTCTTTGGACTGTCACATGTTTTTAAATGACAACATTCAAGGTTCAATTCAACTTCAGTAATCATCAGAAATGTCAGCTGCCTTTCAGAGACTCTGGAGTTTGCCAAATTGGGCTAGAAATCATGTATAGATCGTTTCCATTACATGTAGGCTGACAGTATGAGCTTCTGATGAGTAAAATCATATTTATGCAGAGAAGGTATGTTGGATACCTTAGTTCCTTCACCTTAGCCCTAGCATGGCACAGAAGCAGAAAGCAGCAGAGTAGGCAGAATTTGTTTCCAATTAGGACTCCAACTTTAAGAAAATTGAAAATGTTGATGCTTCAAACTTGTGTACTTAATGAAAATAAAAAAGTCACAAATAATTGGGGTCATAATCATAAAAAAGAGTCAAAAAGTCAAAAAGTCTGAATCTTTCTTTAACCAATAACAACCATATTCTCATGCACTAAAATTTAACTTCAAGTCAAAAAAATCTTTGAATTCCTCAAATGAGAGATCTTACATTTTTAGATAAACTTACTTATTACTTATAGTAATAATTACACTGTGTGGATAAATAAGCATCTTCAGGAAGAGCCCTCTTAGGAATTGGTGGCTCAACCCCTTCTTGCTAAAATTGCCACAGCCCCAAACTAGAAACTGCCAAACAGTGATGGGCTGGGTTTCCCTAGTGACACTTTTGTGTCAGGCACAGTATACAGTATAGAGAAGATCTTAACCCTCTTTGTCGGAGTTTGTACCCATGGTGGTTCAAAGCGTGGCTATGTAGGTGTCAGTAACATCAGAGCCTCTCAAATGGTTTATGGTTGAAGATGTACTGCAAGAAGCTGAGGAAGCCGCAGCCCTGAATGAGCAGCTTCCAACTGTCATCATCCTTCCATTTGTCCCAGTGGGCCACAGGAATTTGATCACTTTCTATGTGTGCCAAAACAAAAAACATCTGGAGCACTGGATTAAAGGACTAAATAAAGAGAATGGTTCAAAATTTTCCACAAACATAACATAATAAGATAAATGAATCAGTTGCACAAGTCTTAAAATAACAATATGACCCACTAATCTTTCCTTGTATGTGGGTTAAGAGTTTTCCAGAAATGTTCTTCAAAAATTTGATTCAAATGGAAAAATGTAAAACACACAACAAAAATATAATAATTTAATATTGGAGCATAGCAATAATAATATCATCTATTTAAATAACAAAAATCTGAATCTTAATGTTTTCTTAATATGCATGATATATTTTTATGGGAACACTTATTTTCTACTAGAGACCTTTAACAATAATTGTTTAAGTGAAGGGTCTGTTGTTGTTCTTTGTTTTTACAAAGCAATTTACTTTCAGGTCTAAAAATGATATTTCATCATTTTAAATGAAGGTATTATAAAAAGATTAATGGTTTTAAATTTATTACAAAATGCTTTTTTCTTCACTTTTGCATTCAGGATGGAAGCCACTGGATTCTCTGGCATTCAAGGAGTTGATTAAACAAGTATATCTAGTTATAACTTCTAATTCCAGGTCAATCTTGTTGTGCACAAGAAAACATTCAAAGAAATAACCTTCTGTGAAGCACCAAGATCCTAATCATTAATGTAGTTGAAATTCCTAACCAAATAAAACAGGATGAAAAGACACATTGGAGATTTTAGCAAATAAGTATAACTTAAATGGGCAGTAGATTGCATTTACAGAACAAAAATGTACATTCATTTTTAGAAGTAGAAAAGTTAAAATGTTAATTAAGGCAAGTTTAGTTATAAAAAAAATACATATCCCATAAAAGCAAAGTGTGAAAAGGCTGTCTTGGTTAATAAAGATTACATTCAGATGTGGGAAAAAAAATTATCAAAGTCTCAGGTATGCCCAGAGCCATACTGTCATGCTACTAATTTGCACTTGGTACTATCCTACTATAATTTCCATAAGCAATTACTCCATTAAATGCACATCAAAGATAATAAGCTTTGTTTGTAATCAATAAGTGACCTCAAGAGGTGCTAATTTATTAACTTTTCCTTAAGCCTCACTAAGATAAGCATACCCTTTTACAGTTACCTAGCTTATAATATTGATGCTAAATAATTGATATTAAAATCATGTACATAAGAAAAAAATAGACACATTCAGAATTTGTTCATAAATTCCTATGCAGTGGCTTGATTACTGACAGTTACAAATCTGTAGCTTAATAAGCATGTCAATTTTACTCACTAATTTGTCAGTGTAGTCTAAGCACCTATTCAAAAAAAAAAATAGTGTTCCCTTTAAAATTGTTTAGCAATCAGTAAAAAAAAAAAATCCAACTGAGCCAAATGCTACATTTGTGCTATGGCTTGCTTCAATTAAATAGGCAACAAATTTCACTTTGTTTTCAACCCAAAATAATCATCAATACTCTGGATTCATCTCCTAGCATTGTCTGTCTAGGTATGTTTTAAACTAGGAAAGTCATATATTTTTCTTGCCTGATGGAAAAAGTGAAAATATTAAAATCTCTTATATTTAGATAAAAATGTATATAGCTGCAAATGAAAAATCTTAATAATACAAGAGGTCAAGTATATAAAATTAAAATTACAAAAAAATAGCTTACATAAAAGTCTTAAACAATCTCTATTTTTTTCAAATTAAGGTTGCATTTACACAAAAATGTACACATGCACATATATCAAATACTCATTTAAAGTTGAATTAAAACAGTGTTATTTCATTCTTTCAACAAAATTTTTTGAGCATTTATTATATGCCATACATTGATAGAAAATGTTTATTCCAAATAATAGTTATTTGACTAAACTTACTATTCTGCTTCCAACAATTTGATTTTCAGGACAACTCTTACTGGTGAACCTGTGTTTCTTCTCCCCTACCCACTACCTCCAGGTAGCTTTCTGAACAAAAATATATTCAGCTATTAGTCTAACCACATTTGAGAATAAATTATCTCAAATAAAATACTTTGCCTCAAACGTAAAAATATATCAGTACCTGATTCTGGGTTCTACTATTTTCTAAGACTTCAAGGTATTCTTTCTTGTTGATTCAGGGCATATGTAATCAATATCATAATGTTAATAAAAGTTTCCTCTAGTGTCTTCTTGCATGCATGTATCTCAGCATCCTTGTCCTTTATAAAATATCTGCCACAATTCCTGTTACTGTCTAACAACCTAAGGGTATTCAGGGCCCCAAAATCCTTCCCCATATTAGAAGCATCTAATATTCTAGATCAAGTTCTTGAATTAAATATGTCATATTTTATGGTTTAGATATGAAATGTCCCCAAAAAGTTCATGTGTGACAGACAGTGAAAGAAAGTATAGAGAGGAAATTATTGTTATTAAAACCTTAATATAATCAGTGCATTAATCTACTTGAATGAATTGACTGAGTGATAACCCTAGGTAGGTTGGGTGTGGCTGGATGAGGTTGGTCATTGGGAAAAGGTCTTTGGAGTATATGTTTTGCCCCTGGTAAGCTGAGCTTAGTCTCTCTGCTTTCTGGTTCCCAATATCCTGAGCTGCTTTCCTTTGCTGCCATGATGTCCTGCTTTACCTCCTGCCCAGAGCAATGGAGCCAGTTGTCTATGGACTGAGACCTCTGAAACCATGAGCTCCAAATAAACTTTCCTTCTCTAAAGTTGTTCCTGTCAGGACTTACAGTCACAACCTTGTTATCTCCTCTTTGAAATTTCATGAGAACTTATTGCAGGCCTACTCTGGGTCAGGCCCTGCATCAAATCCCCTATGGAATGTCTCCTCTGATAAACAGCAACCAGCTTATCTGATAAGAAAACCAATGTGTAACTGTGTCCCACTGGGATAATGGATTACTTTTCAAAGTAATGTATTATATGTTAATAGGAGCTTGCTAAAGATAGTGTCTTAAACTGCAGGAATTATTATAATAGTTGAAGTTTCAGGCACCAGAATAAGCCCACATTTAAAAGTCATTTTTTATTTGGAATGAACTTTCAAGACTATGTAATAAAACTACTTTATTTACAGATGTGGAAACTGAATCTGAAAGTATTTCACAGTGTTCCTAAAATCTTACATCTGGTTCCTCAAAAAAACATTTAAATCCAAATTTTCTTGCACCCCAGCCTTTTGAGTTTTCACCTCTCAATTCAGGATAAACATCAGCTGTTTAATTCAATTATATGCTGAGCAGACCCTGTGCTTATGAAGCTATAATTCTGTTTCTGATGGCATCCACCATTAGAGATATTACAATACAATCAGATCACACTCAGACATAAAACAAGTTATCCCATCAACTCACAAATAGCATTCTTTTATCTCCTACTAAACCATATCACTTAATCCTTGACATATTTAAATAGGGCTTTGTGATGAATGTGGGTTTATGTCATGTTTCTTTGATGATTTGCAAATCAAAACACTACCTACCTGACTATCCAACTAAATGGCCCCTGAACAAGAATTTTAAAAAATTACTGATCCTTAAACATATAAGGACTCCCCAATATATCCACATTTCATATTAAAATTAACTTGGGAAGTACAAATCTAGCCTAGGTCTGATTATTTTATGGTATAACAGCTATAGCACTGTTATAGTAATGTACTCTGGCTTATGACATTCCAGAAGCAGGGAGACAGAATCTTTTCAGCAAGGAAAATAGAAGGGAGAACAATAGAGCAGAAGAAGTGATGGAGAAAGAGAGAGGAGGGAGTATAAATGAAATTAAATGAAAAAAAAAATGAGCAGCACAGAAATACTGTTAAAGTTAATATATTGGCTGCATGTGAAAATTTTGTAAACACTCAGTTATTACATCATAATCATGATCACATGATCAGAATATGGGGAAGGCTGGGGAATAAAATCTACCAAATTATGCTATGTCCATGTTCCCATGTATGAATATACCACAATGAATTCCACTTATACATATAATTAATAATTCATTAATTAAAATAATAATAATAAAGGGAGGTCAGTACACTAAAGCAAGTTCAGGGTACGGAGGTGGGAGAGAAAGGGAAGGCACTGGGGAATGAGATTGATTAAATTGTTTTGTGTATGTACCAATAAAAAATATTCTAAAAAAAAAATGTAAAGAAGTTTTAAAATAATGCTTTCCACTGCCAAAACTCCTGTAAAGAACTTTTCCCTCCTCCCACTCAGATCACCCAAAAAACACTGTCTTAAATTATGGAATTTTGCTCACAGAGAGGGGGCTCAACAGATAATATATTGCTAAAATCACTGGAAACAAATAGACTCAAACTATGTAAACTTATTACTTACTTTCATATTTTTCTTCTTTTTTTAGATAATGCAAAACACATATAGCAAAACCAAACAAATCAACCCACTTTGCCATAGAAATCTCTGTTTTCCTTCCCAAGTCTGCCATGCTCCATGAACCTCCAAACCTCTCTTCATAGCTGTCATAGACACAAACTCCCCAAAATAATATTTTTCATTTGGTTATGACTAAATCCAGGGATAAAGTATCAAAGGTATTCATAAATTATAGTCTTAAAAAATATTTCAAACAATTCCAAATTACATGAAAAAAATAAGTAGCACAGAAGTACTGTTTAAGTTAATATATTTGCTGCATATGAAAATTTTGTAAATGCTCACTTATTACATGATAATCATGATCGCATTCATGATCAAGACTGGTAATCTTGAGAACCTAACAAATTTATATGGATAAGCTTAATTTCTTCCTCTTAGTTAAACACTAAAAAGCTCATGTGATCCCTGCAGGTCCTGCCACAGTAAAGTTTATGCCTCACCTAAGCAAAAAACTACCTGTGGTTTCCCCACTGAGAAATTTATTAAAACTTCTGACACTATAACATATAGGACGGAATTCAGTGAAAGTTAGCGGTTATATTAGACCCTTCAAGGGTTTAGTTTCACAAACTGCGCTCAGTATAAACTGAACCTACTGCTATAACTAGTTTATTTTTTACATTGACATCAGAACATTTAGCTGCATTAAACAGCACAAGTGGCTTCTTTGAGACAGCTGCACTATCTTCCCAGGCCCTGTCTCTGCTGGGAAGGTCTAGCATGTTTGGTCATATTCATGTGAGGGCTAGAGGTGGGACAGTGGCAATTCTCACTGACATCTCATGAATTTATATTGAATTTCTCAGAATGCTTTAAAAATGCTCCATCTCATAAATCATAGATCATTCTAGTATGATTAGAAGTTCTGATTATGAACAAATAGCTTTTGGTATTCTAGAATTTATAAATTCTGAATAGTTCTTTGGAAATAAATCTTTTCTACACCAAATCAGATGCTTTGATTATGCAATTGGTTGTGTTACCAATGAAAGAAAATGAAGGAGGAAAAAAAATGAGAAAGGGAAGGAGGAAAAGACAACAGTGAAAGGCCTGGCTTCAACCTAGATAGTTTGTTTCTTTTGTTTCCTATAATGATTATTTGTCATTTAGCATTTCTTAGTTATTCCCTTCTTCAATTTTTTGCAATATTCAAATAGTGAAGAATTATCAAAGCTTGTCTGTAGAAAGTAAGAAAATATGTTAAGTTTAAAAGAAATTTTTTTAGTGGTAGATGGATACATATCCTTATTTATTTATTTTTATGTGGTGCTGAGGATCGAACCCAGTGCCTCACATGTGCAAGGCAAGTGCTCTACCACTGAGCTGCCACCCCGTCCAATATGTAAAATTGTACATTTTTTAAAGAAATGAGCCAGCAAAGCAAGGAGGAAAAATTAACTTAATAAAATATAATGTATATGAGATAGAAGGCTACTTATAAAATCATAGAACAGAAATAAGGCACACAGAATCAGAGTCTACAACATTTAATAACACAACATACTACGGGATCATTTCCAACAGATATTTCAAAAGAAAAAGTTTGTATTTGTATTGCCCTAGTGATCAGAAAATAACAAACAAATTAAGATATTTTGACCACGTCACAACTAATATGACTTTGGAAATCTCTGCTTATGAAACTAAGTTAACACCATCAATTTAAAGTATATTTCTGACAGTTCTAATACATTATTTGGCCATGTAACACGTTTGCAAATCTTAAATGGTTTCACATTTCTCTAAACCATAATAAGAGCATAACATGAATATTTAAGCAGCTTAGCTTTGATTTAAATATATTTGCTCAGGATATGCTGGCAGCAACCCAAAATGTAGTGTAATACCCTCAAAGCTGGCAATTCCAAACTCATTTAAGAAAGCAGATAATATGGGTTGGCAGCAATAAAGCAAATAAAGTCAATTAATTTTTTTTCCTAATTTGTGTCTTCTAGCTTGAAATCACCAAGGATGGATAAATCTGAAGATGAATAAAAAAGGGAAATTACTGGGAAGGGAATGAAACAAAAAAAGGATGAAAAATCTAAAGCTACTATTTCTTATTCTCATCTTAATAGCAGGATACAGCTGAATAATAACATTATCTATTGGAGGTCAGTGAGATGGAGGGATGGAAATCCATTTTGAAAACTTTAATGTGTAGAAAGTCAGTACATCATTTTCACAAGCGATATCCTAAACAGAAAGCTTTTTTAGCACAATCATATAAAGAAAACTGCATTTTTATAGTAGCTAAAAGATGCAAACTTATTGCAAAAATAAAACTTCCATTTTCTTTTATTACCATTAATCTCATGGTTTGAATTTTGATCACTTGTAGAAGTTGAGTCTACTAAGTACTAAGATATTTCCATGGGCCATATTCAGATAGTATTCTCAATGCTTCACCAAACCTCTTCAAACTACTTTGATTTTCTTTGGTACTTGTAATGATTTTTATTTTAAGCACGAAAGGAATAAAGAATAATATCAAACCAGAATCTTAACTTATTTTCAAATAAAAACAGTTTGCATTATTTAATTTTGGCCTAAAGATATTTTAATTTTTGATACCTAGAATTGACTTAAGCATTAGGCAAATACATCTTTCATTTTATCATTGTCACCTTTTTTTAAGGAAAAAAAAAACTCTCAGTGTCAAGTAGTTTGGGATAAACTCAAAATCAGTGTTTTTATTTAATACTTTGAGAGCAATAGCTTTCAACCCTGGCTACACACTAAAGAACTATAAAAAAAGATTAAAATATTGAAAATTAAACGGAAGGGCTGGGGCAGTAGCTCAGTGGCAGAGCGCTTGCCTAGCAGGTGGAGGCACTGAGTTTGATCCTCAGCACCACATAAAAATAAACAAATAAAATAAAGGTATGCTGTCCACCTACAACTACAAAAAGTTTTTTTTTTTAATTTTTAAAAAATAAAAATTAAAGGGAAAATAAAACACTTTCTGCTTGTGCTGAGGCCCAGGTCAATCTAATGACAATGTCTTTGGGTAAAACCTCAGGCATTAGTAATGTTTTATAGCTGCCTAATGATTCAACTATGTGGCCAGGCTTGAGAAACACTGTTTTAAGGATAAATTTCTCATAAAATGTTATTTGAGTTTTTACTATTGCCAAATGAAGGACTCTAGTCTTTAATTAAATCAGGACACCATACTATGCGATTATCAATACTACAGCCATGTTTCTTGAAGAAAGCGCTTAACATATGGAGATCCATATGCTTGTCTTGAACACCCATATGCTCTGTTTCTATGTATGTTATTCAAAATGCCATTTTAGCCTATGTCACTTTCATAAGAAACATGCCATCCATATTTTATGTGCTGATTAATAGAAAAGTATTAAACATATCTATACTATAAAGTTAACAAAATATTATATAGAGTCATAACTCAGGGAAAACTACTTACTGGGAAAAAGTATTGAATATGAGTCTGAATACTTGTAAATTTTTTTTACACTTTAATATATATGAATGTATCTTAATGTTGGATATCAAGAATGGCACCATGGGAAGGATGAAAAAACGTAAAACAAAATAAAGATCACAAAGTTTCTAATTTTCACTAAAAGAGTAATGAAAATGACATTGACATTTGAAAGGCACATTCTTTGGACAGTCACATTAAATATATTATTTCACCTTTCTTTAAAAACAAAAGAACAAAAAAACTTGGATGAGCTTGGTACCCATCAGATTAAACAATGGGGACCAAAAAGTTCCAGTTCAAACATTAACACAATGATTAAGTTTAAAAATAGGGTACAAAGCCTGATTTTACTTTGTATATGTCCCCCCACTCTATATTGTCCCCATGATAGGGGCTTTTGTATACCTTGCTTTCATAGGACACAGAAACAAATATCTTGAAAAAAAATTCAGTAATTAACCCTCAACCAATTTACTGGCTGCCTAAAATAATCAATGACTGTTAATAGCTAATATAACAATAATATATTAATATAAGAATAATAACCATGTGATATCTGCCTTCAAAGATATTGTTACACAAGTAATCTTAGATGAAAAAAATACCTATTATATGCTAGAAAAAAAAAAGTTTAACCAAAGTATTACCAATATCCCAGGGGGAAGAGAAATTAATTTCAATATTAAGAATCAAGGAAGTTATGACAAAACTGAGCTAAATTATAAAGATTGAGTACAATTTGCATTTCCTAAGAATAAAGACTATGAGATGACCATGCAATGATTAATCTATATAGGAAGAAGAGCTGGCATGGTCACACATGCCTGTAATCCCATCTAGTTGTGAGGCTGAGGCAGGAGGATCACAAATTCAAAGCTAGTCTTGCCAATTTATCAAGACCCTGTCTCAAAACAAAAATAAAAAGGTCTTGGCATGTAGCTCAGTGGTAGAGTGCCTCTGGGTTCAATATATAGTACTGCAAAAAAGTAAATAATTAGTTGATTAATTGATTAACTAATAAAAAGAAAAAGAAATGTTTAGAGGCTAGTAAAAAGTGGGATCTTATTGAAGCATACATATAATACATGAAAAGATGGTGTGGAAAAAAAGGACTTAGACCTTGTCATGGTCTAAAACCCACCTTAAAGATGATCACCTAGGATCCTCTGATTTTCCAGTGAGAAAACTGAAGCCCAATGATGTTCAATGCTTTGCCAAACAGCACTGGCAGAGCTAAACACTAAAAAACTAAACCAAACCTAACAAAAACAAAAAAGAATTCTCACTCTCCTTTTCTTAGGTTCTCCCTTTTCCTCCCTTTCTTGTTTTCTTTTTTCTCTCCTTTTTTTCTTTTCTCTTTCATTTCATTTTCTTTCTTTTTTGGGGGGAAGGGCTTGGGAGGAAATGTTTGCCACATGAAGATATTACAGCAAATAACATAAAAAGTTGAACTTAATTGTGTAGGCAATAACAAGCACTGAGTAGTTAGTGCCACATTCACATAGACTATTAGTCACTAACAAAATAAATTCTTTTTGCATATATGTCACACTGTTATCCTGCCCTAATCTTGTACTGCCAAGGTGACATAGGTGAATTTATACCTCACCCTAATCTTGTTCAACTCTAAGAACAGGATTCCTGAAGCCCAGAAGTTCCTCTTCAGGTGGGCTACCTGAAAGTGGTTGCCAGAGTTAACACCTAACAACCTCTAGTTCCATTATAATTATATCTGCTGCTAAATGACACATCCCTCAACTCCATGACAGGAGTCATGATTTGTCATGAGGATGACCAGAAAAAACAATAAAGGAGCAAAAAGAGATGATACCTGAATTCCTGGAAAATCTCTTCCCATTCCCAAAAAAGACATGAATATTCTTCCCCTTTTTCAGACAATTCCTCCCTCTCATTTCTTTAACACTATATCTATAACCTCCCAAGCCCCAAGGGACAAGAAGTTGATTGGTGAGTTTATCTCCCAAGAATAAAAGTCTACTTCCCTGTTCAGCATTCTCCCTCTTGTTATTCATTACTAAATTCCCACAGCAAAAAAGGTCCTCAGCCTTTGTCATTAAAAAAAAAAAAGAAAAAGAAAAAGAAAAAGTAAGAGTAGTAAGACCTTAAACAAGCTAATGATGGACCAGAAATCCTGGTGCTAAACCTGGAATTGTTCCAATCTCAGAAAAAATATTCTTGATGAGGTCCTCATAATCCAAATTTTCTAACAGATTTAATGGCTTTTAGTCGGGCATATTTCTGATTTAGCAACAAAAGGTCAATACTGGAAAATATATTAGCATATTTTAATAAGGCCCATTCCCCACTTTGTTGCACATTCATTTAAAGAAGGAATTTAAAGGACTCCATGCTATCTCTTGCCTTTTAATTTTTGCATTCACTCTCTAAATCAATTATTAGCTAGACTTAAAAATTTTCAAGTCATCTGAATGTGATTTGTCATTTCATAGATTTCTCTTGCTATGTAAATTAGAAGCCCACAAACCAATACCTATCAGGGAAGTTACACAGATTCCCTGAGTTCCAGGATGGCTTTCCATAAATTTAGTAATATCTTACAATCTATTACTCATTGTACAGAACATTAAATTTAAAAGAAAAAAATTCATTTAAAAAACAATGAAAAAATGTGTACTTTATTAAGAAGTAATCTCATTCTTTAATTTTATTCAGCTTTTTCCAAATTATAAAATGTTCCTATTTTCTAGTTTTTTTAAATTTATTTTTGTTAATTTCCATACCTCAAGAATATCAATAAGTCTCAGTGTCATGCATTGTTTCTTCTTATTTGCAAAATATTTATTAAAAACATGAGATGTCTGAAAGTGATTATTTGTTTAATAAATATATTCAAGGGCTGAGATGTATAGCTGAGTGGTAAAGAACTTCACTATCATGTGTGAAACCCTGATATCAATCCCACCACCAAAAAGAGATACATATGAGATAAATATATTCAAAACATTCTACCATTAAAATTAAGCAATATAAATTTTCAACTAAAATTCTTAAAAAAGCTGCTTAGTATAAGTAATATTACTAAAAGAAATTGCTATTTTCATAAATTAGCTGTATTATGCAGAAAATTTATTAGATAATTGGGTTAATTAAAAATATTGAATAAAAATTCTAAATTCAATATATGTTATGTTAACTAACAACATAATAATTTCAATTTCCTCATGTGGTATTTTAGGTATGCCAAATATTCATGGAAAAAATAGAAATAAACAGAAATTCAGCTACCCAAGAAGCACAAATATTTGAATATGAGATATCATGTTGACAAAATATTTGGATATGTAGTAAATCATTTTTGGCATGATACATGAAGGAAAATTTAAGAAATTTTGAGTATCTTATACAAAAATATACTATACACATACACATTTACACACACTTAGTATATAATTTCAAAATAAAAATTCTTCTCAAGTAAGATTTTAGTATATTTTAAAAGATAAATTTGTGCATAAACAAATACAAATTTGTCAGGTAGAACCAGACAGAATATTTCGGCCCTTTGATAATCATAACAAAATTGAAACTTCTTTATCCTGCTCAAACAAACTTATCTCACAATACTTGAAAATCTCTATTCCAGGCACTCACCAGAAGATTTACCTTTAAACTGATTACTATCCGTGCTTTGTCAAAGGTGCTGCTAAGATAGATATTTGGCCAAGCAAAGGAAAAGATCAGCTACCTTTGGATAGATAATTAGCATTATATTGTCAGATAATTAGTATTGTTCTAAAAAATCTCAACAGCATTTTGATCCTTGAGTTATCAAAGAAATATCTAGAAGTAATTAAAAGTGTTCTTGATAAAGCCATTATTAAAGCCATTGTCCAACCTTTTTGTATTGTTCCTTACATAAGTCCTTTATGCACCTAGAAAAATGTCCTCATTTATGAGATTAACCAGGATCAGGGAATGCTGCCTCCAAACCTGGGACTCTGCCTTTGAGAAAACAGTTGAAACAGGAAGGTATCTTTGACCTTATCCTGCCCTTCTCGGGGTCATGAAACCTAGAAAGAATTCTCTGACTTCCTCTGAAGCAGGTCATAAAACCTTCATGTGAGAAATGCTGTTTTAGTCAGCTTTTTCACTGCTGTGACTAAAAGGACCCAACCAGAACAACTGTAGAGAAGGAAAGTTTATTTGAGGGCTCACGGTTTCAGAGGTCTTAGTCCCTAGAAGGTCCACTCCATTCCTCCAGTTTTCAGATAAGCAGAACATCATGGCGGAAGAGTATGGCAGAGGGAAGTACTTCACATGATGATCAGTAAGCAGAGAAAAAGAACTCTACTTGCCAGATACAAATAAATATACCCCATAGCCATCTCCCCAATGAATTACTTCCTCCAGCCACACCCCATCTGCCTCCAATTACCACCTAGTTAATCCCATCAGGGGTTATTTCACTGATTAGGTTAAGGCTATAACCAAATTATTTTTCCTCCAAACCTTCTTGTGTTGTCTCTTTTGAGGAACATCTCACATTCAAATCATAACAAGTGCCCACTCTATAGTTGGAGGAAAGGAGCATCCTAATCTCTAAAGACAGAAGCACATAGAGAAGAAGCAAGCAAACAGGCCTTGCTAATTGCATCGTTTATCATCATTAGATCTATATATATATACTTTTTCCAATCTTCTCTGCAAATGCCCACTTCTTCATCAAATCTAAGAATAAATATGTACAAGTTTACTGGTTTATTCATTTCTTAAGACTTCTATGTTATGTAAAAATTATATTAAATAAATTTATGCTTTTCTCTAGTTAAGCAGTTTATCCTTACAGATGCCTTAGCCATGAACCTAGTGATGGCTACAAAGGTATATTTCTTCCTCCCTTCATCACATATAGCTGATGTTTCATATTACCCTGGCTTTCAGTAAGCCCAGAGATAAGTTAAGTTTTATGTTGATTTCAACTATAAAGTAATGCATCTCTTTTAAAAGAATGCAAAACACAGAAGAATATAAAATACAATGTAAAAATCATCCCGCATTTTTATAAATAAGAAATACACTCATTACTATTTTGTTGGTAAAACAACTGTTAATTTTTATTTTTGTTACTGGCATTTATCTTATGACAAATATAGCCAAAAGTACTATGAAAATCAATCTCATTTTATTTTTTCTTATTAAAATAATTTGTATTTCTTGGTATGTGAATAATTCTCTTCTTTGTTAATTTTCTACTAATATTTAATTATCAACTAATGTGATTTTCTACTAATACTTATAAATTCATAAGAACTCTACATATAGTAATACATATATATCTAAATATAAATATATTTCTTTCCATTACTTTGTTTTCTTTTTATCATTTAATGATATTTAAATATCTTATGAACCATAAACAAGTTTCTTATTCCTCAGTAAGTGGATAATGCAATTTCTCTTATATATTAAATTTTTTTCCTAAAACTAAGAACACTTTGACTTTCTATTCAGTTATGCTGACTTAGCAGTAAATCAAATTTTAATTATCATAAATAACTATATGACCTTAAGTGGTTAGAACACATGCTTCTTTTTATTTCCTTTTTAATGTTTAATTTCATTTAAAATTTTACGGATCTGTGGTTGTGGCTCAGTGGTAGAGTGCCTAGCATGTGTGAGACACTGGGTTCAATCCTCAGCACCACATAAAAAATAAACACATAAAATAAAGGTATTGTATCCAACTATAACTAAAAATATTTTTAAAATGCCTTTTAGGTAATTCAAATAAGTAAATTCACATAACAATAAAGATAAAAATACGTCATTATGTTTATTGCTATTATAGTCAAATCTTAGGTCTTTATTTGCCAAGAATTTTATCCTTTTTACTAATTATTTTTAAATTTATCATATGAGAATCATGAGGTTGTGACAACATTAATGTATGAAAGAAAATGATAGCCCATCAAATTAATAATGAAAAGAACTCAATATTCACACTCTTTTATTCCATAAATTGACCTATGATTTTGGTCTTTTCCCCTCTTATGCTCATGAGTAAGAACTGTATATTTTAGAAATAAGAAGGACTTAAAATCGTTTATTCAAACTATCATTTGTATGGTGTGAACTTTAAGATATTGCAATTGAGGTAACAGCTCTGTTAGGACAATCTGAAAACTAGAATACACATTTCTCTAGTTCCAATATTTCCCATTCTACCCTGATCCCTTTGAAATTCTATAAAGAAAATCAAACTTGATTTGGTGCTTTATTTCTAACTGAATAATTTTAATTGATAGTTTCACATAATTTCCCTAACTTTTGATATTCTATGAATTATTATTAAAATCATTAAAATAAATATCCTTCTCATCAAATAAATGGTTGTTTGCATGTCAAGAATGAAATTTGTTTCTATCACAGTTGTGTTCATTTTTCATTGCTCTGACATAATTGTTGAGATATTCAACTTAAAAGATAGAGCCACATGAATGATTACAGCAGCACAATTCACAATAGCCAAGTTATGGAACCAATCCAGATGCCTGTGAACAGATGAATGGGTAAAGAAAATGTGTTATATATATGCACATGGAGTTTTACTCAGCCATTAAGAAAAATGAAGTTATGGCATTTGCTGGTAAATGGATGGAACTGGAGACTATCATGATAAGTGAAATATGCCAGACTCCGGCTTATATTCTTTCAAAATATATTTATCATTTTATTTTGGTGCTCAACAGTTCAAATAAAAATTATCTTAACATGGAGTTTTCAAATAAAGAGATCAGTGTTCAAATTCTTGGTAAGAAATTGAGGAAAACCTATATAAAACACAAAAACAATAGCATATACCATATTAGGCAGACTAATTATTAAACAATATATATTGAAAGGAAGCATGACTCTGACCACAAATTCAGTGAGTCAAGATTTGGCCCAGCTACCTTAAAGTTAATTAAAATATGAAGTATAAAATATGAAGTAAGGTACACATCATGATCATGCCATACTTAGTTCTAATTAATGGGCTGACTTCTAAGAAGTGGGACATAGAATATTAAAAGAAAAATTATAGAATGACAAAAAGGTATGGAAACTATGCTATAGAATGGTTTCATGTAAAAAAAATCTTAAGAAAAGCTATTCACATGCATTTGGAATTAATCTTATTTAAACAAATGTCAATTTAGAGATTTAGGGAAAGATTTTTCAACAATATAAATTTCCTCAAAACAAAAACCTGTCTCCAATATATGTAAGAGTGTCAGTAGATATGTTCAAGGTGGCCCTAGAAGAAAGCTGTCTGTGAGAGAATTGTAAAGAAGATGATCGGAACTGAACTACATAGCAGCTAAGTTATTTCTCATGTTCTTTGAAAAGTTTAAAAATCTGTGAGGCTTACATTTCCACATGTATTTAAGACCCAGTGGGGTTAAATAGCCAATAACTCGCCTAAATGAGTTAGATGTGATTACAGTTTCCCAATTTTCTGTTTAAACTCTATGTAATTAAAATTTCTAAAAAAATATTGTTCTAAGAACATCAAGAAAACAAATGTAGAGTTCTCTAATAAACCTCAATTTTGAGAAAGATTTTAGCTAAAGCACAAATTTTGAACTCCTAAGAATCATCAGGTCAGATTAATTTAAATACCTTAGGAGAAATGAAATTCAAAACTTATAAGTCCTCATTGAGAATTTTTATATAGGGGAACAACTTTTTTGAATAACATATTTATAACTATTAAGGGCCTTTTGCAATCAAATTGGTTCCAGGTCTCTCAGATTCTGATTCTACCTTGACCCTCCCACTGGGATGAGAAATCACTGCTTTAGGAAATTGCTCTTACCAAAGGAAATTTTTTTTTTATCCCTCAGATCTGTTGGGAAAGGAAAAAGGTAGAGAACCATTGTCTTATATACAAAAAGTCTTTTCCTCAATGTGCCCCAGTCAAAAGAAAAGAGAAACAATAATCAAAGTGCCTCTGGTTAAGGAATAGTGCCATTTCCATAAATTTTCTTTAAAAAATACTAATAAAGTCATACATATAGAATGTTTGCTTTGTTGTTTTCACATTTAATACAATTGTCCTTCAAGCTTCAAGAATTTTAAGGACAATTTTGAAAAATATATGGTTAGTTTGGAGGAAGTTAGTCTTCCAAAGAGTCAATGATAAAAGTGATAGTATCAATCTATTGCCCTTTCTTAGGGTTTGCTCAAAAATATGACTTACTAACAAGAGCTTGATTATCTGATGTGATAAAGTTCTTTTACAAGATGACTATCTCATCCTTCTAAAACCATAGCTTCTTAGTATATAAAAGAAAAGATAACCACATAAAAGTAGAAGCATCAATACTATATTAAATTCTGTTTATGTAACAGAAAATATATGATTTTATACTTTATATTATTTGTAATTAAATGCAATAATGAACTGAACCAAAGGTCTGAGAAGTACCCAAAAATACGATGAATAATCCATGAACTCATTCAAAATTTTAGTATAGAAATATTTTTCTAAATTTGCAAAACTTGTCATTCAAGTTAATATGGTTCAGCAAAATTTATTCTACCAAACTAGATATAGAGTACTAGACTATGTACTACCAGGACACCAAAAATATAATATTAGTCAGAATTATCAATGGTAAATATTTCTATTAATCAAAGCTAACAGAAATATACTAAGTGCTGAGTGAGCAGAGATAACAAAGAAGAAAATGGTGTTTAAAAACTAAATCTTGAAGGTTGGGAAAGAATATAACAGGCAGAGATCAGGATTAACAAATCAGAGGTGGTAAAGCATGAGATGTGCTTATGGAATAATAGACCATAAAACCATGGTCTTACAGGTATGAAAGTATACTTCCACACATATTATCTCATTAAGTCCTTACAATGTCCATTAATGTAAACAAGGCAAGTAATTATGCCTCCGTTATAGGTGAAGAGTCACATAGAAAGGTGTGTCATTCACAGGAAAAATCCTGTAAGCCCTGAAATGGGGAAAGGCTTGCTATGTCCACAGTAGTAAAAGAGTCAGCTAGAAATGGGAAAAGTTGCTACAACCCAACTCTGGTAAAATCACAAGAATTTGCTGTAGAGTTAGTCAGGCAGCATGCTGGGTCTATAGCCCATGTCAATTAAATTTGTTGGCCCATTACAAAAGAGAAAGTCACAAGAGATCTTGGGCTGTGGAAGGATGAAAGGGAATTGGTAGAAGATCAAAGGGACAATAGATTCTAAAGCGGTTGCATGTGCCCTTTAGAAATGGCTGTCCCTGGAGTAGGAGCTGAACATTTAAGCAGATGAACCAGAATAAGTAAGATGTAGAGGGCATATGAGTAGGACAGAGGGCTCAGGGGAGGAGATAAATAAGAAGTAAATTATGGGAGAGGGAGTAAGATATAGTGTTCACAGAAACTGTGATGAGTTAGAAAGCTTAGAAATGGAATGTGCTAAAGTAATTAGAGTGTAATCACAATAATAGGAAGCACAGACCAGCCAAGACTGAATAAGGTCAAATGCCAATAGGTCTTAGGAGGTGAAAACAATGAGACAAGAGTCGTCCACAGACTATAATGTCTCTAAGCACAGTGGCAAGACAAAACCAGTGAAGAATTGTTGATTACTAAAGAAGAGAGGAGTAGGATAGTGGCAGTCTAGCAATATATTGAGCCTACCTCTGTTTCTAAGTTTATGAGGAAATTGATAGAGAAGCAACCTGCACAGGAGAAAAATATTCCAGATATGTGGTCAGATTTGAGGTAGTATGAGAAGAAGGGGGAAGAAACATCAAAGAAAATTTTGAACTCTAGGATTAGTTTGTTCCCAATAGAACGAGACATGCAGGTAGCAAATAAGAGGCAACTAATAAACAGCAGATGGGGTAGAGTGGTCTCAAGAGCTTGTAGGTCCAGAACTGAAAAGCCTGAGAAAACAAGTTTATATGGAGCAAAATGAAGAAGCTTTCAGCCAAGGCACAAAAAGGCTCATAGTTCAGCAATGAGACAGGGAGTGGCAAGTAGACTGAACAAAGTTAATCAAGAAGTATTTTTTGTTTTGTTTTTTTCTTAGTGCCATCAACCATGAGGGGCAAGTAGGTACCTATTTTGTTTAATCTGAAAAAGTAAAAAATTTCAATAAGCAACAAGGACTACAATTCCCTTATTGGAAATTATCACTTAGTGAAGAAACTATATGGTCCTATAACAAAATGTGATGAAGGTGAACTTTGAATATAAATTAAAGGAATTTTGTGAATATGAATTATACTGACCTTTAAAATAAATATAGAATTTAACAACAATGTTTCCTGTCCTAATTCAGAAACCTTAATCCATTTTACAAATAGTATTTTAAAAGTCTTTTTTTTTTTTTAGTGGCATGGTGGTACACATGCCTGTGATCCCAGCAACTCAGGAGGCTGAGGCAGGAAGATATCAAGTTCCAGGCCAGCCTGAGCAAATTATCAAGACCCTGTCTCAAAATTAAAAATTCAGTCAGTGTGGTAAAGCACTCCAGGGTTCAATTCCCAATATCTCAATAAATGAATAAATAAATATCATATTGTCATAAACAAAGGCTTGAAGATAAAACATTTTGACTAAAATTGAATGTTACTTAATATAACCTAAAATATTTCTTAAAATTATTTAAGTAACAACTATATGAATACATACAAATATAACTCCCATCCAGACTCATCAGATAGAAATATTCTTCCATGAAAAGGAGAAGAAATAGTATAAGAATGAACACAATTTCAGATTAAAATACAGAAAATTACACTTAATATCATGCAAATGTTTTCAGGTAGCAATCATATTCCTAGAGTAAGTAATCAAGAAAAATAGGAAACTGTTATTTGGCTCTAGTTTGATATCTTCCACATATATGCACATAGTTAAAAGATCTGTCATATTATAAGTTTCAAAAACAATTCCATTGGTACATAATTACAATAACCACTTTTTAAATGATTTTTAAAAATATTTCCTTGCATATAAAATTAGCTTGCCCCACTTCAGCTTTTTTGTTGCCTCTAAATATATGGCTGAACAAAACTTATTTCCCTAATTAACATTCAAAACCATGTATCTACTTATTTGCCCTGAGGAATAACTATAATACAATCATATAATTTACTTTGATGTTTCATGTACTCTTCTTTTTGTCTCAATTATTGGATTTTTAGTGCTCTTCTATATGATAGCATTTCTTTATGGCAATTAGAATTAAATTATTTTGTTTTTGAGGCACATATATTCTATATTTTGAAACTTCTTCCTTTATAATTTCTTCCAAGTGAGCTGTTCAATTCTTAAAAGGCAAAACTATTATTCACTTTTACCTGCATAAAGAATGTTATTAGTATCCCTTGATCTTTAAATCTATGTCTTCCTTTTATCCTGGGTGTGTTTTCTTGAAAACCCCTTTTATACTTTGGACATCTAAAAATAGCAATCACCCAATCTCAAAGTGATCACTCTGTGATGCATTCTATTACATTGTGAAGGATGATAAAAATGAAATCTAATGTTCAGAGAAGGGGCAATAAAATCAAAAGTACCCATGTCCAATTTTATTGTGAGTAAGTAATCAAGAGAAATAGGAAACTAAAGAATAAAACTATGGTAGTAATGACCTAATGTAACCTATTACATTAATTAAAAATAAAGAATAAAACTAGAAAAGTACCTGTGGTATTGTTTCTTTGCTGTTTCATGAGACATAGTAATAATCTATATATTGCTAAAACTCTATGTCTTGCTAACAAGAGTCATAATAAAATGCTGATTCACAAAAATCTGGGGGGAAAACCTGGATGGGGACAACAACTGTCATGCTCAGGTCAAATTTGACTACCACATATTTTGTATATAAAGATATAGTGAATCTCAGCAGTATCTGTTCATTTACAAATTGGCTATGTTTGCTTCCATGCTATAAAGTTGAATTGTTGAATTGTTGAATTGTTGAATTGTTCCAGAAAGTATTTTACAAAGCTAAAAATATTATTGGCTTTTTATAGAAAACATTTGCAGACCCCAGATCTAGGATTACGGAGTTGTCCATTAATCTGTCTTTCCATACCTATTTTTGTCTTATAATGCCTTCTGATCTATATGTCACCATATAGAAAATGTGTTTCTGTCACATCTTTTAAGAGGTATAGCAGCAAGTAAGCAAGTGTCAAACTTTAAGATTCATGTGTGGACAAATTCAGGCTTCATACTATTCTTTTCCTGCCACCCAGAATTTCTACCAATATTTCTTTCCTCTTTAAAATGATATCCACCTAGTTTTGTCCCTTGAAGTTTTCCCTCTCCCAAAAACTGGAAAAACTTCTCTGCCCATCCTCTCTTCACATCATCCAAAAGACAAGTAGATAAATCTGTTCACTACAATGTAAAGAAATAATAATAAAGAGTAGACAGAGAGACAAGGTGCAGAGGCAGGAAAGTGGCAGAGTGGCTCTTTGTCCAATAGGCCACGTTTATTTACGCCAATATATTAGGTCATTAGTATCATAACTACATTATTGTTTAGAGTATTAGTAAGGTTGCTTATACTGCAGTTACATTTCACAGTTACAACATGCAATGTTAGGAGCTTTGTGCAATTCTCAAGGAAGTCCAAGGAAGTCTGAAATTACTGTTAGGTGGGCAGATCCAGGAGCACCAGAGCTTGATTAAACATTATTGTTATCTAGCAAACAAGTTCCTTTATTCCCAGGAGCTATGTGCCTGCAATCAAGGTGGAAGCTTGATGAAGCTCTAACATAGAGACTTCTCAGTGCATTGCCATGCCAGCTAGACACTGCACATATATTAACTATATTACTAGATCCTAAGAGAGATTGCAGGGCATTCTAAGGGTGGGAAATAAGATGTCTATTATCCCCTGAGAGTTTGCTCATCAGGGGAATGCTTCCCTGTACATTTCCATGGTCAGAATCCCTACACTAGGAGAAGTTTCCCAGGCCACTTTCCTGTACTTAGCAGTTCCAACAGCAACATGAAGCCAAACAGACTCACTTCACAAAGGTTTTCCAGATCTTCAAGCCAATCAAGGTAGAGTTATTAATGTTCTATTGTCTCAAGGGGTTGACTCATCTCCTAAACAGGGTAACACCATGTTTTAAGTAACACAAAAGCATACCCAGTGGTAAAACACAACAAAATGAACAAGAAAAAAAAACCCATCCCTTCACTACATACATGAAAAGAAACTTATAGATTTTTTAGGAAAACAGGAAATTATGACTGCTTAATTTTTCCCCTATACTATAAGTATCAAAATAGAACCTTATTCTTTATAGCATTCCCAGAGATACAGATCAGTCTGGTAGGGCAGATCAAAAGCAGGAATGCTGTTTTGACAGGGAACAGACACTAGACTACTTAGAAAGTATCATATGGTGAGGAGCAGCATGTGTGAGGGTACTGGCTTTTGGAAAGAGTTGAGCTTGGGGAGAATATAAAAGTCTTTAGGCCTGCAAGACAGTAACCAACCTGCAATCAAACACTCTCCCCTCTGTGAGTCTTCAATAATTTTTTGAAAAGCATTTTTTTCTTGTAGATTCTGGCAAAGAAGATGATGAATGCTTAAGTCTAAGATTGATGATGACTGGGTCTTCAAGGACCTTGCATACTTGGGAGTGAGAGCAGACAAGTGCAAGGAAGTAACATATTGTAAATCTGGGAAAAGGGCTTCTCTAGGTCCTCATGAAAAGAGGAGTGAACGTGTCACTATGTTGCAGGGCAGAGAAGGGCCCCAGTTGGAATCTGATTCTCAATTTCAAATACTTTAACTGAAAAACTGTAGGAAATTGAGTTGTTGGACAACATTCATGGGTGCAGGTCTTGCTCTAAAACATAAGCAGAAAGATGTACAGCTTTCAGTTTCCCAGATCAGTTACTTCCAACTGGGCATAATAATCTTCCTCAAATGATTTTCCTTCAAAGTTGACCAGTCTTAGAATTGGCTGATTAACGACATCAACTGTGTAAGCATTTGTCCTAGGGTTCTTGTGGCTCCAAACCATTGGGTAAAGAAATAGAGATTCAAGTGCCTCAGCAGGATTATCTTAATTACTGATTAACTTAATGCACTGAGCTAAATTACAACTTTGTTCATTTTTTCATAAAATCTGGTATTGCTCTCCAGATTTTGTTGGCATCAATTGACCCTTATCAAATAAAATTGGTCCATGCTGTGTCCTATACCTAATTCTGTTGAATTTTTCTCCATCGAATTTCACCTTGATGATTTCCTAGTGTTTTCTTGTTTGAATAGATTCTTTTTCCAGCACTTTTCCAGGAAAAAAAAAAAGACTGTTTTTTTCTTTGCTATCCCATTATTTTTTTCTACAACTGCCTATGTATGTTCTTTTTACATTTTTCTTAGAAATTATTTCTTGTATAATATCATTATATAGTGCTAATGAGGTTTGCTATATTTTAGGCCTAGTTGGTTTCAGTTACTTTGAATCCCAATTTTATCTTAGAATTTTTAAAACTGAGAAGAAAATCAATTATATAGGTATCTTAAACAATTGCTTGGTTGATTTCAATGGAGAACCACAGCTTGGTGACCAGCTGCCTGGTGCCCTGAGCATTCTTAATCATGGAAGTGGGTGTCATTTGCTTTATACATATTTATAGCATAAGGTTATTCCTACTGCTTATTGTTCCATGGAGTCTCTCTCAGAGATAAACTTCTTAGATTTGTATATATATTGGTCACCAATGCCTTGCCCAGTTAATTTTGCTGTAGGAAGCTGGATGGTTTAATTGGGTACCCATAGATAAATTAACAACTTATTGCAGAAAGAATATTTGGCACCTTTAACTTCAGAAGGCAGACACATGTGTGGCAGCATGTAGTGTGTCATAGGCTACATTATCCCTCACCTGGCCATCTCAATGAGATCCTGTCTGAAGATGTAAAATAGAAAAGATAGCTCAGTGGTATGGTGTCCCTAGATTCTATCCCCAGTGCCAGAAAAGAAAGGAAATGTGATGCACTCTAGTTGAAGTTAATTGCTATTATTTATTGTTATTTATTTATCTTACAAAGCTAAAAATATTTATCATTTGGCTTTTTACAGAAAACATTTGAAGACCCAGATCTAGGATTATAGAAGTTCTCCATTAATCTGTCTTTCCATACATTTTTTTTTTTGGTCTTATAAACATAGATTTGTCCTACCTGCGTGATCTAATCTATTCCCAGGAATTCAATTGCTATCTGTGTGGGGATGACTCTCAAAGCTCCCTTGTTTATAACACTGTTCCCTATCAATTCACTAAGAAAAGTACTTATTTGATAGGTTACTTTAACATATTGTTATATCTATACCTATATCTATAGATGCTGAGTACATGTTTGTTGATAGGAATCTCACCGTGTTTCTACACTAATCTGATCTTTCCAGAGGACCTGTTTTTGAAAGATTTATGTTCCATTCCTGAGTTCCACATAATCATTTATTAATAAGTGCAATAATAGAGCTATTCACAGAATGAATTATCTTTTGTAATTTTTAATCTCTCAAATAAAGCTCATCTAAAGGGTTAAAGCAATTAAATTAATAGCCAGTGTTGCTTCAGAACAAATTGCTCACGTCAATTATGTCATTCTGTGAAAAATTAAAACATTTCAGTTGGCTTAGATCAAAACACCAAAACAACAAATAAATGTCTTCCCTTAAGCTAACCAACTCCCAATCAACTTCTAAAGCCCATTTCATGTCCCACTTCTTCCATGATATCTTCCGTAATCACTTGCTTTAATCCACAAAGACCACTAACATTAGAATTACAAAAAGCCTTACACTTACAGAACACAATTGGCATTTAAATCAAAGAATACCAGTTAAAGCTTTAGCTGAGTGGAGACACAGAAAGACTTTGCAGTTAAAGAAAGCCTCAGAATGTTAAAGAACTTAACAATAACCCACAACCCGCGGACTATGGAGTATTATTCTGCATTAAAAAATGACAAAATCATAGAATTTGGAGGGAAATGGATGGCATTAGAGCAGATTATGCTAAGTGAAGCTAGTCAATCTTTAAAAAACAAATACCAAATGACTCCTTTGATATAAGGGGAGTAAACAAGGACAGGGTAGGGACGAAGAGCTTGAGAAGAAGATTTACATTAAACAGGGATGAGAGGTGGGAGGGAAAGGGAGTGAGAAGGGAAATTGCATGGAAATGGAAGGCGATCCTCAGGGATATACAAAATGTCATATAAGAGGAAAGGAGGGGTAAGACAAGATAATACAAATGGAAGAAATGATTTACAGTAGAAGGGGTAGAGAGAGAAAAGGGGAGGGGAGGGGAGGGGAGGGGGGATAGTAGAGAATAGGATAGACAGCAGAATACATCAGACACTAGAAAGGCAATATGTCAATCAATGGAAGGGAAACTGATGTGATACAGCAATTTGTATACGGGGTAAAAGGGGGAGTTCATAATCCACGTGAATCAAACCGTGTAATATGATGTATTAAGAACTATGTAATGTTATGAACGACCAATAAAAAAAAAAGAAAAAAAAAAGAAAGCCTCAGAGCTGATGGGTGGCAAGACTAGACTTACTAGAATTTAGGGAATTTCTTGCCATTTTTCCCCCACTGCACATTCCCTGCCCATTGTTTCATATTTTATTTGCTTGTATGTATATTTCTGTCTCTCACAATGAATATAAACTCTTTGAGAATGGGGTCTTGGAGGTAAGGAGGAAATGAAAGGATCAGGCATCCTCCTATCATGTATTTCACTTGTTACAATAACCCTGTATCTGTCCTTTTTTTGTAAGTGAGGATCTGAGACTCACAGAGATTATGTTCAATGCTCAGTGCCACTGAGAAGGCAAGCTGGACAGTTTGACCACCTTAGGAAAACAGCTGGTATCTACTATAAGATATATAGTTATATCTGCTATAAGAAAACAAATAGGTTACTATTTCTCCCAACTCAAGAAACTGAGAACATACCAGTTATTTATTTATAATATCCTTATTCCTAAAAAAGTCCTATCAAATTATATGTTCTTAAGAACATCATAATGGGAGAAATAGAGTAGGAAATTTTTAATCATGATATTTACTGTATAGCAACAAACATCATAATAAAGTTATGAAATAACTTTCATAAGTTATTATCTATCAAATGGATTAATCCACTGATGAAGTTTTAGCTTTCATAATCTAAAAAATTTTGAAATAAAGAGAAATGGAGCAATCCTTTTGCCCTAATTGGCACCATTGTTGGCATTTGTGAGGTACCTTAGATGTTCACCATATTAGGCTTCTATTATGTAGTTGGACCATTATAAGTAAGAGGAAAAAAAACATATTTGGTAAGATTTTCATTAAGTAAAATAGGTTCTCATGAAAGAATGTAAAGAGGCATTTTTGCTAATGCCTTTACCTTTGAGAAACTGCAAAACTGAAGATTTTTCTGAGTCTGAAAATAAGCCAGCAATGTGCCCTGTTGATTGCTTGCTGGCATCAAGCGATAGGAGTTTTATGTTTGTCCTTTAGCCAAGGGTAAATTTAGGACTATTTCTTTGTCAACTATTACCTATGATAAGGACAAAATGACATTTTTGTTTGTTTGTTCACAAAATACAATTTATGTTTATGTGTGTGTTCACATTCAAAATTATTTTATCAATTTATGCAATATATCACACAATTATAAACTAGATCTCAATCTTTAAACACTATGATATGTCATTTCTAATCTCAACTTAGAATAAATTCACATATAATTTTAAATCATCCAGTGCCTTTTTCATTTTAAATCATTATTGATTACACCAAAAACAGGGGGAAAAAACCCTCTGCTTGTAACAGAATAAAGGAGAACTATAAGACCTTGAATACAGTGATTTAGTTCGAGGAAAAAATTATATATAAAGTGAACTGAGAAGAAACTGAAAATTTGCAGAAGATACCAATTCCCCAAATTGCATACTCTTTATCCAGACTTACTTGCTCCCACATAAAAATCATGTTCCAATAAGAGCAAGGGTAACATAAATCATAGGATCTAAATATGGAAAAAAACTAATTATCTATTACACCCCCACTCTATTCAAGCTTTGCCACAGAACATTTTCCTCATGAGGCAAATGCTAAATGTCTCTGCACATACCCTTGCAGCTGAAAAAAAATTTAACAATGTCACTAAGAGTTCAGTACAGAAAAAGAATCATCTCAAATTTTCTATTATTTGGAATATTCTGAGATACTAAAAAAAAAAAAAAACCATACTGTAGAAATGTGATGGATATAAAAATACAGCTTGAAACAATAACTTGAATTCATTGTTTATCTCATAAAACCAATGAATATGGCTATATAAAATGTATGAATATGTAAAAAAAATGTCAACTCCATCAAAATTATACTCCTGAAATTTTTAAAATTGTACTCCGAATACACAATTAAAGCCTATTTTAAATGTAGGTAAAATTATGCTTATAGAAAATCTAGACTGAATTTTGAAAAGAATAAATAATGGATCCTTTTTAGAGTGTATATATATATATATATATATATATATATATATATATATATATTTAAAAGCAATAAAAGAAGGTAACAATGAAGATAAAGAAACAATTTAGAAGGTTACTGCACTCATTCATCTGAAAAAGTATGATTACTTGGCTATGTGTTTTGTATCATTAAAGTATCCAAAATAACTCATTTATTAGGCAATACGGGTATGTTAAAGTGTGAAATTTTTAGATTATGAGAGCTAAAACTTCATCAGTGGATTAATCCATTTGATAGATAAATAATTAAAACGGACTACTGGGTAGTATCTATAGGCAAGTGGGGTGTATTTTGTTTGATACCTAAAAGAATTAAAATCAGCATACCACAGTGATACAGCCACACCAATGAATATAGCAGCACAATTCACAATAGCTAAGCTATGGAACCAACCTACATGACCTTCAACAAATGAATGTACAAAGAAAATGTTGTATATATACACAATGCAATATTACTCAGCTATAAAGTATAGCTGGTTTGATGGAATTCACCATTAAATGGATGGATCTGGGGACTTATGCTAAGTGAAATACGCCAGTCCTAAAAAACAAAGGCCCAATATTCTCTCTAACACATAATAAGCAGGAAGGGAAGAATAGAAGTTCAGGGGATTAAACAAAGGGACAGAAAGGAAAGTGGGGTGGGTATGAAGAAAATAGCAGAATGAATCTGACATAACTTTCCTATGTGCTTATATGAATATACCACAGCGAATCTCACCATTGTGTATGTCCAAGACTGAGATCCCAATTAGAATAAGATATATTTCAAGCTTACATAAATATATCAAAATGGTTTCTACTGTCATGTATAACTAAAAAGAACAAATAGAAGTTTTTTTTAAAAAAATGACTATAAGGACTCTTGGAGATGAGCTAAATGAATTTTGCATTATGAGACGGACATGAGCTTTCAGGGCACAGGGTAGAAACATGGTTTGTGTCATTAATATCACCCAAATGCTCATATATTAGGCAACTCAGAAATGTTCAGAGGTAAAATGACTAGATTATGAAAACTGTAACCACATCAATAGTTTAATCTATTTGATGGCTTAATAATTTGAATGGACAACTTAATAATTTGAATGTGGCAACTGTAGGCAGGAGAATCATGACAAAAGGAAGTATATCACTGAGGATATATCTTGGACTCCATGGTCCCTTTCTCTCTCTCTCTCTCTCTCTCTCTCTCTCTCTCTCTCTCTCTCTCTCTCCCAGAAGCTGAGCTCCTTTCCTATGTCATATCCTTCCACCAGAAGTCTGCCTCATCTCAGGCTTACAGCAATGGAATTGATCAACCATGAACCTCTAAAACTGGGAGCCCAAAGTATAAACTTTTCTCCCGTAAGTTTTCTCATCAGAATTTTTGTTCCCCTGGTTCTAGGGATTAGACCCAAAGACACTTCTTCACTGAGCTACATTCCCAAATCTTTTTGGTTTTTGCTTTGACACTGTGTTACTGAAACTGGCCTCTAACTTGTGATCCTCCTGCCTCAGCCTCCCAAGTCACTGGAAATACAGATGTGTAACACTGCAGGCAGGCCTCTCATTAGGTATTTTGATCACAGCAATGGAAAAGTTGACTAATGCGCTATGCATGTGAAGATGTAGGAATCCTGTGCTAGGAACTGGGGTCACTCTGTGATTGTGACATGCTTGGTGACGGACGAGGAAATGTTAGAGTCTGTAAACAAGTCAAGATGGCGCCTGGCATTTTGCCAGAGGAAGTGGTTTGTGAAGTAACACCAGCGAGCCATTAAGTGTGGAGATTCCTTATTGGTTGACTGCTGTATTGAGTTTATGTTAATTAAGATAAGCTGTGTGGAATGTATAAATACCTCTGTTGTCCTACAATAAACGGCTCCCACTCCTGCTGTATCAATCTACACAAGTTGTTCGTCACAGCCCCCCCCCCCCCGCCTCTCCCCCGTTACTTTGCTGCGGCCGGACTGCAGCAGGAAGTTTCTATAGAAAGACACAGATGGCTGGCTGCTAGGTAATACCTGGCAACTGGGAAACTCCTGTGCAAAAGCACCGGTTGCCTGGCTGCCATAACATTGTCCTTCACAAGTCTGCCCTGCTTCCCAGGCACAAGATGCCCAGCCTCTTTCCTCTGAGCTATGGAACCAACTATGCAGGCACTATCTGGTTTCCATAGATATGCTCTTGGTAGGTAGTAGCCCCATGTTACTAACCTGGACCTTATCTCAGTTAGCTATGACTCAGGTTAAAGAAATCCTAATTTTAATATAGTCATGGTAATGGAAGGTATGAGTTCTTTGAGTGAATAAACTCCAGACAGGAAGGAGCAGATACTTTACTTCTGCATTTCTTCTTCACCACTTCATTCTTCACTCCTCTCCACTCCTCCTGTCTGTCTGCTTGTTGTTTTGTGTCTGTGTCTATTCTTTGTGTGCCCCCTCACAGGCATTCCTCTACAGGTGTTCCTTTACATGATGACATGTTGAATTCAGGATGCATTGAGAATAAATATCTCCAAGGCTGTTAAAATGTTCAGATTTGAGAATAAGAAGAGAAAAAAGTCAAAACCCTATTAGAAATTCTAAGACCAAGTGATTAGAAAATGTCAGTGGCATTAGTAAGAATGAGAAAGGCTCTGGGATGAAGAATGAGAATTAAATGAGTGCTATTTGGGTACATTGATCTTTAGGTGCCAAAGGAAAAGCTAACAGTGCAGAGAAAACTAGAGCTTTGGAAATCATATGTTCACAAGAACTAGAGATAGGGATTTATAAACCATGTGTGCAAAGGAAATTTCTTGAGCCATTGATATGGAGGCAATGAAGAAGAGAAATTCCTAGAATTGTCACCAGCAAACTGGGAATAAGATGATTTATGAATCACAGTGAGAAAACTGAAAGAGTGGACTATTGGTGGTAGGAAGGCAAGGAGATAAAGGAATTGCTATATCCTGCTTTAAATTATCTATCTTAAATATCCTTCTATTGCCAAAAAATCACCAAATATCTTCATAATATAGTTAATTGGGAGAATTATCTCATTCTTGGCATGGTTAAAGTTGGGCTAAGCTTAAGTCCTTAGGGGAAAGATCTGGTTCTGAATGACAGAAAGTGCCAGGTAAGAGTTATCCTATGGGTCACAGCAGCTACTAGGGAATTGAGCACAAAATAGTGTTACTACTGTTGGGTCAAACTACATTAAAAAAAAAAAACAAAAAAGAAGACAAAAAATACACTCACTGTTTCTGAGTGAAAGCACTCAAAAATCTGATCTAGAAACTGTTATATATCAGGGAAGAATTGTGTCAATGAAAAAGAAAAAAAAGTAATTTTAACTCTAAAAACTAGGACTATGTGATGTATTATTTTCTTTGAAAATATAGGCTGAGTTTTGACAGCCTAACTTTCAATGGATAGAATTTTCTTTTTTCTTCAGGCTCTTTTCTCAAGAGCAAAAACAGATGTTCCAAGTACCCAGGGTCCTCCCAGAGTAGCTGCAGAGAAATAAGCAAAATGTTCTTTATTTTCTTGTGGTTTTTGTTTTTCTTCAGGCATCGTGGTCACCAGCTGGGGAGAGAAGTTCCCTATTTATAGTGGTGCCTCAACTGACATGTATGACCGTGAGAAGAAAGGGCAATGCATTCCTATGAGGGAACAGGTTTATGACACATTACATAACCACATACAGGTGGTTGGGAAAATCCTGCTGACTTGTGAAAGGTATTGTCTTCTTCCAGAAAGTGGTAGGGTAAGAGACTATTATAAACTTCCATGTTCAAAGGTGATATTCAAACTGTGAAACCCAACAGAGCTATAAAGTTTTACCTAAGGATCAAACTTTTCAGAGGGAAAAAAGTATAAATGACTTTGTCTTTCTCTTGCCTCTTCTCATTAAAAAAAAATTAATAAGAAAAATCTGCATGTCAGAATTCTGTTCACTGAATCAGACACCTAAGTACCTTAATGTCTAATATTCAAGATCCCTTCTAGCTTAGGTTCTACTATTTGGACTTTGCCTGATACTTTCATGGGAACCCTTCTCTAGGTGCTAAGTTGAGCCCTGTCACTCCTTAGGCTTGATTAGAAATGCTTTCTTCACAAAATGCCCTAGGAGGTGTATTTCATTGCTCATCTCTTCCTCACCTCCAGTTGGAGCTTCTGCTGAAGGTCTCTAGAATTCTGCTAGAGACCCTCTCCTCTCTCACAGGAGTAAGTAGCAGGCATGGAAGCCCACCTGAGCACTATTTGCCTAATGGTGTCTATAAAGCCCAGATGCTTTTCTATGTTTATGGGTGACCTTTAAGTTACCTTTTTGCCATTGTCAGCAGGCTACAGTAAAACTCAGGGCCACCATGTTGCTGTGATTGGACATGCACTATTTATTCTAACATAGTAAAGAGGGACTTTAAATCTCTAGTCACTATTTTAAGATCTATTCCTGGCTTGGAAGACTTATAAAATATTCCTTAAGCTACTCTTGGGAGTAATTTGCATAGGCAACTTGTGATCATTAATTGGGTGACTGAAAATGTAGGCAAATAAGGGATAAATAAATGTAGAGCTTTTAATCAAATTGTTCACCTCTAGATTCAGAGTAAAGAAGAAGGTTTCAGCTCCATGAACCATTTGCTCTTGTAGAATTTTAAATACAAAGTTTGTCTTGCTCTTCAGTATACAGAAGATAGAATAATAAGGAAAAAATTAAATACCTGGGGTAGGTGCCTTTCAGTGATGAGAAAGCAATAAAATATAATTTTAGATACACCAGATTACATAAAAGGAAAAAATTATTTCTCTTCTCAGATATAATAAACATTTATTGAAACCCATCCACATGTGAGGCAATGAACTAAGCCCATTACATAGGTTATCTCTCAGTACTCATTATTCTACGAAGTAGTTACTAATGTTATCTTCATTTTATACATGAATAAACTGAGTTTTAAAGAGGTTAAGAAATTTGATCAGAGTCACACAGCTATAAAAGCAGCAATCTAGGCAGTCTTTTCAACCATGAAGAAGTTAGTTTTATCTCGCCAAAAGGCAAAATAGAGACTTGGAGATAACTTCCACCTCCCGAGCATTTTCTAGAAGCCAAACACTCTATTGGACACTTTACATCACTTTGTGAGACTTTTGTGGAAGCTCCCCAGAGTAGTTATTATTACCTCCAACTTACAGAAAAGATTGCACAGGATTCTGCTAGTCCCAATGCCCTCCACAGCCTCTGCCTTAGGTCACTCCTCCTGCCACAAGAGGCTCAGCCCTCTCAACTCCAGCTGTGTCTTAAACACAACACCTCTGAGTCAGAGTGGCCTAACTACACTATGACATCTAGTTCTCCCTTCCTGTTCCTCCCAGTTCTCTTCCACTCTTCTCTTATCTTCCTCCTCCTTCTTAAAATCACAGCAACTGAAAAGGGGTGGATTTATTTTTTTCCGTTTTTCACATCTTCTTTTTTCTCTCCCTCTACGTAGGCTTAAGAGTAAAGAATGGTTTTCCCTTTACACATTCTTTGCCACAAGGGATGAAAAAGGTATTTAGAAGATATTTTCTCAAGATAATATTCTGGCTTGTATCGTTACTATTGAGCTCTTTCATCCTATTCTTGAGTGACATAAATTGAATATTATTATGATCTTTTTCATAAAAATATAATCATCACTCCTTCCTATCACTTTGAGCACAATAATAGATGTGTAAATACACTAGAATGGATATGAATCATAGTAGACAAGAGAAGTATATTTTTAAATGTAAATATCACTTTCCATATATAGGAAACACTTTCCTCATGTAGGCTAGTAGACTCTGGGACTATTGCTAATTAATCTTTATACTCTCACTTGAAGTTAGATTTACTAGTAAATGTTTACTGAGTAGATTGTTGTAGAGTGTTACCTGGGCAGTAAATATTATTTAATCCAAAATTCGTAACTGATACCATAGTACAAATTAGTTCATCAGAATAACTACATCAAGAGTGGCTCAAAGGATTAGGATACTAGATATGAACTCCATGAGAGCAAGAACTTTTTAAAAAACATTTATTTATTTATTTTTGTAGTTGTAGATGGACAGCATAACTTTATTTTATTTTTATGTGGTGCTGAGGACTGAACCAGTGCCTCACACTTGCAAGGCAAACACTTTGCCCCGGAGTTACAGCCCCAGCCCGAGAGCAAGAACTTTTCTTTCTGCCAAGCACATAGGACAGGGTGGGATGGTATAGTATTCTAGCAAATATTAACTGAATGGTTGACTCAGGAAGCAATTTTTCCTAAGGAAATCAGAAGATAAAGATCTAAACTATGAAAAAGCACTGGAAGAGAGGACTTATTCGGTTATAGGTAGACAGTACAGTACCCAGGAGCAGGCACTGGGAAGTGGGGAGACATACAACAGCATGGGTATTTGGGGGGGAACAGGAAAGGATCCAATGTGAAGAACAGCAATTAAACAGCCCCATATTCTTAATTATAAGAATATTAATTTCCTTAAAATTTGCTCAAAATGAGTCATTAGCTTCTTGTCTATGACAATTAGCTTCTTGACAATGAAGAGTCTACTCTGTATTGAGGGATCATATTTTGTTTGGACATGACTCCGGAGTGTTGTGTGTTAGCATCCACCTATCAGAGAGAATATTGGACCTTTGATTCTCAATAACAACACTCCACCTCTGAAGAGAATCACTCATGGAACTATATAAACAAACAGTGCTAAAATGTGCAGGAAGGTTTATGCCCATTCACCTAATTCAGTGTTGGAAATTTTTGCAAAGAATACCAAATCAGTAGTTATAAGGTATCCATGCAAGGCAAGTCACAAAGTGAAAATTAGTATTCCCATTTTTCAAATGGCTACACTGATGTTAAACACAAGGTCTACCCTGAAACAAGTACCATAAGCTAACTTTGTTTTGAGCACACATGCCCTTCCACATGTACACAAACACACTGAGAACATACACCTCACATAAAACTCTCCTTTCCTTGAGGAGGTCTATTATCCTGTTCGCCTTTCTTACAGGCCTGATATCTTTTCATGGCTTCAGACCAAGAGTTTTTCCAGGTTGCCACTGAGAGAAAAGATGTTAATTATCCAGTTAGCACTTTCTTTTTAGGCTCTCAGTACTAACTGCTCAGTTTCTCTGCCAAGATAATTCTTGGTCTATTATCAGAGCTCTGAAGCCCTTATGCTCTTGTTCTGACTCACAGCTGTGAATTATCCTGCTCAAAATATAAAAGAAGGAGGACAGAGCATCCGCAGTAAGTGCACTACATCTCTCTCTGGTTAAGAATTAATGAAACCTAGAAGAGTGACAAGGGCATTATTTCTTTTGGCCCTATGTAAATTCCTCCATTCATCTGCAATATGATTTCTCCTTTTTACATGCTACTTATAAAATCAAGGTCCTTGTGGTGCTCTAATTAGGAATAAAAAGTAAATAGCAACTTGTGGAGTATTTTGATTGAAGAAGATCTGGTCCCATTCACATATGCCATTCCCATGAGAAGTTGTGGGGACAGCAAAGTCATCATGACTTCTGTGATTCTCAAGAGAACTTACAATGCAATGACAACACACAAACAAATTAGTAGTTTAGACTAGGGTTGAGGTGCAAGTATCAGCACTTTGAATTTTTTTTAATAAAGATGCACTTAGTTTTTTAAAACAGCTTTAACTTAGAATTCCAATGTAGCAAATTCTGATAATTGTAATTGCTTAAAATGTACAAAGCCCTGGATTCAAACCTTAGCACAATGAAAGGAAAGAAAGAAACAGAGATAAATAAAGAAAAGAAACTTAAGAATTTGAGAGGACAAAAAGAATCATTAAAAAAAATTTTTAAAAGAAAGGTAGAGTAATGCAGGGGAAGGGCACAGGGCAGAGAGACCTGAGCAGGAGTATAATCCCTGCCTCCCACCTGCAGACTGTCCTGAGTGATTCCTTGGACACCTACAACACTTAGAGAAGAAATGAGGCTATTGAACATAATTATTTCTAAGGTGCCCTTTGCCTTTAAACTCTCTCAACCTGCACAGAACTCAACTCACAGTGGATCAAAGACTTAGAAATTAGACCAGAAAACCTGCAACTACTAGAATAAAATGTAGGCCCAACTTTCCATCATGTAGGCTTAGGAACTGACTTCCTCAACAAGACTCCTAAAGCACAAGAAGTAAAATCAAAAATCAATAAGTGGGATGGTATCAAACTAAAAAGTTCCTTCACACCAAAGGAAACAATCAAAGGCATAAAAAGAGAGCCTTCAGAATGGGAGAAAATCTTTGCCACCTGCATCTCAGAGCACTAATCTCCAGGATATATAAAGAACTCAAAACACTTAACACCAAAAAAAAAAAAAAAAAAAAAACAAATAACCCAGCCAAAAAATGTGCAAAGGAACTGAATAAATACTTCTCAAAAGAAGAAATGTGAATGGGCAACAAATATATGAAGAAATGTTCAATATCTCTAGCAATTAGAGAAATGCAAATTAAAACTACACTGAGATTTCATCTCACTCCAGTCAGAATGCCAATTATCAAGAATACAAGCAACAATAAATGCTGGCAAGGATGTGGGGAAAGGGTACTCTCATACATTACTGGTAGGACTACAAATTGGTGGAACCACTCTGGAAAGCAGTATGGAGATTTCTCAGAAAACTTGGAATTAAAACACTATTTGGCCCAGTTATCCCACTCCTTAATATAAATTCAAAAGAATTAAAATCAGCATACTACAATGACACAGCCACATCCATGTTTATAGCAGCTCAATTCACAATAGCTAAGCTATGGAACCAACAGATGAATGCTCTTCAACAGATGAATGGGTAAATAAAACATGATATATATACACAATGCAATATTATTTAGCTATAAAAATAAAATAATGACTTTATGACTTTTTCCAGTAATTGAATAGAACTGGAGACTATCATGCTAATTGAAATAAGCCAATCCCAAAACATCAAAGGTCCAATATTCTCTTTGATAGGTGAATGCTAACACACAGCAAGGTGGGGAAGGCGAAGAATAGAAGTTCAGTGAATTAGACAAGGGGGATGAAGGGAAGGGAGAGGGGACAGGAATAGGAAAGACATGGAATGAATCTGACTTAACTTTCCTATGTACATATATGAATACAACACAGTGAATCTTCACATCATGTACAACCACAAGACTGGAATCCTAATTAAAATAAGATATATTCAAAGCTTATATAAATATATCAAAATGGTTTCTATTTTCAGGTATAACTAAAAAGAACAAATAAAAAAATAAACTGTGGTTTTATAGATGATCATTATATTTTTAAAAGCTAGCACATGGTTTTTCATTCAAGCTTAGATATTTATACAAGTAGATGTTTTCAAAATTCTTAATAATATTAATAATTTCCTAACATAATTTCCTTCTTTAGTTTCCTTTCTGATTCAATATAGTTTCTCCTACATCTTATCAAAATTTCCATGGGTTCTTTAAAAAATGAATAAAAATATACTATCAAGATTTTTAAAAATACTACAGAGGTTGAAACTTTTTAAATGCTAAAAGTTTTAGCTTTTTCTTCTGTGTTGGAAAATGACTGACATGTTTTCTCATTGTTCTTCCCATTTAATGCTTCAAAAATAGCAACAATCGGCAGAAATGCATTTCCTTCACAGTCTAAAAGAGCTGCATGTTAATCCATCAAAGTTGTACTTTGAAATGGGTCTTGAAATCTGATTATGAAGAACTTGACATACCAATATAGGTACAACATAGATAGACAACAGAGTTTACAACAAGCTATCGCCAAGCTCAAGAGAACTTTGAATTTTTTGTTTTATTTTTTATGTCAGTGATTCACATTCAGAAATTATTGTGTGTTGACCTGGTTCACATGAAAGACAATCACTGACATTTTTGTTTATATGTGATAAAATGTGGACTATTACTTCCAACATCAATATTAATTCCTAGTGAGATAATTAAAGAAAATCTCATATTAGGATATGTTAAGCAAAGGATGACTCCAGAGCTACTTTCTAAGTAGATCACTCAGAAGGTTAGAAATTAGAAAAGCATTTGCAACTTGTTCTTTTTTTTAAATTTTTATTGGTTGTTCACAACATTGCAACTTGTTCTTAATGAAAATGTTACAAGTTGCCTACGAGATCCATCAGATAATCTCAGAAACTTCCAAGCACCATAAAGGCCACCAGTTTCTTTTAGCTGGGAATTGTTGGCATTCACTGAAGGAGTAAATGAATGAGTGAGTGACAAATAAACTAACCAAGCACAGAATAACTCACTGACATATTGAATGATTGGGTCACCTATATGAATCCTTCAATTTTGCAAAATATGTCAAATTTTTGTTTCCTCACAGAAAGCACAGATACAAAGTATGACTATAATCCAAAACTGGTAATTGGCAATCCATGTGCAAAGGTACTTAGGAATACAAGAACATTCTTTGCCAGAAAAAGACATAAAAGAAAAAAATATTTAATGATTACCTTATTCAACTCTGCAAATGTTGACTGGCTATCCACTAGTATAGGAACACCAGGATATGGATGCAGACGTGAAAAGTGTATAGGCCTTCAAGTAGGTTTTCTGGCTACCTAGCTAGTCCTATCTAACTTTATGTGTTCACATACAAAAATAACAAAAAAAATCAGACAAATATGTAAATTCTAAAGCACAATTACTTAGAAGTGCTGTGGGATTTCAGAAAAGTGAAGTAGTATTTCATCTAAGCTTTCTAGATTGCTTAGGAATTTAAACCAGAGTTCAATGAGTAGGAAGAGGAGAGTGAGGATGGGAGGCAGCTGCCCAGGTTCACATTCAGACAGTATGCTTCAGTTCAGTTACAGAAGTTATTAAAATATTGAGATACTTCCATGCTTATGAGGTATTAACTGGCCTCAGCCTCGACCTTGCCCAGGGCCCTCCTTCATCCCATGGGCTGTGGGTCCTCAAACAATAAAGCAATTAAAATTTTATCTGTATACGGGATAAAATTGGGAGTTCATAACTCATTTGAATCAAACTGTGAAATATGATGTATGAGGAACTATGTAATGTTTTGAACGACCAACAATAAAAAAAAATAATAAAAAATAAAAAAAATTAAAAAAAAAAATTTTAATACATGGCTCCCTAACACCCTGCTCCAGCTTATTGTCTGTTCTAGTGTTTTATAGGCCATTAAACATATCACATATCAGCCTTACATTAGGCTTCTTAAGAAAAAAAAAAAACAAACAGCACATTATCTGGATTGCCTAGAGCACAGGAGACTACTGGAAACAGGTTTTAAAATCTGATTATGGAGGACTTAAAATGCCAAGCCAAGTAATTTGGATTTCACTTAACAACTAGTATTATGGTGGTTGGAGGGTAAAGAGGGAAGAAAAGAGAGATAATCCATATATTTAATATAGGGATATATATTTTATATAGGATATATATTTTTCCTATATCTTAGAAAAATCAATCTGGGAACAGTGCACAGGACAGATTAGAGAAAGAAAAACAGAAATCAAATATAACAGAGACTATACTTTTTGAGTGCCTAGTATATACTAGACACTCTGCAATCCTTCTCATGATCTTGTGAGCTATGCACTACTATATTACGCATTTTACAGACCAGACACAAGGAGAAACAGAAAGAATCTTGTCCAAAGTCACCCAGCTAATATATGGCAAAACAGGAGTTTTCACCCCAGTTGATCTAGCTTTAGGGCACAGTTTTGACTGTTCTCAGTAGACAAAGGGGAAATAACAAAGACTTGGATTCAGAATTAGAATACTTAGAGAAAAGAATTGCCAATCAGTATGCCCTTCAAATTCTGGAGAGGCATTGAGTCTCAGAAGACAGACTAAGCTCTTAAGAGAATAATCCACAGGAGTAATAGTAAAATCCAGAGGAGTTCTGGCCATGCAGAAAGCAGAGCTGACAACTGGGAAACACTTAGATTTAACTGTCTAGAGAAGAAGAAAACAAAGCCAGTGAAAATGAAAATGAAAGCCAGTGAATTTGAATTGGCTGTGATATATAGGACTGATTGTAAAAAGTTAATTATGTAAAAAGAAACATGTCCTGCTCTCTTAAAATTTTTAATTTTATTATTCATCATGTTAATAAATGCTTTAAACTTATGGTATAATGCAAATTGAAAAAGATAGGATAAAAATTGTTTATAGTAATATGAAAATTAGAACCAAAAATGTGTATATTGGGAAAAATGGGACAGAATATGCTAAAATACTATAAGTAGTTGTATTTGGCATTTCTGTTTTGAATGATGTCTTACTATGTTTTATGTGATATGGTTATATAAATTTATGGTAAAATACATTTATTAAAACAATTGAACTGGGAAAACATAGTATTGCTCAACATTAATGTAATTAATTTTTATGCTCGACCTACAAAAATTTGGATTGATTCATTTACTTGCTGTCCATTCTAGATACTTCATTGCAAATTGAGTATCCCACTTCTTTTCAGAAAATAGTAACTCTCAAGTATATATATTTTTCATTAGAGAAACCAAACTTTCATGAATAATCTTTGTAATTTTCCCTTTGACTCTGACATTTACCACTGCCACAGCTGTCTGCACCCCCAAATTGGTGAAACTTTGTATATGAATAGAACAAGACTGTCCAAGAAGTCAAAGGTTTAATTAATTTATCAACAAAAATAGTTGTCCCAGTATAGAAGGAACCAAATTCCCTTTAAATGTCAAGGGGGGTTCTACCTAAAGACTTGTGATTTGCTCTATAAAAATTGGGGATAATGAGCTGTATCAATCAGAATTTGTTCAATTTAATTTGGAGCCACTTCACCTCTGTTCTTCCTGTGGCAAACCTCAGCTTAAAGTTGAAATATTCAAGAAAAGGTCTCTATGCCTTTCCACCACACAGTCTCCTGGACACAAAAACCTGTTTCCACATTTCACCTGGCCTGCTCTCACTTTTTCCCAATGCCTAAAATTCACTTCTTCTTTTCTCCTCTCACCTCTGTCAAAAGCAATCAGATTAAATTAATTTGATTAATGTTTAAATGATAGGGAGACCTTTCAGGCATATATTCTCTTCATTTCTCCCTTTGTTTTTTTTCACTTAACCTTTTTATGAATGCATACGTATAACTTTACATAGATGCATAAGCATACTTATGTGGATTCTCCCCTCACTTGTTCTTTTTTCTTTTAAATTTTTTTTTCTTCCTTTAGTTTTCTCATGTACATCTGCATTCCCCACATACATCCATGTTCCTGCCTCTCCAGACACCATGTTATCAAGCAGTGGGCTTGTTTTATATCTGGGTAATCTCATGGAGATCTATACTTAATTGTGCTTGGACCTACCGATTCACAAAGACTCACACAGACATAACACATGCACATATATTTATACCAGATGTTTTGTCACTGCTGCACAAATATAGGAAAAGTTATATTATGTGATATATTATATATAATTATTTCTTTCATTACTCATTCAACATTATCTTTTGGAAAGCCCTACAACTCATCTAGTAGAGTCCTCTTTTGGTCATTTTAATATGATATAATATATGATATGAATATATCATCTTTTATTTGGTGATTGTCCTCTTAATGCAAATTTACTGTATTTCCATTTTTTTGCCAGAACAATGTTGAAATAGATATCAATTTGCCCTTATGAAAGACAAATTTGTTCTAGAGAGCTACTGTTCAAAATTTTTTTTTAATAGTTAACAATCTCGTATTATGCACTTGGAAATTTGTCAAGAGGTAGATCTCATGTTAAATGCTATTATGACCATAGCCATATGACAAAGACATATGGCTATAGGGATTGAGAAATCTTAGCCTTTTATAATACTATCTATGATCAATCAATATTAGTTCTGAGTATTTATCTCAAAGTATTGAAATCAGAATCTCCATAGCATTTTTTTATCCTTATGTCTTTATATGTGCTTCTTTTGTTCCTATGGGTTAGAATCTTATGAGTATATTGTTTGCATTTATATATAATATATATATACACACACACATATACATATACATATATATTTAATTTTAAATAGTACTGCCAGATTGCTTCCAAATTAAGCTATATTATTTCACATTTTTCCTAGCAGTGAATGAAAGTACCCTTTTCCCCAAAATCCCAGACAGCCATTTCTGCCAGGCTTAGTGTGAAGTCATATATCACATATTTTCAGTTTGCCTTTTCCTGACTGCTAATAAACTTTGAACTTTTTACACATGCAAGTTGGCAAATGCTGTTAAAAATAAAGAAGTTCAGTTTCTTCTCCATTTATGGATACCCTCCTAGGGCTTCTTCATTTGTTTTTCTTGACTGTAGTCATAATAGCACTTTACATAAGATCTACCCTCTTGACAAATTTCCAAATGCATAATACAAGATTGTTAACTATACACATAATTTTGAACAGTATATCTCTAGAAAAAATTTATCTTTCATAATTGAAAATTTGTACCTGTTGAATAGCAACTTCTCATTTCCTTGTTCCCCCAGCCCATGGAAACCACCATTCTACTCTCTGCTTCTATGTGTTTAATTGTTTTAGATGCCCCCATATAAGTGTAATCATGTAGTGTTTGTCCTTCCATCACTCTTATTTCATTTAATATCATGTCCTCAATGTTTGTCCATGTTACATATATGGCAGGTTTTCTTCTTTTTATGGTTGAATAATATTCAATTGTGTGTATACCATATTTTTTTAAAAATTTATCTATCTGTATATGGGCAATTAGGTTGTTTCTGTATCTTGGCTATTATGAAAAATGCTATGGTGAACATACGAATGCAAATATCTCTTGGAGATTCTGATTTCAATACTTTGGGATAAATACTCAGAACTAAATTGATTGATCATAGATAGTATTATAAAAGGCTAAGATTTCTAAAACCCATTAGCCAAAAATTAATAATAATAAACCAATTAAAAACAGGCAAAAGACATGAGCAGACATTTCTCCAAAGAGGGCATTCAAAGGACAAACAGACACATGAAAAGATCATCAACATAACTAATAATGGAGTAAATGCAATCAAAGCTACTATGATATGTCACATATGTTAGTTATTATCAAAAAATAAAGAAAAAAAATATTGGCAAAGATGTAGAGAAATTGTAGCCCTTGGGCACTGCTGGTAGCACTGTAAAATAGTGCAACCTCTATTGAAAACAGTATGGAGGTTCCTCCAAAAATTTAAAAATAGGGCTTGTTAAAAGTATACTTAAGAATAAGTTTAGCTGCCTCACCCATCTGAGCAAAAGGGGATTCCCTCTGGGCACTCAAAACCAAGGCAATCTAAAAATAAACTCAGCTGTGTACTAGTAAGAGTCATTGAGAAACCAAAGTTGGAACTAGAGAGTCTAAGAGTACTCCACACAATGTATCTTATTCAATTTGTTGTGCCTTGATGTATCATAGCCAGAGTAAGAAAGATTAAAAAAACTAAAACAAACAGAGACTGAAGTTCATTGGGGGAATTGACTGAATAGTCAGCACTGCCTTAGAACTCTTATATTTCAGCATGTGCTGAAGTGCACAGCCCATATGTTCTGTGGTAGGATATGTCCCAAATGGTAATGATTTATAACTGAAAGAACACCAAGGTATTACGGCAACATGAAGGCTCATATGAGTTCCCACAAAAGCCATTGGGCGAAAAAATGCACTCTAAATCAATATACAAAAGATGCTAGAGTTCTTAGTGATATCTACAGATATATTCACATAATTGGTTTTCCTGGTTGAATTGTACTGTTGCATAATTTGGAGGAAATATTTATATGACATTAAAATCATGTCACTTGAGTTTCAATGGCAATGAAATATTGTGAGCAGGTGATTTAATTTATATTCAAAAGTGTCTCTTCATCTCTTGTTCTTTTTTTCTTTTTTTATTCAAGGGTAGGGGTGGAGTAAATATGAAAGCCCAGGAGCATTTTCTGCCAAGAATATACTAGATGAAATTTAAACTTGAAGTATTTCTTTAAAAGGTCTGAACAATATAGGAGGACTTCATCAGGTAGGTCATAAAACTGCTAAACATTGTAAAATCAGAGCCGTAATGATGCTCCAAATTAGCTTCCCTGAGGAGGGGATTCTGGCCGCAGCCTTTGTTAAGTGCTGTAATGTGTAGTGAGTAAAATGAATTATTCATGTAATACTTGAGCATACTCTGGGAATTTCTGAAGGACTCCAGGAGAAAAACATGATTTGTCTTTCAGGTGATGAGAAGAGGCTGAATCCTGAATTCAAACCCATCACACAATCCAAGAGCAGCTTGCATTGATTTCATAACTTTGAGAATCCCCCTCCCCCAGTTAAAGTGGAGGAAATATAATTCAGTCAAATGAGTACAAGCCTGTGTTTATTATGTGAACACTTTACTGAATTCTCAGAGGTGAGACTCCCATTCCTAATGCCTGATATGCATATGGCTTGCTTTTACAGAGCACACAACTGCTACTATTTGTGTATGTGAATTAGTTTTCCTGGAACAAGACTAGAATTACATTTGGAGATTTAATTCAAATTAAGTATTAATAATAGGAGCAACCTTTTTAGTGTCATCAAAAAAGTTTCATCAGTTCCTAGAAGCTATGTTGTCAAGAAGCATCCTCCCTCTTCCTACATACCTTTAGGTTCTCACTACAATCCCCTCATTGAAATTTCTGTCAATTTTTTTTTCTAAATTGTTACCACTGGAAGGGAGGAAATCTAAATGAGAATCAGTGCTCATTTACTTGAGGTTACTTAAAATTCCTTTAAAAAACACTTTTTTTTCCTTAAGAGACCATACAACAGATGTCTATTCCCTTTTCTTTGGAAAATTGGTAGTACAAATGGCCTGGTTATACTTTCAGAAGAGCTGAGCTTTATTCAAGATATGACTTGTACTTGAGTGTTATTTTGAAAAAGATCCTCTAATAAAGAATTAAGAAAATATGAATCCAAGATGATTCTGACTTCAAAACATTACTTAGAGGGCTGGGTTTCACTCAGTAGCAGAACATTTGCCTAGCACTTGTGAGGCACTGGGTTCGATCCTCAGCACCACATAAAAACAAATAAATAAATTAAAGGTATTGTGTCCATCTACAACTAAAATATTTTTTTTAAAAAAATTACTCAGTAATGTAGTATTCTTTAAACATTCAAGACTCATGTGCTTTTGTGAATGAGAGAATATTAGGAATGTCTTCCTCTCAAAACATGTATTGAGGAGCACAAGAGCTTAAGCAGGAGGAGATCTAGACCAAGACTGGTTTTATATTACCCTTCATACCTTTTGATCCCCAATACCTTCTCTTCCATCCATGTGACCGAATCCTAAGTATTCTCTAGGTGGCAGAAGTTAGAGTCATTCTCTATGCCATGCCAAAGGGCTTACTAAAGAAAGAAAGACAAAGTTCTGGGGTGAAGTCTTTTGTGTTCTTGCCATCTGTCCAAAAATTGGAGCTCCTTGGAGCAGGAAGTGGCATCAAATCAGTCACGGGTTAAACCAGCTGGTAGAGGCCAACCAAACCTTACAGTCAACACTTCCAAATCTCCCATGATGAAATGTGGACTTATTTCACACTCACCCCAGCATGTCCTCTAAGTGAACAGGGCAATCCATGGAAGCAGAATGAGGGAAGAGGAAGGAAAGGGGCCCAATAAGTCTGGGTTTGATGACACTGAGCCCTGAGCACTGCCCCAACCTCTGTTCCTACATGCCTATCGCTGATCTGTGGTTGTCTTTCTTGATTTGTGCCCACCCAGATTTTAGGAATATTATGCTTCTGAGGACTCTAGTCTTTTTAAGAAATCTAGAAACTAAGAAAATAATCAGTTGGTCCCCAACATAATGATGGTTTGACTATCTGAATTCAGTAGAAACCATACTTTGAATTTTGAAATTTGGTCTCTTCTTAAACTAACAATATGCAGCACAATATTCCCTCTATGCTAGGGAGGAGCAAGCTGCAGCTCCCAGTCATATTATCATGAGGGTAAACAGTCAACACTCCAGAGAGCACTCTATTGCTAAATTATGGTATTCAGTAGGTTATGTATATAAAATGCAGTTCCAACTTGTGATAATTTGTAGTTCCAACTTATGATAAGTTTATCTGGATACAACCTCATAATAAAAATAATAAATAATAATTCCATATTTTTTACTTCTCAAAGTTTCCAGTCAAGTATAAGCTCCCTGAGGGCAAGAATCACATGTATCCCTGTTCACTCTGTAAAGCCTATGGCTAACAGAGCAACAGGTTCAGTTTGGCTATGAAATACTCTCTCATAAACAGGTTAACTAGTGGTTCCAAACTTTAGTCAGTATAAGAACCATGTCTTATTAAAATACTTGATTGTTGTGAACCATCCCCATTTCCTGATGCGGTGGGTGTGGGATGGGGCCTGAGAATGTACACTTCTAACAACTCCCCTAGTATTACTGATGCTGCTGGCCCAGAAAACACATTTTGAGAATCATTGTGTTAAACCACATGAAACTACCAGATTTCTAGATCCCAAAAGGCCAACATTAGCAACTTCATATTATACAATCCAGTATGCTTACTAATTAATAGTTACAAATGAATGGCTGAATATAATTTAGGTATTGACATTCTTTCTTTTTGCTCTTATGCAAAACCAGCATAAGCAAACATGGAAGACTAGAAAACACAGGTTCTAGAGCCAGGCATACATGCATTTAAATACTCACTATGACACTGACACTGACACTTACTAGATGTGAAGCCCCAGGTAAATCACTTATCTTCCTAGAGATTTCTGTTTTCTTACCCTCTAAAACAGGAATGATGACAGCTTGTTTTGAAAACTGAGTGAAATAATATATGGAAAACACAAGCACCTGGCATGTAGTGATACTTAATAAAGAGTAACCATCATTATTGTCAATTTCACAATTAATATTATCCATCTCAACACTGGGCTATACTCTAGACATTAGAATAACTCATATTCTTCTGTGTGTTTTCTCTGTTAGAAGTAAAACAGAATTGGGGAAAAATATGCTTGACGGTTGTTTCAAAAGATCCATCATTCTTCCTGCTGAGGAAAATATTTTTCTCAGCAAGTGCAACACCCACTTTTGTTCCAACAGTGTGCTTGGAGATTCTTACATTCCAGTAAACAAGAATGAAATTCAACTAAGTGCAACTTAAAATGGAAGGAGCAAAAGACAATGTCAGAAGTCTAAACCAACTTCATATGCCTCAATATTCAGGACATTTGGAGCAAGTTACTTATTCTTTCTCCAACTGTTGTATTTGTGAAAAAAAGAACAACAACAACTACTTCATAGGCTTATTATAGTGAATAAATGAGTACTACATATGCAAATGTATATACAATGAAATGTGCTAAAATCTATTATGTACTCAAGCAATGAGGCAAGACAAGTCTCAACCATATTATTCCAGTGTCCCTGTAAATCTACCCATACCTTTCATACCTATGTGTTGACTTAGGATCCACAAAATATGGGTCACTATAGCTATAGGGACTCTCTAAATATCTCTAAGTATCCCAGCCATCCATGTATGTCACCAGATACTCCTTCCTTGCCTGTGCACATGTCTGCATGAGGTTTTAGTTATTATATAAAGCTACTAGTTACACAAAAAAGAAAAAGCTATACTGAGAAATTATGGTGATAGGCAGAAAGAAATGGAAGAGGTTCCTGGAAAGATGGAAGGGTAATAGGAATAAAACTTACACCAACAAGTACAACAGATCATTTGCTAAAACAAAATAAGAGAAACAATTAACCACCTTAGTGCCTACTCTGAGAAAGAAGAAAAACAATAAGGCCATCATAGCTGTCTGCCATAATGAGTCACAGAAGCTAAGTTAGAGGAAGAGCAGTGTTAAGATGCACAAGAGACTCTACTTTCCTAACATGGGCATAGCTAGTTAAGATTCACCTCTTGCTCTTAAAGGCTCAGGAAGTCATGTAGCCATGATGATATTAAAAATAGCACACTCAATAAGTTCCAGTAAAAGTGTAAATTCCCTTAGCATGTCAAGGTGACCTGTTACTGGGGTTCTCAACTAAATGAAGGAAAAATGGAAAATAGCAAGGGTTTAGGGGCTCATTTTCTTTTATATTTCATAAACATCATTTTGCAGACACTGTTTAGAATAGCTATTTCTCATTCAATTGATGTTAAAAGCATTGAACTTTTTATTATGAGAATTTAGAGAAAGAGGAATAAACAGAATAATTAATGAAAAGGATTTACCAGAGGTAAAGAAAGTGCCCTCTTTACCACTTTTCTCACCTGCCCAACTATCAGCCTCAAAGAGAGTCCAACCACCCTCACAGAATCCCCTGGGACAGATCAAGTGGACAAGTGCCTTCATGACCAACATGACGAAAGGAATTGGAAAAGTACAGAACAATGATTTGCAAAACTTAGAGTTTCAGACTTCTGCAAAATAATATTTTTATTCATAGAAATCTGAATCTAAGGTTTTATTAATATTAGTGGGAAAACAATCTTCATTCCACACCTTCATGCGTAATCTACTACCCGTCCATAAAAGGGCTGTTAAAGTCTGCAGAGATCACTTTTTAGAAAAAGACCCTTCTATCTGCGTCAACAAAAGAACTCTTTGTACATCTGTGGAGATTCTCAGATTACGTTAGAATGGATAACAGAAAGACAAACACTTGCTAAAATATTGTCTGTTATTTCCAGATTCTCTATAGCAAAACCCAAGCCAAGCAGCACAGAAAAGCTTTAACACACTATGCATTTCAGTGGCGGCAGCTCATAGCTGCCACTATAATTACAGGTGCCCGCTGCCTTCCTCCTCAGATCTGTGGATAAAAGCCTAGGGTTGAATTTGTGTGTCAGATGCACAGAAGATGAAACTAGTAGTCAATAAACACATACAACTCTGCATTTGACAGACAAGCTCTTATGGAATATTGAGCTAACCTACTACTCAACAATTCCTCTACACCAATTTTTTTAGGATAACAACAAAAGAAAGGATATTTTTGTATGCTTAGTAAGCACAGGGACTTTATTTTATTTAATGCCTACAATGATCAGGTAAGTGAGGGGTTCTTATTTTCATTTCTCAAGTAAAAAGTGAGATTCAAAGTCTGAGTAACTTGTCTAAGGGTCACATCTTGTAGTTGGTAGAATTGGCCCTGGAATCCCAATCTTTCTGAACACATTTTCCAGGCTTTTTCTAGATAAGTCTAATGGCTCCTGAAAATAGTAGACTATGAGTAACTAACTGGTTGTGAATTTTATAATTTGGAAAGACATCTCAAAACTGAAATATTAAAATATTCAAAAAATAATTCTGTACCCACATCATTTTAGGAGGAGGTCCAATGATTAAAGTTTATGGTTCCATGTGGCTGTGGCTCTGCATCTGAAAATCAGAAAATACTAAAACTCATGGGCAACTTTAAATATTTTAGGGTTAACATATAAGTATAAATATAGGAATAATGTTTTAAGTGGGATGATATAGCAAATCAGGGAACCTCTAGAATGTCTGTCTTATTAAAATGGGACTGATAACATTTGTGCTGAGGTTATACACATTCTATACAAAAATAGGAATGATATCCACATAAAAATTCACTTTCTCAGATATATGTGAGTAACCTTCAGGCATTTTTGCTGTACTAATATTGAAACCACTTATATCTTTATAATTAGGCCAAGAGGGATCTCCTTTCAATGATGCTGGCTTCTCCCAAATACAGAACCCAGGACAATCACCTTGAATTTCCTAGTGAATAGATGTCACTATTCCTAGTGAATAGTCTGTCTCAGAGGTTGTAGCTACAAACTTTCATGCTATTTTACTAGCAACTCAGGGAGATGTACACAATATTTTAAAATATAAATTCAAATTAATAGAACAAACAAATTCACTATTTAAAAGTACACCTCTTAAAGAAAAAGAAAAGGAAAATTGGGTAAACTCACCTAGCAAGAAACCCTGAGGAATTACCCATTTCAAAATGTTAATTGTTATGTGGAAGTGGCTTTTGAAGTTCAATTTAATTTCCTGAAAGCTTCAAACAACTCTATTTCCCTACAGAAAATAATTAAGCATCAGGGATGATAATGTGATTAGCAAGTAAGACATCTGGAATTTGCTTAGCAAATCAGAAAGCAAAGAAGAGACTGCTGTTCAAACTGCTGCTACCCCCTACCCCCACACCTTTTCTCACCTCATCAGTACCAATACTGAGGAACCATCAGAGGAAGCAAGCATAGAAGGGAAGGGCAGGACATGCCCGAAAGCCATAACGCAGCATATCTAGGAATTCATAAGTTGTTCTTGCCTCCTCTACCACTTGATCATCACTAGCCTAAAACTGTAGAGAACCTCAGAAATATATAGATGTCTCCATATAAAGGTTTGCCCCTATCTCCACAGATCATGAGGGTTGTGGGTACTTGGTTACTATTTTATGCATGTTCTTGCTTCATTCCAAGAATACCTTTATACAATTGTTAATACCATTCCCATTTCCAAAATATGGAAACTAGAACTTAAGTCAGGCTCAAATTCAGGTGTAAATGTGACTGTCAACCTAAGTTCAAGACCCTATAACAGATAGATCAGTTAATATATGATAAACATTGATATAATAGAAATTCAGACACTGTTAAAAATGGTTATGGAACAATACTTGGTGCCACAAAAATGTTTATAATAAAATGTTAAATGAAAAAAATTAACAAAACATGTATAATGAGATCAAGGGCAGATGTGAAAATGCTACTGATGGTGACATAATGAGTGTTATTTAGTTTCTTTATAATTCTCTCCATATTTTCTATTTTCTTTAATAAATATTATTCATCATTTATTTTGCTTTTCAGAAACTAAATATTTTTGTTTGTTTTAATTTTAAAAAGGCAATTAATAAAAACAAAATGACAACTGTTGTAATGGTTGAATAGTATAATTACTGGAGGTTTTAGTTTCACTTATACACTTCTTCCTATTTTCCAAATGTGCTACAAAGCATTACGTTACAAACCACTCTCCCCCTGCCACACACAATATTTAAAACTGTAAAGAGCTCCATTCTGAAATGTTTCATTGGACACTTGTTGTAGAAACTTCCAGTTGTTCTGCAATGTGCCTTCTCCATGTCTTATTCAAGGATAGACATTGAGCTTTTCAGCTGGGTACAATTCCTATAAAAGGGACTCAACCCTCAGCTACCTATGCACTGAATAGGAAGTGGACATTTTGCTGTTGGGAAGATGGATGAGATCACTAAAGCTCCATTTGAAATTATGAGACAGGACATATCCTAAGGATGCCAGAACAGACAGCTGGAAGCAGCATGGAGCTCAGAAAGCTTCAAATTTACCACACTATCCCTGAACTACCCAAATCTAGAGTTTAGAAAATTGAATATCTATTTTGTTTCTGTTTACATTCTGGAAGAAAGAATTTATGTTTTACCACTGAATCTGTATCCTAATTAATATTGTATCTACACACTTAAAATAATTTAGATTAGCTTTCTCAAGAAAAAAAGACTATTGCATATGATAAAAATAAATGTACCACATATGACATCACTTTGATGTGACAAGAGGCCCAGCTGAGTATTTCTGGTGACAGGAGCAGTAGAGAGATTGAGCACACAAATCTCAGTCATTCTAATCTGATGTCAAGAACTGAATTTCTGAGTCAAGTCCTCAGTGGATCACATGTCTTCGAGACAGATGCAAACAAAAGACTTTGGAAATCCACTGAAGAGGCAGTCATATACCTCCCTTCATGAGAGAATAATTATTTACACTTACATACTTCTCTTGCACTTGTCACATGGCTTCACAATCTTCTTTTCTGTGGCCACTTAAACCTGTAGACTATGGTAGTCTTGATGCAAAGACCATTTCATTTTACTTTCAAATTCTTAGGGCCCTAGTCCCTAGCCCTGTGTCTAGCATTAATAAACATTTAAATATTTGTTATATGAATGGTTAAAAGAATGAAAAAATTTTTAAAATTATAATTTTGATTATTGGTTGCTGCTACAAACCCAGACATGAGAATATTAAAAATATATAAATCTCACAATATGAACTATAAATATTAGAGAATAATCATCTTTAACTACAAACATATATTAGATTTCTTAGAATAAAAATCAGTAAGATGATTACTTAATTCTAACAAGAAGTTGAAATGAAATATTTAAATAAAACTCATGTAGTAGAACTTCTTGATTACTCTCAGAAAAAAAAAAAAGAACAATCAGAATATCACTAGGTGTCCGTACATACTTCTAAAAATAACCATATTTTAGAAAATGTTTCATATTTACTGGAAACTTTCATTATGTCTTTCTTTCCAATTACTATATTACTTCAATACAGTAATGAACAACCAGACAGGACACCAATGTTAAATAAATATTTGGTTAAGAGAATCAAAATTGAAGTTGAAAATAGTTGATAGGAAGCTTTCAGTATCTTCCTTCAAAACCATAACATAAACTATCTTCCTTCACAACCATAACAAATTATTACTTATTTTATGGTAAATACATTTAGTTTTATCTCTCTTAAAAACTAATCCTGGAGAAAGAGGGAGAGAGTGAGACACTTATACTGAATAGGCTTTTTATTCTTATTAATATATACTTTGTTTTTATATTCAAATTTCACGAACTTATACATAAAACAGAGTGTCAATAAATAAACTTGATTAGTAAATAAATTATCTCCACAGCTCATTTACAAAATACAGTACTTTTAAATGATAGGTAAGAGTGTATCACTGTTTATATTAAAATTTTTAATATAGTCTGGTGACCTACAAGGAAATTTAAAATGCAGGAAATTCAAAGAACCTTGGAAAATTCACTTCCACTAATATTTACTTGTGGATATTAAATTTAGTAAAATCAGAGGTCTTATCTAATGATATGAATGAATATCCTTGTATAAATGTAAATTTACTCATTTTAATCTCTATTGTGAATACTCTTTTACAACCTATATGTATATAAAAATATCCTACACCAATAGAAATATTTATATCCTACACCAATCAAAAGGCCAAAGTTATAGTAATTCTAGAACTAAAATTACATAAATTTTAATAAAACCTACTGTGAAATTCCTGCCATGTAAAAGGATTTTTCATAGATTATCTTCCAAAGAACTCAACACCACTGAATATGTTTTCTTGAAATCACACATTTACATGCTTTTGATTGATAAATTCTCTATGAAATATTCATTATTAAGAGAATTGAAATATTTTGACACATATTGCTGACCATACATGAGTCCAAATAAGAAAATTTATGAGGAACAGTAAAGTTAAGTTTGAAGAGTTTCTTCAGTGTTTACCTTAAAATTACCATTGGCATGTGATTATGATTATTTTATTTCTTTGAAAATCTCTAATAAATCTACAGTCATCCTAGTTTTAAACTGTAATGTAAAAAAGATATCTCCTATATATAATGCTGTGTAAAATCTGCCAGATGGCAAGTTTAATTATAAGAATATATTTAATAAATTTATGTAGTTTACCTAATAATCAGTCAATATGGAAAACAATAATAATCTAGACAGATAAATATCTTTTTTGTTTTTAATATTTTTAATATTATTTTAAAGCACATATGTGTAATTTTTGAGAATATACACCTGAAACAAATATATGAGCATTTTGGTTTAATTCTAAATATAATGTCCAAATTTCATCTACTAGAATTATGACATAACAATGCCCTAGGGAATATAATTACACGAGTGATGATGGGGATGTAGTGGCCAGGATTTTGCCCAAGAGATTTCTAGGAATACCAACTAGGCTGGCCACTGTTTTCTGCCTAAATTCTGGGCCATTATAAATTATTCAGGGAAACTTGATAAGTGCTGGTCCTCTCAATTACAGCAAATTTTTGCTGGAATTTCTTTCTGATCTATTAAAAATGATCTATTAGGGAAGTTGAAAAGGAAAAGTCCCACACCCATACATCATCTTAGAAATTATTTATAAAACAACACCTGTTTAAGCAACTGTTTAAGTTATGGGGTTGGTTATGTGAGCATGATTCTAAATGCATAAGTTTGATAAAGGCAATCTTTCAGTTGTTTGCGGACAGCCCCCAACACAGTGCATTCTGTGAGGAATAATAAATTTTCCAAGCCCTAATAACTATCTATAAAAATTGTTTTGAATAATCTATTCATGACAATCAACTACCAAGTCAAAAAACTAAAGTGCCTACCCATTATAAACAGAGGAAATGTAAATTTAGGTAAGAGTGTATCATTGTTTATGTTAAAATTTTTAATATAGTCTGGTGACCTACAAGGAAATTTAAAATGCAGGAAATTCAAAGAACCTTGGAAAATTCAAAAGTCAAAAACTCCTTAGGATTATCTAGTTCAGTGCACATCCTCAACCTGCCTGAAAGTCTTGTTTCATTTTGTTTCTTTTAAGTATGGTTACTAATAGTTTAGGGGTTTTTTTTGTTTTTGTTTTGTTTTGTTATTGTTGCTGTCATTTGTTTGTTTTGTTTTTTTCAATAAAGAACCAAGACCCACCTGAAAGAACTGTGCAGTTGTCAGAAAATACTTAGGAATAAATTCATTCAAAGAAATAAAAGATCTCTACATTAAAAACTATAAAACACTGGCAAAAAAGAAAAATTGAAAAAGACACAACTACATAAGAAGATATCCCATGTTCATAGAAAAGTAAAACATCTTAAACCACAGAATAGTGTTTTATCTTCTAATGTGCAACAAAGCTCAAAATCTGATCAAGGTCTCTAGTCAATGCTTGAATTTATTTGACAATGTGTATATCTGTTACTGACCTTTTGGACAAGGCAAAACTTGATTTACATTTTAAAATATAGTTGATTTTAGTACAGCAAAAAGAAAGGAAATGTATCTGCAGAACAAGCTGAGGATAAGTTATAGGAACATCACTTCTATTTCCTGAGAGATCAACCCAAATTCTCAGGGAAAGATGATTAAATAAAATTCTGGTCTGGCCTTCACCCACTGGAGGCAAGAACTAAAAACTACTATTATACACTGTAATATCAGCTGTGCTATGACTTAGGCTGCTTCCAGGAGTGGGAGAGTCTAGAATCAGGTTTAAAATAGGAGAGCATTTTTCAAGCATTTAATGCATTCTTCCAGTAGATTAACATAAAAATCCAGAGACTTCCTCTTTTCCAACTCACATCTTTGTAAATTACCTAATTATTCAAAAAAATAACCTCAGCAGCTATATTTTTTCTAATATACCTCACATTCTAAAATTTAAGAAAATAAATTTCCAAATATGAATTAAATTATAAGTATAATACATTTTTTTTTCAAATGGTTCCTTGAATTCTCTGATATGATTTCATTGCTTGGAAGAATGGGGGTTCTCCTGTCTCATTTTTCCCCTACCTGTCTCTATGCTAAGCCCCAAAACACTGTATCATATCCTTTATAATAGAACCAAAAGTTAGCTTAAAGGCATTTATTTTATGGAAGAATAGTGAGGCTGGAGGTTTAGGGTGGCAACATAGTCTGTTCTCCCTTAAAGAGTAAGGCCCAGAAAGATTGCATAGACAGCTCCTTGATGAAGCAGCCAATGTAACCATAGAAAAGTGTCCAATGATACATTTCAAGCAATTGTAGCATATCAGAAAGTTCTTGAAACTTTCCTGAGTCAACACAAATGGGCAAAATTCAGTCACTGGCATGTCTTTAAACTTTGCATAACAACTAAAAGTTTATCATATGCAACTGAAGGATGAAGTATATATGAAATCAGGCATGTTTCAGAAAATGTTTGTGTACATAAACCAGAACTATGTACTTATAAAATAGAGAAAAAATTTAAAGCACAACACTTGGAATGACTGCTTTGCTAATTACTCTTAGGGATTTCTTTTTTGTCTTTACTTTTAGGGATTTCTTTTTTGTCTTTACTTTTGGGGATTTCTTTTTTCCCACTTATTTCCTGGATATTTGAGAATAACAACAAAAGTCTTGTATAAAAAAGAAAAATAAATCAAATTGCATAGAACTATTTAATCAAAAGAAAGTTTATTCTCAACTTGTTTGTAATAGCTTCAGGTGCATTCCAAGAAATACTGTTCAGTAACTTAGAAAAGCAGTTTGTCTTAAAAGTTTGTGTACAATTTAAGAGATTGAATAAGCAGTGCATAGTGGCACATGCCTATAATCCCAGCTCTTGAGAGGCTGAAGCAGAAAGATCACAAATTCTGTGTCAGTCTGACAATTTAGCAAGATCCTGTCTCAAAACAACAGCAAAAAGAAAGGGGTTGAGGATGTAATTCACTGGCAGAGCATCCCTAGGTTCAATCCCCAGTGCCCTTCCTCCCAAAAAAGAAAAGAAGCAAAAATTGAAAAAAAATTATGAGAGAATACAAACATACAAAGTAAATAAACAACCACAATTTCAAAAAATTTTTTCTGCTAATAATCTCAGAGCTCTGGAGAGATTCCTATTAATTCTGAAATTATCTTATTAAACAGTTGGAAAGTAATACTCATTCTTCAGAAAAGGAAGTCAAAGATTAGTGAGATTTCATTAATTTTCCTGATTTATAACTACTATATGACAAAGTCAGAAGTAAAATCTGTATCTGTACTAAATTCAGGATCTGAGTCAATGATCTCATCTAGAATTAGAAAAATATTACTAATTATGAACCCATTCTACTGAAAATGTTTTTAATATTAGTTTAATCTTAAATTCTGATTAAAAAGAACTTCATTACATAATAAAAAATAAAAATGATATGCATGATTATTAATTATATTTACAAGTAAATATATAATATTTCAGTTAATAGAGCTCCCTTGGAACCAGGAATAAAACATTGAAGGTAAATAAAACATTGGAGGTAATTTATTGTATCCCTCAAAGAAGCAAATAGTAGTTTTAAAGTATCTTCCAATGGATTTTCCTTGAAACTAACTCATACTTTGCTTAATCATTTGATCTGGCCATGTGCTAAGAAGACATTCCTTTATCTTCCTTCAGAATTTGCTTAGGAAGTATCAGAATGATGCTTGATTTTTGTATGTTAACCTGATTGCACCATGAGGTACCCAGATATTTGGTCAATCATTAGCATGTCTGTGAGGATGCTTCTGAATGAGATTAACATTTGAATCTTGAATCAAAAACTCAAGAAGCAGATTGTTCTTACTAATATGGGATCGTTTTATCTGAAGACTATGATTAAGACAATCTGTAATCTCAGAGAAATTTTTTTTTGTATTTGTGGAAAGCAAAATCATGGCCATATCCATCCTAGAAAAGTGTTGTACAACTAAGCCACAACCCCATTCCACAAGGACTTCTTAAAGGTTTCAATGATCAACAACATAGGTGGGTCCTTTGCTTGCATTTCAGTAATAAGAGAAAAGAGATGCACCTGTTCTTCATAAAATGCTAGCACTGGACCACAAAAATCACTGACTGCCTGTTGCAGACCAAAGACTTTCCTGTATGTAAACTCCTACACACAGGAGTTTAAACCCTGCAATCTAAATATAAACTCTATAAAAGTGAGGCCTTCTTTATAAGCTAGTCCATTGTCTCAAAGCTCAACTTCTTAATTTATACCCAAGTTCCTTTTGGGGGGCTAAGCCTTCCACCAATGATGCATTTCTCCCTCCCTTTTCCTATCACAGAGTTTTTTTCCAGGCCCCAGTCAGTGTCCCATCACTCCTATAAAAATTCAACCTCCTTTAAAGAATAATTGTATATATTCTTTGTATTGCACAATTGGTATTCAATATGAATATATCTTTTCTCTTTTACTGGATTACAAATTTCTTGAGATCAGAAATTGGGTCTTAGAAATCTATTTCCAAGACGCATGACACATAGTATGTACTCAATTACATTTGTTGAATTAATAGATGTGACCGAAGTTTTGATCACTGGGAAAAGAAGACTTAAGCAGGCATGGGAAATTGATAGGAAGAGAACTGCAGGAGTAAAAGAGAAACCAAGCGATGAGATAATGTCCTATGAAAGTAAAGAAGGGGGAAAGAAAGTAGACAAATGCCTAAGGTAGCAATTGAAACCTATGGTTCTTCCTAAAACTAATGTAAAGCACAGGAAAACAGAGGCTATCTTGAAAATAAAAGCATAATTCAGAAAAAAAAAGCATCACTAGATTGGCAGTGAGGGTATTTGTGTTTGGGTCTAAAATTGGACACTAAATAGTTGTGACTCAGAACTATATAACTGCTTTTGGCAAGTCATCTCTAAACTTAGGCTATTAGACTTGCTGATCTCTAAAGTCCACTTTGGATTAGATAATCTAGGATCCTCTACTTTTCATTCATCTTGAGAGTACTCCTTTCATTTCTTCTGGAGAGAGAGAGGGACCTAAACACACCAAGAGTTATGATGCATCAAATGCAGAAGATTCCGAAAGTAACAAGAAAGGCAGGATCAAAAGGACAAAGTAACATAGACCATATATCTATGAATATACTGAAACTTCAGAAATAGAATTCTTTAATATCTGCTTTGTTTATTTGATCACTTTAGCCAGGCAATATTCCCAGAGTGATGGGTCAACAACGTAGAATGAGACTGAACTGGAAACAGAAATGAAAGCTAAAGGCAACACCTTCCAAATACTTATTTTAGTTCAATGATGAAAAATTAGATGACTGATTTAAAAGGAGGTGAAAAGCATTAAAGATCTTTCTGATTGAGAGGAAGTATGCCAATGTAAGAATATCATCAACATCATATTTTAAATAATCAGATAGCTCAAAGATTTGGACTAATACAAGCAAACAAAAAACATTCACAAAGCACTGAGATGTCTAGCAGTAAATATAGAACAGACTATGTATCAAATGTCATTAACTTCTCTCTTTTCTCAGCCTCCCATTCACATCAGTGTTAATCACTCAGCACTCCCTTAGGCACCCAGTTTTCTCTTTGGTATCTGAGCATCTCTGTCACAGACAGAATCGATTGATCTAATAAACTCATCCTAACTCTATAGTCTTGGGACTATGTGCTCTCTCTTCCAGAATATATTTATTTTAAAACAGGTCATGGGAGACAGCAAATGCTGAACCAAAAAGAAAGACTGTTGAATTAGATGTATCTGCAGGGAAAATATCTGAAAGACACAATCTCCCCAGACGCTTTTGGATCTTCACATGTGGCCCTGCTGTCTAGTGACCCAGCTCTACAAAATCCAGAAGAGAATGTTCAGTTTCTCGTTAAGGAAATAAAGGGCTTAAATTAATCTGTAGACATAAACCTAAGTACCACATGCTATATTTGAATATTGCTGTCTTTGAACAGGAGACTCAAAGCCCAAATGCAAAACTAAAATGAATAATAAAAATCCTACAGGAAGGTTTTCAGAGTCTTCTTTAATCTTGCACTCACATTATCATGGATAAATTTTATCAGATTAGCTAACTGTCCCTTTGAAAATATAAAAATATAAAGTGGCCCTAAGAGTATGTGGCAAATAAGCTTTACTCATTTATGGATCAATGAGAAAGAAGACAAGCCTTAGAGAGAAAGCCTTAGAGAACCTTCTGAATGTGGGCTAAGCTGGAAGGTGAAAACAGGTGACCTCAGGGCCACATTCATCCTGATAAATGCTTTTGGATTGCCCAATTTGAGTTTTTTAAAAAGTCTCCAAAATTGTGTATAATTAAAATTAGTAAGAGTTTCATGTGAAAATTTGTGTTTCAGGTCTATCTGGAAATATCAAAGGATCTGTCAACATCAAGTAGTCAATTTCACACGACAAGAGACAGTTAAATGAATAATCTCACTAGAGACTGAGGTTTGGCTTTTACATGGAACTGACTGTACCTGGATTTTTCCAATGTAGAGCAAGAAATTGCCCTTTTTCAGGGAGGCAAAGGAATTTGAATGAACTAAAACATTTAATATGATTGCAAATGTTTTAGCGAGGAAAAAATCAGGATTACAAAGACAATATAAAATATCTTGATAGTTATTATTGTATTAAAACTGCAGAAAAAATATTCCTTTACTATCTGTAAACTTTCTCTACTATAAAAAGCTTTGTTTATAAGAAAAAAATTATCAGTATCAAAACTTTCAGAGAAAAAGTAAAATCTAGGTTATTTTTTAAGTTGCAGAAAAGAAAGGATTTATCATTGACACCCTCAACACACTGTACACACTCAAAGATTCAAAATGTCATTTGCTTTTAAAATGAGAGATCTTTAATTCCATTTATTAAGTCAGCTCTTAAAAATATTTCCTTATTGAAACTTGGTCCTAAACCTAGGTTCACAGTACAAGATGAAGGTCTCAAGAAGGCTTATTTAACCTACATTAAATCTTGATAATGCATTAATGAGTCTTTTAAAGGGATAATTTTAATTCCCCAATCTTCAACCATAAAGACTATATAGTGCTAATCTGCCTTGCCCTTTCAATTAAACTTGTTAAGGGCGTTCTATTTAGTCAGCACCCTGAATAGGCCATTAAAATTCTTGTTCAGTAAGAGTTGTGTTCAGTGCTCTGTTGTTTTAAATTCCATTAAATCCAAATGGTCTTTATCACCCCATGACCACTGTGACTTCAATCAGCCAATTTAATTACCTTACAAAATTGTCAGCAGAAGCAGCAAAGAAAAACAGGAAGCCCTATGACGTTATCAGATTGAAACCTTCCTCTTCAGTGTTTAATCTAGACTAGTCAATAATGATGTTGTGCACCTACTTCCTTCCATTTCATCGGCTTTTGACCTTCCCTTTCATACTAAGATTGAGGGTTTAAGATTCTTTTGGAGGACTTCTAATACTTTGATAAGTGGACTACAAATTGAAAGTCCTTAGAAGATAAAGCTTCACTACCCAAATGAAAAACAATCAACACTTGTATTTCAATATATTATACTATGCTACTGAGAAGGTCTCCTGCATACCCCAAGTTCTATGCATGCAGTGGACTAATGATTTATGCATAATACATTTGAAAGAAAGTGAACTACTTTGATGCATTGAAATTTCTAGGAAATAAGTGTACCTGGGGCTACAGTAACACAGCAAAATCTCAAAACCATAAGGAGAAAAGAAAGTAATTTCTACCACATTAACCCTAAAATTTTTCCACAAAGAGCAAAACATTTTATTTATCAGAAATCATGATAACAAAATGGCATAAAAGATTATGTCACCATATCATAGACAACACTTAATTTTATGGGGAATAGACTTGAAAAGGCTCTGATAATCAATGAGACATTCTCATTTGATCTTTGATATTTTCCTCCTTTGTGTGAAACGAATTTACATTAACTTTCCTGTGCTGAGTAAATGTTGAAACAGTGTCATCTGAGGATTCAGGGAATGAACACACTACAATGATCACTTGCATTAAACCCAAAACCAAAACTTGTCTCAAAAATAGTCGCTGAGGGATGGGATTGTAGCTCAGTGGTAGAGTGCTTGCCTGGCATGTGAGTGTGAAGCACTAAATTCGATCCTCAGCACCATATAAAAATAAATAAAAAAAATAAAGGCACTGTGTCCATCTACATCTAAAAATTTTTATTTAAAAAAAATGGCCACTGACTTTTCACTTCTGAGAGAGAACCTCACAAAGCCAGAAAATGTGTTGAGTCTCCTATGCCTCGGTGGAGGAGTGGTATTTCTACAGGACAGAAAGATCTCTCTTCAGTCATTTTCTGAAAGGACTTCTCCTCTGTTGATGGATCACATAAGATAATTATTTGAGACTTTAAGAAAAAGCAAGAACTTATGGGAAAAACTGATTTAAAAAAAAAAAAAGTGTGCCTGTTGTGTTGGCGATTTTGGGAAAGATCTCCCTCTCTTGCATTCCAGAGCTCAACTGAGCAGGTGTTAGGTTTTATCTGTTGCAGATAGTGGCGTATATCACTTCCCCATCCCCGCCTCCCAAGAGTCAGTTTTCCTGCTTCCAGATGTAAGGCCACACCTCCCTCCCGCCCACTTCACCTCCCAAAGGAAGAAAAATCTCTTTCAAAGAACTTGTGGAAAGTGGCAGCTTTCAAGCTCAGTCAATTCATTCACATTCCTCGATGGTGCAATACATCTGCTACCAATTATTATATCTTGGAGCACATGGGATGCCCAGAAGAATAGGGGAGTTTCCCTATGAACACTTTCCGTTGCTTTTCACATAGTTGGTTTTATCTTGTGCGCCGCCCCTGACCTGGGTGGCGGCCTCCACCTTTGGCGAGTGTGAAGGGCGGTGACTGCACGCTGTGAGGTGGACGCATGGCCCACGTGCAGTGTCTAAGAGATCCCAGCGCTTTGGGGAGGGAAGACGGCATATCGCAAATCTTTTTAAGATAGCCGCTCTACCAGCTTCCTCAAAAGTTCGGTTGCAACATCAGAAGGTAAGAAAGTGACCTCCCATATACTCAGCTCCTAGAAAAGAACTATCTTGGAAAACTGCCCAGAAGTTTGAAATAAAGTTTGGGTTGATGGCTTTGCTCCTAGCTTTCTAAATTCCAATTCGTGTCAAGGCTGAATAATAATTTGATCTGGAAGATCAGAAACATAATGCTTTGGGGGGGGGGGCGGTGATTCCTTAAAGATGATGCTTAAACATCATCTTCCCAGACTGAGCCGGGATGCCAGCCCGGTGCAATGCCTGAGGGGGCTTCTAAGCTTTATTAGCGCTTCCCGGGACGAGGGTCCGAGCAGACCCAGAAGGCGGAAGAGAAGGACCCTCTAAGACAACAAAAGAAGAAACATTAAAAGCCCAGTTGCGGCTTTGGACCCCGAGGCTGGAATTAAGGGCCACACCCCCTCGGACGGAAGGATCTAGCCTCCGCCCTCCACAGCAGCGAACCCGGCCTGGAGCAGCTGCGGAGGAACAAAGGTGTCTCATTTACGTAGCGCTGGGGCGCGCCGGGACGCGCAGCACGAGAGGCGCCTGGGCTCGGGAGAGGCCTGCCTCGGAGAGTTGCAAGCTGGGCTCCCAAACAAAGCCGGGGCGAACGTCTGAGTTGGCCTGGGGCAGGGGAACTAAGATGCATCTAATCCCACAAAAGCATGCCCGCTGGAAGTTGCGCTGACTCTGGATGGAAGGCAGTGGAAGGGCCCAATCCGGAGAGAGGCGCCCACCCTTTCGCCTGCGCGTCCGCAGGTGACACTTGACTAGCCCTCTGGTGCTTTACTCACTGCACCCGGCTGCCTTAAAGCTTTGGGAAAGAACCCTGGGTCAGCACCCAGAAGGTGTTTGCAAAGCCGATGCTGAAGAGCAGGCCACAGTGCGCAGCCTGGCGGGAGTCAGGCCTCCGGTGAGAAGGAGGCGTTCCTGGGCGGAACTGCAAAGTTTTCTTGGGCACTAGGAAAGAGTAACGTTGCAAAGTCGGATACTTGCTTCTCGAGGGCGTGTGTGCCCGCTGTATGGTGGTGTGTGTCGGGGCGGGGGAGAGGGGAAAAGGCAATGAGAGAAAGGGGAAAAGGTTAAGGGAGGGGAAGAGGCTGCGCCAGCAGAAATGGGCGGGGAAGAGAAAGTATGCTGCGAGGGTCAGCACGCTGAATGGGGGCTGCTCCTAGCTCCACTAGCGGTGATAGGAGGAGACAGGGTGGAGTCACAGTTCCAATAGAGACAAGGGGAAGGACTGTACAGAGCTCCTGAGGGTAGATTTCTACAGTCAGCGAGGAAGGAGATGTTGGCGTGGCCGCCAGGCAGGGCTTCACGGTTGCCATAGTGCCGCGGCGGAAGCGCCCGGCGCTTGGCAGCTAGTAGCCTCCCGGGGGTGAAGGATGGAAGGACTCTATAGGCTGCCCTTCCCCCCGGGGGAGGCGGCGGGCCCCACCAGCACCCAACTGCCTGCCACCGCCCAAGAGCAGCTGCTGTACTACCATCCCCGACCCTTTTTTCTTCCAGGGCACCGGGCCTGGGATGAGGCACTGGCTCGTGTTTAGAGCCAAAGTTGAAAATAATCACTCTCAAATAACTTAGACTCTCTTAACCAACCATCCAATCCACTCAGAACACGTTTTCCACAGAAGAAAATAAAACTCCCACCGTTGCACCAAAATAGTCCCCACAGGGAAATGTTCCAGTGATTACAATGTACACACTCCTTCCCCACAACTCAGGTCAAATATCAGAAAAAATAGATCTCCACGTGGATGAGTTAATATAAAAAAATAGCAAGTTATTTAGAGACTGGACTCTTGGTTTAGGGTATCAAGGTACTAGTGTGGAGGTCTTTTCCTACTACCCTATTTCTTAAGAGTATTCTTAGTTAGAGTTAGTCTAGGAAAATGTATTTTTGTGTATGTGTCAGCTCTTTTGGAAAGCTGCTATACACTGTACTACAGTCGCCAAGATTTTTAATATGAAGATATGAAATGATCAGCGAATGTAACAATCTAATGATTCAGCAAATATTGTGCTGCAAGACCAGAGCAGCAATAATTAAATCTTTAGAGTATTGGTGTCAGTTTTTCGGCTCCAAGTCCTGCCCCCCACCACCCCGTCCAAAAACACTAATTCACACTTATTCACAAAAACACACCACAAGATTCCTCAGAATTCTACATAATACTCAAAATTTCACGCAAAACTATCACACAGTAGCACTTACCATATTTGAAGTAGAACTGCTGAAAACACAATTTCCAATAATATAGGGACCTGTTCAAGCCTCTCCAAAGAAATAAGCATTCCTGTAGATGCTTGTTGCTAAGAGCAACATACTTAAGTACCATCCAAAGACAAGAAGAAAGCAGGGAAACTACATCTAAAATCTATTGTTTCTTTCATCATTATCAGCCTTCTTGACTACATATGTCTATAAATGTGTCTATTGAAGTGAAAGGTGAGGTTCCCTTTTCTAACATGTAAAAGGACCTCTACCTTATTTCTACAGATTCTATGACAGTTCATGTAAAACACACACACACACACACACACACACACACACACACACAGGAAAAATATAAGATGCTGTTGGTGTTACAGAAGATTCAAGCAATCATCCTTTGCTTTAAGTTGTACTTAACAACTTAATGCATCCACTTTTATTTCAAAGACATACACTCAGAAATATATGGTTTGGTGCACTCTTTGGTCTAAATCCACTCAAACTGACAAAAGAGGTGCCTCAGTGTAAGCATTTACCCTGTTGGCTTCCTCCTCTCTTGCCCCTACCTACATTAGGGAACTTTATCTAATTCAGCTTCTTACTAAAAACTCCATTGGCCATGAAGAGCAGCTGAACCTTCCTACACTTAATTTCCTCCAAGCAAACCTGACCAGGGCTTGTACTGGAGTCCCACTGTTGAGATTTTTCTTCAAGCTCCAAAGAAACCTTGATTCCTAGGAAAGCACTAAATTCTCCTAAAATGTAACTATCTCAGGTCCTTTATCATGCCAGAGTGAAATAAAGATGCACACTAGACCCAGTACACAATTTTCTTACCCCCCCCCCATCCCCAGTTACTACCATACATCATCTATTAGTCCAGGACTCAGAGAAAAGCTGTGAAGACTCATCAAGTTAAACAAACAAACAAAACTGTCTTATGGCTATTTCACTCCAACTGAGCAGAGTCCTCCCCTTAAGGAAAGCCTTGAATTTTAGGATACTTTTTAAAGCTTCGCAACCCAATAAGGACACCACAAGCTAAGAAAGCTTTGGAGTAAAAGAAAAAGCTCTCCGACAAAAGAAATCAAATGGGCTAGAGCCTTTCTGTTGCACGTGAGGACTTGGTCTGGGCGGAAGTGGACAGAAGCAACTCCCCAGAGTTACCAGACACTAATTCATCAGCTCTGCAAGCTAAGAGGCTCGCAGCTCTGGTGCTCACTTTTGTTCTGACCTCGCAGCCCTCCAAGCCAGAAAGGCTCTGGGGGAGACAGACAGACGCGGAGGCTGGTGGAGCCCTTAGCGTCATCACCATCTCTCTGGCTTGCTACTGTGGAGAGGTGAATGCAGCGACCACTACCATACATTGACATTCCCTTCACCTTCCCGCAGCTAAAAATAAAGATACAAGAAAATAAATGAAAGCACGAGGGTTCTTTAAAACCGGGAGGCATCAGAGCACTGAGTAGGTTGGAAAGCACGGAGCCCACCGCCAGCCTGAGTGAACCCGCCTGTTTACATCCGGCTGCCTCGGAGCCGGATGCCAGGCAATGGGGATGGGAAATCTTACCAAATCTTAATACATGTGTGGTTCCTTGAGAATATCCAATCCACAGTAAACAGAGCAGGAGTTTAATGGAGCGCCTGAAGACTAGATTACTTAGAATCGGGGAAATAATCTTCATGGTGTTTCTGTGCCTACACGCGCGGCACCCACTTCCCCGATCTAGCGTTTGGCTCCCGGTTCGGGCTAGAATGAGGATGCGTCGAGTGGCAGCCGCAGACACGATCACGGCATGGTCACAGAAAGAGGAAGGAGTCTCCGCTTCCCAAACCCATTAGCAATCGCTGCATGTTCTTCACTCACTGCGCCAAGGAGCAACCTTCCACTGCAAGGGATGGTGGGACATCCATGTTAGTCGGGGAGCATCCGGCAGAAATCCAGCACGCACACCCACAATGTCCGGCCGCGCAAGCCTAGGGATGCAAAAGAGGAGCAAAATCAATAGGAAATCCAGCCTTGGATATGGACGAGGTGTTGAGGGCTTGACAGTCCCAGTACAAAAGCCGCTTTGCTCTCAAAGGTTTTGCCAGGCCCTATTCTACTGCACTGCCGCACAGCTTCTGACGTGAAGCCAAGATTAAGTGAGAAAAATTGAGATCGCTGCTCGCCTGTTAAGGCTCCCTGCCAGTGAGCTTCCCAATATCTATTATGCAACCGATCTGATAGCCCGCCTTGAGTTGTAAGAAAGAAGTCGGGATTTATTTACGTGTTGAAAATTGCTTTGATTTTTCAATAAGACACTGCTAAGAGAGTGACTGGTGTGGGCAAGCAGACTTCTTAACAATCAACTGATGAATTTTAATAAATGACTAGCTAAATCAAAGAAGTCACTTTGCCTAGAAATTGTAAAAAAAAAAGAAGAAGGAGGAGGAGGAGGAGGAGGAAGAGGAGAAGAAAGAAAGAAAGAAAGAAAGAAAGAAAGAAAGAAAGAAAGAAAGAAAGAAAGAAAGAAAGAAAGAAAAGCTCTAAGGAATTTATTGTAAATCTAACTTGTGGATAGGTTGAAAGAATTGCTTATACTTTTTAAAATCTTGACTAGGAATGAATATAGAGTGGGATGCAATTGTAGAGGTAAATGCAGTTTTTAAAAACTTGAGTGAAACATTTCTTGATTACTAACCAGAGTAAAGAGAGATTTCTTCAAGTGAACTTTTAGGGGAGAAATGTTAACTTAAAATGAGAATATTATATTTCCCCACTCACTATAGCTCATAAAAAATAATTGTACATATATAAAAGACAATAAAGTTTTAATTCATGAAGCAAACTCCAAAGGACTTTTATGCTAAAATTTCTTCCTATTTTGGTTTTGGGATTTTTATTCTTTAACCGGTGGAATATGGGATCATAGCTTGATCAACATTGAGTGTCAGAGCTTTGTCTCAAATAATCTTATTATTTGTTAGTTTTCTGTTGGGAATACTTAGAGTGTCCTCTCTAGGCTTGCATAAGTTGCAATTTAGAGGAAACAGTAAATATTTTTATCACTGAAATAAATAAATATAAGTAATATCATATTGAAAATACCCAGTGCTAGCTAGAATTTTATAAGTAAATACTAGCATATATAGCATGTATAGCAACTATTAATATTTTTAACTGATTAAGCAGCACAAAAGGCAAACTATTGAACTTCAACATTACCATTAAATAATTTTTTCTTAACCAAATAATAGGACATAGGTTAAACCTTATGAAAACTTACGATCGTATATTATTTGAAGACTATCTAATTTTAAAAATAGTGATATGAGTACTATTTAAGTCCTGTTATGTTTCTTCCAAATAGCATGAAAACATAATGTCTCCATTCTATTATAGTAATTTTTCAATCTGTATTTTCTTAAGACATTATAAAAGGAATCTACATTTTGCAAAGGCACTTAGTGGCATTGATTTTTTTAAGATGGAGACATAACTGCAGTGTCAAAAATAAGTATCATAAATGGCTAGTTCTGCAGTCTAGCAGGCAATTCAATCGAATAAGTCGACTATTTGAGCACTTTAAAAGGAACACCTAGTGTTCAAAACAAGGGTATCTAGCGACTCCTTCAGTCCATGTTTAAAATATCTCTTGTAAAACATGTACAGCCCAACATGTTCTATCTTGTATTTGTTGTCTCATTTTATTCCATTCTGTTTGTTCATTTTCTTTTTGATCCTAGTAGAGATAATAAGGACTGCCAGGCAGAAATAAATATTCTTAGTTTTTCCATCTTCCAATGCAATTGATATCTACTACCTGAAAATAGCACATTCTTTTATGGCTAAACAAAAGACTGCAATTTTTGCAGTGTAGTTGGCATATAGTGTGACCCGAGAAAACAAAGTGCACCATAACTCCTTGTTCAGGTATTCTGATAACATAATGGAATTTGTCCTAACAGTTGTAATGTATCTTCTTAAAACTTATATTCCAGACTATGTACTTTATGTGGGGTTATTTGTTGAATGTCTAGTTGAAAAAGTGAAAAATCAAAGTTCCAGATTCATGAAGTTCATAAACAATAAACAGTTAAAAATAGTCTAGTATAAATTTTTCTTACAACTAATTGGTCCCCCAAAGAACCAGTTTTGCACATCTGCTAAATTAGGTTCATTTACATCCATCAACTAAGTTGAGAAGTTTAAGCTGCAACTGACAGCAACTCCACCTGTCCAATTGAACTTCTGCAAGACTGGGGACAACCTTTCTTCAGGACCATGGACAGCGCTTCAGGCATAGATTTATTCTGGAGTTGTCATTGAAAGTAGTACAGTGAATGGGTAATATGCCATTTGAAGTGACAACATGCATATTTCTATTACACAGAGTCAAGTAATTTGAATTATTTCAGAGTACATTGTCAAGACGATAATTTTTTCAACTGTTTTGTATATATTTTTCACTAACTGGATTGCTTGACATAACCAGGATGTGCTGTCATTTCTTTCCAGGGCACACTACTACAAAAGCCACTTACATTCACTGTGCAATCCCTTATGAGCACTAAACTATTTTTTTTCTCAGTACAAAAAAATTGCCTGAAAGACTACAAAGAATTCAGGATAAAGAAACATGCTGTCAGTATTCAGTGGCTAAAGACATTTCTAAAATGTACAATTAGTTTTCACTCTCAATTCTCCACCTCCAGATTTCCATCTGTTATGAGGATAATAAGACTAATTCACATTCTTTCTCATTAAACTTCACTCACCCTCCAGAACTAGAACAACAAAACCCACAAAATTTACTTCCCCAATACAACAAAATGATTTGGTGGTGTAATAGATGCTACAATATGTGAAAAATTTGAAGTTATCACAAGTTTTTTCCTAATAAGGACACTATCATCATAGTTTTGAGGTTATGAAGAATTTATAGACACTATATAGTATTTAACTGACATGATTTAACTCTTCTTTTTTTAAAAAAACTATGACAATTCTGTAATTTGCTCCTTTTGTAAGGGAAAAGAAAAAACTTCAATTGGGTGTCAGGTTATCATTTATATTTAGTAATAGCAACATTTAGTTGCCTTATGGTCATTTTAACTACATGGCAACCTTAATTTCTAGAAGTCAAAGCTTTGTAGGTTCCAAGGTCAAAGCAGAGATTAAAAGAAAAACTGCAAACACACAGTTATATGCACAGAGAATAGATATGTCTAAAAGTAAGCCTTGAAAATTATACCACGGAAGGTTGACATGAAGAAATATCAAGCCCATGATAAAAGAAGAAAATACATATCATGTTCTTGCAAAGCTTGTTACAACAACAACAACAATCCATTAGCTTCATAGTTCAATATATATATAGTATTTGCTGACACTAATGACCTCTTATTCTTGGGCACTATTACTTCAGAAGCAATTTTAGTTTCCTATTCTCCTGTGAAAATGAATCTTATTCTAGTTAGCTGCCACCTGCTGGGGCATGAACAAATGTGTAATAATCCTTATAGCACAACATTTAAAAAGGCAATGCCTATACCTTTGGCTGGAAATATATATCCCAGAGTAACCTGAATTTCATAGGTGTTTCAAAGATTCTTCCATGCTACATCTACATTTAATTTTTTCACATGTATTTCTTATTAAGGATTCCAACTGACTTGTTACTAAAGTCATGCTGTTATGTGACATTTGAGAGACCTCATCTTGTAGTAACACCTAACTTATTCTTTCATGCAAGTGGCCTGCTGTATTGCAGCTTAGCTAAAATAAACAGCCTGCTCATCCATGGGATTAAAGAGACCAGAGAATAAAGTCAAGGCTGAGATCAGTCAAAACCACACTGTTGCATACTTGTAATTCACTCTTCCTAACTAAAAATGCTATGCTAGCCCTTGTGGTTCTGAATACATTATCAGCTCTTCTGATAACATTCTACTGCATTGATGATTAATGACATTTAGAATTTTAATTAATTTTAGATACTTAAAATGAATGTGTCTTAATTAAGAAATTAAAGTGGAATAGATTTATGTATCCTGTAACCTTTTTTTAAAAAATCAGCTTTGCAATCTTCAGAGGGTTTAAATAACAGAAACAAACAGGTAATGGCTTGTAGGCATCACTCATTCTCTATCACCTTCCTTCTGTGCTTTTTTGTTTGTTTAGCACATAAGTTACTAAGGCCACTGGCAGGAAGTTGATAACCTGCCTTGGTTGTTCTAGAAATGCATTCTACAAAAAGTTACAAACTAATGAACTAGGAAAAGTGGAGATTGAAATACAATTGTCTATTTTCTAGCAATTCAACTACAGACTAAGATTCAAATGAATCAATCATCTGTGAAATGAAAATAATTATTAATCCATAAGAATTTCTGATGACAGAATAGAGTATGAAGAGGAAGAACTGATAAAAAAATAATAATCTGTGAGTTAGGGAAAGGATGTAGTAAGTTAGATACATATTCTCTATTCCCTAAACTGGAAATTATTATCTAAGAAGCCTCAAACCAGTCCTGTTGTTCAGTTTACACACACATACACACACACACACACACACACCTATTGCCTCAAAGGTAAGATATTAGGGGATGCGGTTTGTTAACAAAGTTCTTCAGGCTGATGATCCACCTCAGTGACACTACCCACTCCTTACCCTAATGGGACGCCCCTCGTAGTTTGTTTGTTGTTGTTGTTTTCCAGAAGCTCTGAATACTGGCGTCAGTTAAAATAACGTCTCTACTTCCTCAGCTCAGAACTAGGGAGCAGGGTTAATGGAAGGATACACGGACGGAACGAGAGATGGAGAGTCGTCAGACCCGCAGGCAGCTACACAGCTTCTTGCCATCTGTCTCACTCTCTTCGCCTCGCGGGAGTCCCCGTAGCTGAGGCCACTTCCTGACACATCAACTTATTACATTATTTTATGTGAAGAATACGAGCGCCTGCAGCCAAAAGAGCCACTTGCATCCTTGACAGGAATTGGCTGAGGCGAGTGGGACGAAGCCGCTCATCGCGATGAACAGGTCCAGCAGGTGCCTCCAGAGCGCTGGACTCCTCCGTGGCGCTGCTGTTTGCCTTCTTCCATCTCTTCAGGCAGAAAAATGCTCCTCGCCCACCCACTGTCCCTCCCGTCCTCAAGGGAAAAAACACCTCAGGAAGAAGCCCCAAGCGGAGCCCACCGCCAGGGAGTCCTTACCTTGAGCAGGGGTGAGGTGGGCGGGGAGGGGGGTGGGGTGGTCCTCCGGGAGGAGCTGCCGGAGGAGGTCGGGCGGGAAGTCCCCAGCTCCTAGACCTAGCAACGCAGCCGCCGGCGCCGAGCACGAGTGACGGCGGTGGTGAAGACGGTGACCGTGGAGCCGCGGCAGCGGCGGCAGAGACAGACACGCCTCCTGGCGGGGGTTCCTCGCCTCTTGCTTTAAAGGCGCCGCGCTCCTTTCCCGTGGCGGGTGCTCGCTCCGGGCTCCCCCGGGCTACCTGGACGCAGCGCCAGCCCCAGTACTCCAAGATCTAGATTAACGGAATTCCGGGCTCTGCCAGACTTGGACTTTATGAACCCCCGGGTCAGGACTTCGCCTTCTCCCCGCCTCCTGGGATAGGGAGACCGGGACAGAAATGCTCAGTCGGATAGTGAGTAATGCAAAAAGCCTGAGGAATTTGCCTGGTCCTGAGTGGCGACAATACACTTAAGGAGCCCTAACACGTTTGGTTCTGGGTCGTAGCTTTTATACGTCTCCGAAACCATAGCAACGAAACTTCTCTGCCAGGGTATGGGGAGCAGCTGGTAGTCTCCAAAGTAGCCCTCTTACTTCAACCACTGCATTTCTCTTTGAGATTTGCGGGGGAAATCTTGATCTGCGCTCTCTCCCAGTCCCACTCCTGATGCACAAACAAATACTCTCCTGTGTGCTTCTAGTGCTGGGATAGAAACCGGAATCAGCGTACCCAGCTCCTGCTCGTTACTGGGAGCAAATACCAAGAAAAGGGTGTGTGGGGGGAGGTGGGGGGGTGTCCCAGTATCAGGAGGTTGGCGGGCCATCTCTGTACTGTCTGGATCGTAAATGCCAAATGTTTTATAGAGACACTCAAGGTCCCTGAACTCTCAACCCAAGCACATTACGGGGGGCGAGGGTGGTTTAAAAAAAAAAAAAAAAAAAAGTTGGATCTGAAACCTAGTAGGCGCTCGGCCTGAGGTCACAGACTCAAAGGTAAGGGAAAGGAGCCTGAGGAGCAGCCTGGATTTGGCAGCCACATATCTGATTCTCCCGTGGACAATTTTAAAAGATCGGAGATGGATAGGGATGCCTGCGTCCCAGTCTTCCCGCAGACCTGCTCCCAAGCAGAAACCCAAGGTGGTGAGCACACCAGCCAACCCTGCTTCCCAGCAACATGCACACCCCAGCTTGGTGAAAGCGATTAGCTTCTGCAAATAATCCCGGATTTCCGCTCCTTTGGGTCAGAAAAGTCAACATGTATTCAATACTGTTGCGACTTTATCCTCAGCCCTACAATATTAACTACAGCAGAGACTTAGCAGTTTCCCCCAGAGTAAATTGGCGAGCTGCGATTCATTAGAAGGTCTAAGTGAGGCTGAGAGGGAACAGGCCTGGCACGCTGTGCCCAGGAGACAATTTTCAAACCGACTGTACAAGGAAGGAACCAGGTAGGATTCCTAGACTCTGTGGAGTCCCCAAGCAGCCCTAATCCCTGGAGGCCTTCCATTCTCTAATTCGGAGGACCATGAAGTAGAAAGGCTCTGACTCCTGGGAGCAGTTGTTTTGACTGGAAATGTGCATTTTTCGTTTTGATGCTGCCTTTTAATGGTTAGCCCTCACAGAATTGGCTTAATTCACTCCACCCTGGTGTATGGGTGCCACCCTTCACACACCCTGGGGTTAACATCTGAAAGCCTAGCTCAGAAACACTCTGAAATTCAGTCCTACCAACATCACCAGTCTCTACCTTCAGGGTCATTACCCAGGGCTCTCCACCCCCACAGGCTTCCTGTGCCTGCTGGAGTTGGGGAAACTCAGGGCTTAGGTTAAGGAGAGATGAGTTAGTGGCAATGGAGAGTCCGTTAGTCGTTTAAAGATGGGGGTGGGGGTGTCTGGGAGGCTCCCGTAATTAAGTCAACAGCAGCCTTGTTGTATGGAGTAAATAAATAGTCAATGACTCCATTGTGCATCCTGGAGCGGGCAGCACAGACGCGTGACCGCCTCCAGGCGCCTGGGCTCCAGCTGCTGTGACCTGCAGCCTAATGGACCCTCGAAGCAGCGCGAGTTTGGGCCAGGCTGGTAAAAATTGCTCCATTCAGTCCCATTCCCTCACTGGAGTAATGAAGACAACTTGTCTACTAGCCAAAGACACTCTCCTTGTCATCATAACCACCCCCATCCCTTTCAGGGAGGGAGGAGCAAAATACCTGACAGCAGATTCCAGTGGAAATCCCTGATAAAGGTACCTAGCTCTGTTTTGTGGTGATTCTGACAGTATAGAACAAGAAGTGTGCATAATTTTAGCATAGGGTCTGGCATGCAGTATATGCTGAATAAAGAGTGGTGGGATTACTGGCATCAACCTTCCACCTTCTGCACTGTTGTGCCCAGGTCCACCTTGGATACATATATTCAGAGAGGAGCTTAGGGAACAACTTCCTTTTAGTGATGCTTGTGATCTTAGACTCTAGCTATGGATTTCTTTTCCAGAACAAACAGGACACAAGAAAACTATAGAAAAGGCTTAAGCAAGGGCCATAGGGGCAAGGGAAGAGAGTTGAGAAAAAAGTGAAACAAATCAAAATTATGCATGTTGTGAAATATTCATTTCCTCAAATAGCAAAATATTTAGATTCAAATAGAAAAGTAGACCAACAAAAGATACTTGATCATACATACTTAACCCTTCAAAAATTTTCGAGTGCTATAAAGATATCTTTTTCATAATTTATTCCAGGATTTGTTAATTAAAGAATCAGAATCCAAGTCCTTTCTGAAGCAGCCATGAAATATTTTTCTTCTCTATTCTCAGTCATCCTAAAATAATCTACATTTGAGGAAGTTGGTATTTCTCAGCCAGTCATGCAGTAATTACCTTCCAATCCTCCCAATTCTTACTTCTCAAAGTCCTCTTTATCATTTCTGGGATCCTAATTCCTGACCCCAACAGGGATATATCTGAGCTCCCCAAGCTCTCTGCTGGAGTTTGCTTGTTTGGCCTGGTTTGTTTGAATTGAATTTGAGGGTGTTATTTTGGATCATCTCATCCAAGGACTTCATTTTACAGGTGATAAAAACCAAAATAAGAAAAAAGGAGTGACATTTTTTTTCAAAGAATGAAAGAACTGAGATTGCCTTCTAGCTGTACAGAACAACATTAGGTTGTCTTCTCTCATTCCCTTGTAAAACTTAAACTCACATGAAGTTAGAAACTTCTCAGACCTTTCATCTGGAAAAAAAAAATCTACATGTGTGCACATGACCTTGAAATTTTGCATACAACAAATAATAGAAGATGCATAGATCTTCTGAAACCTATAGGCTGCTGAGGAGCTCTCAAACCCAGAATAAGAACCATAGTCCTACAATACCATTTTAGAGATGAGAAAATCTAGACCTAAAAAAACTAAGAGTCAAAGAGTGGCTTAAGAATCGCTCAAGGCACAGCAGCTCAGGAGGCTGAGGCAAGAGAATCATGAGTTTAAAGCCAGCCTCAGTGAAAGAGAAGTGCTAAGTAACTGAGTGAGAACTTGTCTCTAAATAAAATACAAAATAGGGCTGGGGATGTAGCTCAGTGGTCAAATGTCCCTGAATCCAATCCTCTGTAACCCTCCTCTCCTTCCAGCCAAAATAAATAAATAAATAAATAATGGCTCAAGGACTGCAGATCAGGTGTCTGATTCCCTGATTCCTACCTGTTTCCATTCCTTCAGATCTTTTTATAAGTAATTACATATAAATTACATCATTGTGTTAATAATACATAATGGCCTACTGGGGTTTTATTCTCAGAATAATTAATATCTGTTCCTGAAGGATGGCCTCTATTATTCATTTCTGAAGCCTCCTGACATATTTATTGAGTAGTGCTATATGTCCTATTCTACTACTGGGATAGTAAAATGGCAGTGAACAAATTAAAACCCCTGTCCTCACTGAGCCTTCAGTTAAGTGGCAGAAAGACTATCAACAAATACCCAAGTAAACATACATGATGTCAGAAAGAAGAGAGGATTATGAAGAAAAATAAAGCAGAATAGCCATAATACAGCATGTTGGGAAGCTGAGGATGGGGAAGATGTTATTTTATTGCCAGTAGTCTGGAAAGGTCTCAGGTAGTTGACATTTGAAGGAAATAAAGGAAAAGTGCATATATGTATTTGGAAAAAGAAGGTACCAAGTAGAAAAAAATAGCAAGTATAAAGGTCTTGAGGTTGAAACAAGTACAAAACCTCTAAAGAAGAGCAAAGAAGTCAATTTCCAGAGATGACAGTGGAAACTGGTAGAAAATCCAGTCAGAGAGGAGCAGAAAGTCGTGCCCTGGATAGTTTCGGATTTTCTCTGAAGACAACACAGAAGCCATGAAGGGATCTTGACCAGAGGAGCGATACAGTCTGACACATGTGAAGAGGCACTCCTGCTACTCTACTAAGATGGACTGGGCTTAACAAAAGTTACAGTGGAATCAAGGCCACTAGCTGGGAGCTACTGAAATAACCTGGATAAGGGCAGACTATAGATGGGACCAGGGTAGTGACTTGGAAATGATGAAAAGTGCTCAGATTCTAGATATATTTTTAAGTAAAGCTGGATAATTTGATGATGGGTCAGAAGAAGAATGAGTCCCAAGTTTTTATTCTGACTAAGAAATGTGGTTATTTTTTGAGGTAAGAACAATTCCAGAAGAGGTTTCGGGGATATCAGATGAATAATGAGTGAAGATTTGGAAGTTTGTGACATGCATGGACATCTAGGTAGAAATGCTGAACAGATAATTGTATACCACAAGCCAGGAGTTCAGAGGAATTATTCATTTACCAGTAATCAGCTCATAGAGATATAAGACAAATGAGATAATCAAGGAGATTATGTACAAAGGATACTAAAAAGTTCTTAAGACTAAAACATTCCAAAGTATATTCATTGAGGATATGAGAAGAAAATAGCAAAGGAGACAAAGAAGTAGCAGCCACTGAGGTAGAGGAAAGCAACCAAAGAAGAGGAAAGAAGCCAAGAAGACAAATGAGTAATTATTCAGCTGAGCTAAATATGTCTGATAGCACCACAAACTGGCCATTTGATATAGTGACACAGAAAGGTTACCCTGGAACAGGAGAAGCTTCAGTCAACCCATGTAAGAAGAGGAGAGGCAGAGAACACAGCACAAATGTCAATTAGTTTCTAAGTGTGGTATTGAGAGTCTACTTTTTCCTACTTGAAGTCCAGAGCTTTGCTCCATATTCACCTTCCATACTACTTTCCAGTCCCCAGGATTTAAAATCCCATACAGACACTGCTTTGCTTGGTTCCCCCTAATGGATTTAGTACTGAACTTTTCTGGAAGTGAAGAGATAAGAAAGGAGAAAATAGGAACAGGAAGAGAATATGAGGTCTTCTTGTTCTCTTTTATTTTCCTCATAAAATAAAGTCTCAAGACTTAAGAGTCTTGAGAGAGGTAGAGTTCTTAGATGTTTAAGGAAAATAGAGAAAGTGTGATTTTTTTTTTTAATCTGGAAGCATGGAAGTGTGAAAGGATAATGAAATGTAGTTAGATTCATCACCAACGCTTAGGGCCACTCTACTTTTATGAATTGCAAATCTTTGAATGTTTAAATGACTCTCACTCCCCCTTTCTTCAGTGTAAAATTTAGGCTCTTTAGATTTAATCATTTGCACTGTCTCTCCTCATCCATCCCATGCTGCCCCTACCCTTGTCAATTCATAAACCTTAAATTTTATTTCAGATGCTAACTAATGAATTTATTCTTTTAGCAAGTATTTTTCTGAATTACTGTATCGGGAAATGAAGGCAAGACAATGAAGAAAAAAAATGTGGGAAACGCACCTTGTAAGATATTTCTAAAGACACATGATAATTTCTGGCAGCCAGATTCTGATATTCCTGACCCTGCTTTTGTAGAAAGCACTGAAAGAAAAGCAGGAGTATATCAGCAGAGCATGCACAGTCAAAGGTGTGCTGTATTTGAAAATATTTTATGCTGGACTCCCTATTCTACCACCAACAAAGAAGGAAGAAAACAATGAAGATCACCAGGAGTGTGAACAAGTGGAAAGAGAATTGCATTCTGGGTCGGGGAGGAAGGCACAAATGTGTACAGGGCAGAAGTACACATTTCCTCAAAGCACAGAGTATAATTTGCCAGATCCCAAAGAAAATGACAAATGCTAATTAAGAGCATTCTTCAATTATTCTTGCTCTCCACTTTTTTTTAATGCAAAGACTCTGGGAGGAGGGGGGAGTTATGATTTATCTAAAATCTACTCTATTTTAGTCATATTTTTGCATAAAATATAGCATTTAATTATCTAAACAGTCCTATCAAATGCTAAATTATCATCTTAAAGATGAGCAAACTTTATAAACCATTGTAGAATATTGAATAGGATTTTACATTTTTATTTGCATATATTAAAAGGAATGTGATATTATATTTTGATGTACATAAAATAGTGAAATAATTAAAACAGTCAAGTTAATAAATATATCCACCTCCTTACCTTTTTTCTCTTTTTGTAATGTGAATATTTAAGATCTACTTTCTTGGCAAAGCCTGATTATATCAGTTCACTAATAAGGAACTTGTTTCAGTACAGAATTAAGACTTTTCTCTTAATGGACCGTGCCTGGAGAGGTCAAGCTTTCCAAGGAGGACCTTTGGGAACTGAGCAGGGTGTCAATAGATTTTCTTCCTCTGATTTAATGAAGTAATTCTAATTAGAAAGTTTTCAAATTTCTTATTGCAGGTAGGCTCAGCTTTAAGGACTGATGTGCATTAAGGATGTGGCACTCTGCTGACATTTCACATTCCCTCCTAGAGAAGGATCATAAGGATACTGAATTAGGGTTGTTGTGGCCTGGTGTGGATGTGCACTGTTGGATAGCACAACAACAGAGGTAATAGAATTCAGTTACGGTTTTTAATTCTGTAAATTAATGGATGAAGCAATAAGTTTAAAATGAAAGGGAAATAAACAGAGAGGAGGCTAGAATAAAAATGTAGGCCCATATTCTGTACGAAAATGGAAAGTATGAGAATCAGAAAATAAACTTTTATTTTGCAATCTGTTGTCCCAACTAACTTTTAATAGATAACTGTTTCAATCTGCTTGCAGATCAGTATCCCTTTGTAAACACATGTTAAATTTGAGTACAAAGAGATGGACAATAGCAATGCATCACTTAACTGCATCAATATTTTATGTAGTTGATCATGTAGAAATCAGAAGCAGATTTAGCTTTTTCTGTGGACTGTAGGGACTAAGGGTTTGTTGACCACATTTCCACTTCATAAATAGAGCCATCCAACCAAAACTTGTTTACAAACTGAAAATGTGGCTAAACACATTGTCCTTGATGCTCTTCTAGGCTGATGAATTGACAGCTTTAGAGTTTATTTCTACAAAATTAACTACATTTAAATTAGGAAAATAGGAAAAAAAAGAATTTGTGATATGGCAAATAATAATATCTGATAAATAGAAATTACTATTTTGGTGGATGACTCAGAAAATATATGCTAATTGGCTATATTATATTTCAATATTCACTCACCTAAAACAAGATATATGGTTCATATTTATATGCACTTCACTTTATTTTTTTAAAAACAACCACAACAAAGGAATTTAAGAATCAAGATCCAACAGTCAGAAGCCAGAGTTAGGGAAATTGTTCTCAAGTATAAGAGGGTAGAATATGTAATTTATAAATCATTTTTTTCCTATTTCTTATTTGATGTAGCAGTCCCTAAAGAATGACATGAGACATAATGAAGATAATTCCTCATTTGATGAAGTAGGAGAAAAAAGTTCAGATTAATTTGTGGCATAGCAAAAGCAACACTGGACTAAGAGACTAAACCTCTGTTTAATATGAAGTCTTTGCTAGTTCAGCTAACTGCTTTTATGTTTCTGTTTTCTCACTTGGAAAATCAGGAGCAGAAATTTATTTTGAGCACTACAGGTCCCAACAATTAAACAAAGCAAAAAAGTGATGATTCTTGACAGAACCAGTGTCGGATTATAACCACTGGTGGAATGAAAGGAGAACTCTGGACATTGGGCTTTAACTACTGTCTCGACAATGAGACATCTCATATCAAAAGCTAAGATGCAGAAGACAGCTGTAGTTCTTTTGCTTTGATACTTCATCCAAAGTCATTGGAAATAAGCAAAACTTACAATCTAACTTAAAAATCAGTCTGTCTGCAAAAGAAACAATACATTTTGTGCACCTTGCAAAATCCACTTCAAAGACCAATTCAATAATTTTATGCCTAAAGTTAACATGTATGGGAAGCAATAGCACAGTACTTATTATAAACATGGCACTGATTGAACACAACCATCCACTTAATCTTTGGACCCTAGTAGCTGAACATTTCTAGGAAAAATTAGACAGTTGGGTCCAGATAAGTTGAATAGTTTCTCCCCCAAATTTCTGTCTCCTTGATACATGTGAAATATGAATAATAACTTATTTGGAAAGTGGGTCTTTGATGAGGTAATCAAAGTGAGAAGCTATATGAGTCAGCTTTTCATTGCAGTGACAAAATGCCAGACATAGACAACTTTTAAAGGTTAAGATTTGTCCCTTCCTTTTAAAGCTCAGTTTCAGAGGTTTCAGTCCATGGCTTGGGCCCCTAGAAAGGCAGAACATCATGGTAGAAGGGTGTGATGGAGAAATCTGCGGAATTCATGACAGCCAGAAGAGAGAGAGAGAAAGAGGAAATAGGTAAGGACAAGAAACACCCTTCCAGGGTATGCTCCCAGTGCTACAAACAGGCCCCACCTCCATCAAATGGATTAATCTACTAATGAGGTTAGAGACCACATGATCCAATCATTTCCTAAAAGCCCCCCTATGAACACTGCTGCTGTGGGAACCATGCCTTCAACACATGAGTCTTGGGAGATACTTCACACACAGAGGGAAGACCACCATTGGAAGCTGATGGGAGAGATAGGAGTGATGCATCTGTAAACCAAATAACATAAAAGATCAGAAACCACCGGAAGCGAGGGATAGGTATGGGACAGTTTCTCTAATAAAGCTCCCATAAGGAACCAACCCCACTCAATACCTTGATATTTGACCTATGGCTTCCAGAATGTTGGAGAACAAATATCTTTGAAGCCACTCACATGGTGATATTTTGCTGCAGCAGCCTAAGAAAACTAATACAAGGGCACTGAACAAAATTAACATAAATAACTATACATTGCAATTGAACTCTCAACACTGTTCAGAAGTTTTCTCTCTCACCCTCTGAAGAAACAACTATTTCACATCTCTTTACTTCTCCTACAGATTCTCATTTCAGTTTATAAGGTGCTTCATTCTTACTTGAGACAAAAGAATCAGATAGGAATTCTTCACTCTATCAACAAGCGCCTTCCACTGTTGCCACCTGTTCCCATACAGTGACACATACTTGATCCTCCAAAAGATAGCATGACCCAGCTTTCTTTTTTAAAAATCCATCTAATTATTTGCACCTTGGATTTTGAACTCTTTTACATCCTCATTTAGCCAATTTCTTTAAGAAAAAAAAATAAAAGGAAACATTTTCCATTCTCTGTCTCCTTCCAGCTACAGCCCCATTTCTTTGCTACTCTTTACAGCAAAAAGTTTTTTTTCAGTCATCTCATCTTGTTTCTGTTTTCCTACCTCATCGTCTTGAAAAAATGAAACTTGGGCATTTATTCCTTTACTTTACTGAAATCCTTTTTGCCAAGAAAACCAGCTTCCTTCACAGTGCCCAGTCCTATGTTCCTGTTGCTTTCTTCATCTTCTAGACTTCTCTTCATCCAGACCTTGGTCCAAGCCACCACAATCTATCTCCTATGATGCTCTGCCATAACACTAAATTATATCTTTACTTCTGCTTTTACCCCTTTGATCCATTCTCTATATTTTAAAAAAATGATCTTAACATCAGTACCTTCCCCTGCTTAAAACCTTCTGGGATCTCATTTGATGAATTTTTTTTAATACTCAACACCTTCCCATGGTTCTGCAAAGCCTACTCATTTTTTTTTTTTTTTTTTTGTATCGGGAGGGAATCTTAACCACTGAGCCACGTCCCCATTTCAGACAGGTTCTCCCTAAATTACCTAGGGTCTCACTAAGTTGCAGAGGCTGACTTTGAACTTGCAATCCTCCTATCACAGCCTCTCCAGCTGCTGGGATCACAGGCCTGCACCAGCACCATCACACCTGGCACCTATTCATTTTTCCAACTTCATTCCCTACCAAGTTTACTCTCTCTCACAGTGGTCCAAATATACTGTCTTATATCTCTTTTCCCTGAACACTCTGATCCTTCTAAGCTGGTAGCTTTTATACTCATTTGTTCCTGTGTCATATTTCCTGTTCCGTCTGCCTGGAGTTTTCTTGCTTTAGAGTTTCATGTAGTTGTTTCCGTCTCATAGGTCTTAGTGCAGTTGTTACCTTCTCCAAGCTGGCTTCCCTGGACATCCAACTCCACCTGTAACACTCCATCAAGTTACTCTGTTTCATATTCTTCTTGGCACTTGTCATTCTTTGTTCCACTGGAATATAGCCCTCTTCGTAAGTGGCCATAATTTCATTAATCATTGCTCTATGCCCAAAGCCTGTGACAGAACAGGGAGACAACAAACTCAGATGAAGACTTATTATCCCTTAAGTGTTAAGCAAAATGTAACCAATGTTACATAAAAACAAAATTATTATAATTTTTAACATGTAAAATACCACATTATGTTATGTTTACCACCTATTTCAGTATCATTTATAATTTTTATCTAAGCATAATAAAATTGTTTTCAACTTACAAACTTCTAATCTGTTTTGTTTTGTCATATTTTATTTCAAAGATGCATGATTAGATAAAAGAAAAAGAGTGATCACTGCTGATAACCAATTTTTGGAGGCAAGTTTCTGTTTTTCTGGTTCTTAGACATCAATTATAGAAGACAGCCATTCCATCTGTTTGTGCTCAGAAGGCTCAGGGCTTTTAGTGTATATACCAGTAGTTCATTGACCCTTTTACTGGCATTAAAACAAAATGATTGAGACATCACTTATATTAATAATTCTCTTTTTTTTCCTCAAGTTTACCATTTGTAATTGTCTAAGTCTGGCAGGTGATCCATATTCAACTTGTCCTAAAAAATCCAATGGAAGGGGTAAACAGATAACTCATTATTTTTTTCTGGATCCTTTTACCCCTTTGAGGATGGGCAAGATAGTAGATTTTTATTGAATCAAGTTATGTGAAGACACTCTGAGTTATTTTGCACATTTTATCTCACTCAATCCTTCTGCAATAATCCTTCAAAGAAGATATAAAGACTGCTTCGGAGGGTCTTCAGATCTCAGTCTGCTCCATCATTGTACAGCATATTTCTGCATACTTCCAAAGTTTAAGCTTTCCAGTCTTCTTTCCAGGATTGACTCTGATAACAAAGGAATACTATTTTAAAAATTAAATCTAAGTTAGATAGGAGGAACTCCTGTGACTGAGCATATACTTCTTTGATAATATTCTTGGCTTCATAGAAATACCTCAAGGAGTTTTCAAAATAGTATTCCCCTATTTTCTATAAATGTGGTTTTATTCCAAAAAGAACTCTAAAACTAAAAAGAGAGTAAACTAATTTTCAGGGCTTTATCTCAGCATATTTCTGAAATGTCATGTTTATATGTCATTTTTCTTGTACTTTTTCAGACAGACAACAAAAACCAGTTGCTGATTTTTTTTCCTCCTGGTTGAAATACTTTTTAAACAGAAAAGAATCCTAACTTCCAACTCTACTGACCATGTGTAAACTCTTCAAGTTCAAAACTGATTTTAACTTTGACAGTTTCTATTGCCTGCAATATAAAGGTGAGGAAAATATAAGATTAGACCCTCAAGTATGGGACAGGAAGATGTAATTGATAGAATCCAAAAGATGCTTGTTTCAGCTCCCCTCTGCAAAACTAGGACTACCCACTTCAGGTAAAGATATTTTTGAAGACTGCAGATTACTGATAAAAATTACAACTGTGATGAAAGTCTTCTTGATATATATTAGTTAATTTATATATACATATATATGTATCTTGAATATTCTCCAAAGCAGAATTAGAGTACATGATTTGAATATAGAACAAAATAGTTGAAAGCAGATACTTTCTATAAATTTAAAAGTTTATTTTCCAAGAAGGATTAATAACTTTTACAATAAAGATTAAGAATATTTAATATTATGGGTGCTCTTACAAGTATATAATTATTTTTGTATCTGCTCCTTAACCTTCTCTATTTCTTTTAACAGTACACAGACATACAGAGATTTTTTTTTTTGTCACAGAAAGTGCTACAATCTAAAGCTGCCCATTGAGTGTTTCTGAGCCATAGCCAAGAGCTATTTCAAAATGAGGACAGATTTCTTTTCTCCCTGGAGACAGACAGCATGATGCTTCTTCAACTCTGTATTGTAAGCCCTTTCTCTCTCAAATCTTGTCCAATAACAGAAATAAAAAAGAGACTTCTATTGAAATGATGACAGCAATTAAGGTGGGATAAAGTCAATTTTTTATTCATTTTTATGTTAAATCAAATCATCTGTAGTTTTGTAACACTGAATTTAGCCATTCACTTAAAGAGGAACAGAAGAGATTTCAACCACTCCATCAGAATGGAAACAACTACCAAATTGTTCTCAGAGAAAGGTCAACAACAGGTCATTGTGAATATCGTTGAACATAATTATGGCATACATTCATAATTCCTGGCACTGTCTCCATTTTCATCAAAGAGTATTCAAAGAGAGTACTATAGAAACCAAAGGTTACAACTATCTCATCTTCCTGACCCGGCATTGTGTTTTGTCAAACCTGGTTTCCCCTTTCATTTTATTTGTATCTGCCATAGTAAAACAAAAGAGTGTTTTATTATTGTTGCAGAGTTTTCCTAGTAAAGAGCCCTTTTCATATTATCATAGAGCTTGAACAACTTTCAGATGAATTCTCACAACATCCCTTCAGACTGCCCACATGGATTCAAATTCAATATGCAATTATGTCATTCATATTAGTAGAGAGAAATCAAGAAAGGTTCATGTTCCAATGCTTTTAAAAGAGTTTTTCTGCATCGTACCATTTTATTTTTCTATGAGAAAAAAAAAATATTTAGTTATAGATGATGACAAAAGAGCTGAACCAAATAAGTCTGGATCATATGAGAGGATATTGAGTCCAACCTTGGCTGTCAGATTCTCTCTACCTTGCTAAATTTTGAGCACCCATGAAGCTAGTAACATTCTTTTTCATCATTTCGATTTTCTATCTATTTAACCTGGAGATTAGCAAGCTGTAAGAAGGAGCAGAAGGGAGACTAGTACAGTTTGGGTGTGAACCTTTTGCTTTACAAAGAGCAACAGAGTTAATTGATAAATTTCAAATATCTCTGATACCCATCTTATTTTGAAAAGAAAATAAGAAAACACTTATTTTAATATTTTACCTCTACTACCATTTTAGTGTTTTTGTGTGTTAGTTAGGGGGCACATGTATGATTTTAAAAGTAGTATTCATTTTATTAAAATAAAATTCTCTTGTCAGGACTAAGATTCTAGTTTGCTGTTTGAAACAGGCAGCTAGGAGAAAATGCATGAGAATTTCTGTAGCACGACTGCTGCTCTCTGCCTGTCACCTGGTACACTAACTCAGCCAAAGAGAGGACATAGTGCATAAGTGGGTGAAGAATATGTGTGGGTTGAGCAAAGTCAAGAGCTTACATAAAAGACAGCTGCCAATGAGATACAAAGTTATGCAGAATGAAGGAACATGGACTTTAGAGGAGTCCAAGAAGTCAGGTAGAAACCAGGTTTCAGAAGCCCAGGATCAAGACCTAAGCAGTAGAGATGGAGACTGAGGCACCTAAAGAGTGAGCCCTTGGAGCTAACTCTAGGCACCAGGACACTTGAGGTCAAGGCAGAAATCCAGACATTTAAAGATGAAACCATATTCAGTACAAAGAAGAAATGAGCTATCAAGCCATGAAAAGACATGGAAGAGTCTTAATCTATATGACTAAGTGGGAAAAAAAAAACAGTCTGAAAGTGCAACTAACTATATGACATTCTGGAAAATGGAGATAGTGAAGACATTAGTGTTTTCCAGAGATTAGGAATGAGGGAAGAATGAATAGATAGCGCAAACAATTCTTAGGGTAGCAAAAACACTCCATAGGATACCATAATGGTAGATACTTGTCATTATACATTTGTTGAAATTCAAAGTGTATTCCACCAAGAGGGACCTATAATGTAAACTACAGACTCAGGTGATAATGATGTTTCAATGTAGGTTCTTTATAATAAGCATACCACTCTTAGGTGAGGTATTAGAAGTGGGAAGTTTGGTTGATGGAGGTGGGGTGAGGGACTACATGAGGACTCTCCATATTCTCAATTTTTCTGTGAACCTAAAACTTCCCTAAAAAGTAAAGTCTATTTTTTAAAAAATATGATACCATCAAGGTCAGAGCAAAACCAGTAACAAAATAGCTTCAACACTGACCCAGAACATCAAGCCAAAAGCAAGCCTTGCTGTCCAGAGGTGAGGCTCACCTTTAGAAATAAAGAAGCAATCTTGAACCTAAAACAGAGTGATGCCGTGAACTGAACTGTGCCTTTTACCCAGATTCATATGTTCATGTCTTAACTCCCAATGTAATGGTATTAGGAAATGCAGCCTTTGGGAAAAAAAATTAGGTTTAGGTAGGGTCATGAGGTGATCCCCCATTAATTCCATTATAAAAGGATACATCATAGAGAATACTTGCTCTTTTTCTATGTCATATGAAGACACCCTCAAGAGTAGAGCTGTCTGCAAGCCAAGAAGTGAAACCTCACAAGGATCTAACCATTCTTATGTCCTGATATCAAGACTCCAGTCCCCAGAACTGAGAAATGTTTTTTGTTTAAGCCTCTCTGTCTATGAAATTTTGTTACATTAACATGAGCAGATAGACAAGTGATATCTGTCAGGTCCCACTTCTTCTGAATTAAAGGTCCTACATGTAATATAAAATTTGGCTGTGGTAGATATTGACCATACTATTCAAATCCCTGCAAACTTTCAGTACTTTATATCTTTGCTCTGCAGACAGATACATTTATATCTTTCACTAGGTGCAGGAGAAACTGCTGAAGGCAAGAAAACGTATTTAAATATCTGCAATCAAATTTGCTTTGTGAATGGGTACTATGTTCCTCTGGATGAATACCTACTCTTTAGTATAGAAGATGTGAAAATCTTTAAGAATAAAAATGTAACTAAGGTGGTGAATACACCAACAAGTCCCCAGGCCCTTCTATGTTTGGTGAAAATGCAAAGGAAAAATGGAGAAAATATGGATAAATATAATGCTTTATTTTATTTGTTTTAAAACCCTGTCATTAAAATCACTTCAGAGAAGAGTTGCTCTCTGAATTTCTTCTCTTAGATTTGCTGAATAATTCCATATTTGTCATTCCCCATTTATTCTGACTCATTTCCACAATAGCTGGATAATTGTCCTGGAATTTTGTTTTTGTTCTGTTCTTCTCTGAAAGGACAATGATTAGAATCGAGTGAGATGCCTCTGGTTATAGCACACTGAAAGGTTTTGTGAAGGACTGTGATAAAGTCTCCTCATCTTTCCTGATTCTGTGGTCAGGGACTTTGGAAGGGGATGTGAGGTGAAGGTCCTGCCTCTGAGAAGCCATATGTACAAAAGAAGGCAATTACTACCTGTGCTTTTGCTAGTCTCAGGAAGAAAGAAAAACTGAAAATTCTTTTTTGACAAGACACCTAAGATGACAATGACAATAATAGGTACTAAAAATGAACTCGACTTCTATTAAAGGAGAATCAACATTTTCACAGGCATTAAAGAAGGAAATCTAAGGACCTCAAGTAGGGATGAAATGGTGGAAGTAGTAAGATTCAGGGTCAAAGGCAGAAGTCAGAAATCATATTAACCCCTCAGAAGCCTACTCTGTGAATATTGTATCACTGATGTGAACTGTGGATTTAGGCTGTCACATCTTCCAGTCTTGCATCTGTTCATGCTGTGTGCAGAGTACTCTGCTCTCCCAAGAGAGTCTCTTTTAGAAGCAGCTATTTCTTTCCAGTACTAGAATTTGGAAAGATAACAACTTCTTGTACTAGCACCATGTACTGAAGGCCTAGTAAGCGCTAGACACATTCTCTCATAGTCACAGCCAAATTCATATTGTCCTTTCTCTCCATTTTCTATATGACATAGAGATTCAGAAATGGTAACTATCTTTCCTATGAATGAGAAATCAGCAATGATGGGAGACGGAATCCTGACCCATGATTCTAGAATCCTAGCCTGTTTAGCCAGAAGCATGTAGTGCTATGTAAAATTTGTCACTATTAAGAAATTTGACACATTGGTTTATGTCAAAATGTGCATGGATGGCTATTTTATATCACACAAAACCAAGTTCATGAGAATTTTAAGACACAGAACTTCAAAGAAATTTCTAGATGTATTAGGCCTCTGTGGGGGATGTGTTCCAGGTCCTACTTCAGTTTCATTTTCCTCTATTATTAGATGTTGTTGGGTTGAAAAGTAAATGCTCCTTCCATGCAACTTCTTTTGTCATAGCCAGAATTAGTTGTCATGAATAAAATTTCTGAGGAAAAAAAAAATGAAAGCATGCCAAATTACAAAATCTTAGACACAGAAAATCTAGTACAATTCATTAAAATAACTTCCACAACTTCTTATACCTTCCACCTTCTTTATTCCTTTCAATCATAACCACTACCCCCGCTCCTATTGTAAAATGAACTCATTTTCCAGTTTATGGGAGAACAAGAAGCTCCTGAGCAAATGGCCTCAACGTCTGCTGCCATCATGCAAGCAGAATTCCCATCTCGTGACATTCCCAACCAGGCTGTGGATATCAGAACCTGCCAAGAACATTTTATCCAAGGTAGGAAAGTTTGATCATCCCAGCTTTGAAACCCTAAGGTTTTACATTAAGTTTTGGGTAATTCAAAGTTAGGTGGAAGCCTATTATGTACAGTAGATTAAAGTTTTTAAAATGGAGACAAGATCTTAGAACACGTCTCCAGAGACACAGTCTCCTTTACTTCTTTTCCACTTCTATTCACCATGTTCCCATCAAAATGTCCAATTACTGAAACAGATCCTAGAGCAATTTACAGGAAGTGGAGGATGAACAGTGAGCCTGAATTTCCTTCTCAAACATTAGAACTTATTGATTCAAATGACTTTCCCGTGGGTGCAATGAGTAGGGGAGCTCCCAGTGCATGCAGGCTGCTGCCGCCACCTTATCAGCCATAGAGCTGGCAGCACAATTCTTGGAATCACATGGCCTAATGCCGTTCACCTGCTGTCTTTTTACCATTTGAGCACAGCTTCATTCCCCCACTGAAACAGTTAAAGCAGTCTTTCAGTGGCAAAGAATATATTTTAAAACCTATAGTAGAAAGTATCCAAATTTAGAGGTTTCTTATCCTACTTTTCCTTATCTTTGTTTTGCAGCAAATTTTGTAATAAAAAATTCAAAAGAAATAGCTCTTCATTGTCTTCATCCCTTTCCAAATGAATTTATGAATCTTCTGGTCTGCATTTCCATCAAAAAATTACCAGATTTGAAAACCTACAAGATATGACCTAAACTCATCCCAGTCTGCCTCTAATCACAAAAGCTTAATACTCTTTCATTTTTTAGCAGAATGTAACTTTGGTGAAGAAGTTCTTTATTTTGATACAAATCTCATTCAGCAAGAAAACATGAATAGTCAATATTTCCTCATGTATCATGCTGTTCATCTACAATAACCAATTTATTCAAAGAGATTTATTACCTTACCACAAGCCACTGCTTAGCACTGACAAAGCTGATAAGAAATTCACTATATTTATGAAACCACAACCCTTTTAGCTAGGTGAAAAGAAGGCATACATGAGGATGTACAATCAAGTATGCACTTACATAACTGCAGGTGAAAACTGATATAACCACCTATAGGGACCAAGTGATAGCAATCGTGGTCGAGGTATCCCTCGCCTCCTGTTTAGAAGCATTTCTCTTAAGCAGAAACTGTATGTAAGAAAATGCTAACTCTTTCATATCTTTGACAAGTGTCAGTGTTAAGTTTCCATTAAATGCAAATTAGATCTTTTATAAAATCATATTTAAAGTTAATATCACAGTGCATCAATTAGTTCTGTATGCTTTTAAGAGGCTGAATAATTGCATTCATTTGGAAGCTACCTTCTGATATGCACAAAACAGAAACCTCAAGTTCAGGGGTTTACAACACAAGTCAAATTGCATTCCCAAAAGATGGGAGGGGAGGGGAGGGGGGATAGTAGGGGATAGGAAAGGTAGCAGAATACAACAGTCACTAATATGGCATTATGTAAAAATGTGGATGTGTAACCGATGTGATTCTGCAATTTGTATTTGGGGTAAAAATGGGAGTTCATAACCCACTTGAATCAAATGTATGAAAGATGATATGTCATGAGCTTTGTAATGTTTTGAACAACCAATAAAAAAAATGCATTCCCAAAATGTAAATAAAGCCATCCACGATTTACTTACTTATTTGGTTCCTTTTTCCTCAGAATTCTGGTCCTTGCAATAAAAACTATTTATTTTGCAGTATTACTGTAGTTCCCAGGCATTAGAAATGAGGTATTTTGAACAAAAGAGATGGTAGATCCTTTCAGTAGTATATTCAAAGCTTAAAAATTTTAATCATAGTAATGTAATCTTATAAATATATTTTATATATTTCAATCACTCAAAGAATATATTATTTTAATCCTTTTCTCCAATCTGCAAGATATGTAGAACAGGTATTCTCACAAACTGGGAACTGGTGTGGGGTACCTAAAGCTCTGAGAAGCTAAATGACTTTTTCACAGACACTTATCTAATGAGTTGAAGACACAATATGAAACCTGGTTCTTTAGAAACAAACAAACATGAAATCCCACAACTATTCTTTTTTGTCAATAAATTCTTTGAAAATATCTTACTTAGTTCTCAGCTTTATAAAATAAGAGCTTCTCAAAATACTTTACAATTTTCTTGATGAATCTAAACAGATTACTTGAATAAATGAATGAACTATACAGTAACATATTGCTGTTTTCTGTACTTTGGAGTATGAAATATTGCTTTCCCCAAACGTGTGTGATTCCAGAATGCTCTTATGTTCTAACTGGTGATATTCATTCTTAAATTGACACTAAGAATCCCTGGATGGTAACTGAGCCACATGGAAGCTAATGTGTCCCAAAATTCTGTGTCCTCAGAATGCTGGGAGAGGCTTCTCTCTCTCATTCACCATTGTTGGTAGACATTCACCACTGTGCAGGTGCCAGTATGTTCTTACAACACCATTTCATAATTCCAAAAGGTATTCAAACAGCATCTTTTCCTGCTGTTCTTATTTACCCTGCTTCAATCATCTTTAATCCTGCTAAGGTTTTGGTTATCACATTTAATATCCAATGACAGTGTCTTTTTGTTCAGTTTGATGAAGTAAATAATTATATTTTCTATGATCTTTTTATTTTTGTGTCTGTGGTTATTTTCACTGTTGACACTTAGAAGACATGTAAGAATCTGTATTTATTTTTGAGATTTAAATCTGTGGTTGATCAAAACTGTGATTACAAAACAAACAAAACCCCCCCAAAATTGTGATTCCAAATATACAGGGATGTTGCTGCTCTAAAAAGGAAAAAAAAAAACCAACTTGTTCTGAATATATAAAATGTAAATGTCATTGAACTGATAAAATGAAATAAAATAACTCCCTGTGGTAAATAAAGTAACTTACAGGACACTTTGTTTATTTATTTATGTTAATTGTATGAATTTATGGGGTACCCAAGTTACAATTTGATATTGTATATACAATTTGATATATAGCATGTAATAATCAAATCAGAGTAGGTAACGTATCCATCTCTTTAATTTTCTTTAAAATTTAATTTTAATTTTTAATTTCTTTAAAAATTTGAAGGATATTTTGTACACTTTTGATTTAAAAAATATTTTTAGTTGTATTCACTTATTTTTATGTGGTGCTGAGGAGCGAACCCAGTGCCTCCCATATGCTAGGCAAGCTGAGCTACAGCCCCAGAACCCGGCCTTTGATTTTTGATATGGAGAATAGGGAATGTTTGTAGAAGAATAATGAGATCATGGAATGCTGTATAGTGACCCTGAAATTCTTAACCTCTTTTTATGAATCCTCATATAAAATGATGCTCACAAGCATGAACTACATCCACAATTATTCCCGGCACACAAACTACAAATCTAACTTTTTCTCCCACTTGAAAATAGCATATAAGTGTAAATGACATGAGGCTAGTGATAACCACCCTAAAATAAAATGTCAATTCTTGAAAAATTTGACACTTTACCATTAAAAACAAATTAACAGCAAAATATATCATTTAGACTTTGATACAGCAAGATGTCATAAATGAGAGTCCAAATCTTTTTGCAGCTGTTGGTTTCCAGAAAGGTAGAAAAACTCACCTAAGGTGACACAGTACCTCTTTAAATCTCCGATGTTTGAAGTATATATATCATGCTGCTTCTCAATTAAAATGAAAGGCCAAGACATACTAAAAACTTAAAGGCAACACAATGATTTTCAAACTGCATTACATTATTGAAGCAGAATATTACTTCTATTAATAATATAGACCATACAAACTATTTGAAAGACTTAATAGCGATAAATTAACAGCCAGTGAGAAATTGTGGCATTCTAAAATTACTTAAGGGGAAAATATTCCATAAAAGACTTTAAAAAAGGAACTAATTAGTACATTTGCTATTATAACATGCAATTTCTTGCCATTTTAGTAGCCAAAAAGTTTCTAGGTAAAAGCATCATAATAATCAATAAATATGTACATGATATAATATGTACAAAACAGTTTCCAGTAAAGTTGTATCTATAGGCCCAAAATAGTAGGTGAAAAAGTAAGACTGTTTTAATAAGATTACATTGTGTATGTGGCTTAATTTTTAACTAAATTGGCTGGAACCAGGTGCAATTCTTTGCCCTTTGGGTGCTTATAGTTTAGAGTAGGCAACAGCATTATTGGTATTTGTAGTTACCCACAACTAAAAAAAAAATGTACCTTAGTTACACAGCTAGAAAAGCTGGAATGAGTTTCAGCACAAAACTATATAAAATTAATCAAAAGAGAAAATATATAAAAATTCTATAGATCAAAGTACATATTGTGATTTAATTGATCGTTCGTTAGTATACTTATCTTTAAATATAGATATATAGATATGTGTGTGTGTTCAAAAATACATTTTATATTTCAGTAAAATATGTCTTGTTTCTCCCCACAGGTGATTCTTAACTCCATTAACCAAATGGCAGAAAAAGTACCTGTCAGACATCTGAAATATCCCATCTATTTCACACATGGTTCACTTCTCTACAGTAATAAAACTAAATTTCACATATTCTTTGGGGGTTAAAAAATCTCATCTTATTCTTTACTTGATCCTGAACCATCTCTTATATGCTCCACCAATTCCTAACTCTTGATGGTGATACAAAAGATATATATATAGGGCTGGAACTGTGGCTTAATGGTAGTGCACTTACCTGACATGTGTGAGGCACTGGGTTCAATTCTCAGCACTGCATATAAATAAATAAAATAAAGGTCTATCAACAACTAAAAAAATGTTAAAAAAGGTAATATATGCAGCTACATAGATATAGTTTTAGAGAAACAGAATTATGTATATATTGATCTATATATATTATCTATACATAGATATTATATATTGATCTACATATTATATATAATTATATATATTGATATATATGTCATGTTATACCATATATTATATAAAATTAGAACAAGATGTATTTGAAACTACTCTGTCATCAAAGCAGTGTTTATTACTGCCACCTCTCTACTCTTTTGACATATGATAAGCAAATTGTGTAGACATCCCAACCTCTCCTTTTTAAAAGGGTAGTAAAACAGTAGGTCACTGGAAAATAGGCAGGGTATATCAATGAATCCAGCAAATCATTAAGGAGCTTGTAGGTGGTCTTGAGCAAAGATTTTTGGGGAAAACAAACAAACAATAAAACCACACACACATACACAGACAGACAGACATACCAAATTAAGAGAGAATCACAAACTGTTAACGGTTGTTTGAATTGTAGCCTCATCTAAATTTTTTTAATTATAAAGAACAAAGCAATATATAGACATGCAACTGAAAATTTTTTCCAAAATAGAAAACCAAATCTTGAAAAAAAAAAAAGTAGTTGAAGACGAATGGTTAAACAACTTTTGTAAAACCTATAAAACAGATTCATTTTTAGCAAGCATATTCCCTTACCACACATTAGGGAATTCAGAATGTTATTATATAAATAGATTTAAATGTAAAGTGATTTCAAGCCCCAAATGTGCAGCTAAAATATTTAATGCTTCACAGACTATATATATATATATATATATATATATATATATATATATATATATATATATATCTCAAGTACTTTGAACTTACAGGCAACCATCAACAAACAACCATTAGCCATCTATCTGGGAAGAAAAGAAAAGAAAGAAAAACATCTTGGTTGTTCAAACTCCCAAAGATATGACTCATGTTAGGAAGCTCTGAGGCTAATTGAGGATGTTAAATAAGCACTAAGAAAATGATCACTCTCAACTTGATCATTTTGTTCAAAGTTCAATAGAACAGAATTTATTCTTCAACTATGAGCTCACCACTCTATTAAATTGTATTAGGATTAAGCAAAGAAAAAAATTAAAACCCCAATAATCTTTGCATAGAAATATATGAATTTAGTTAAATTTACATAAAGTAATTCAGAAAATATTGACCCAAATGAACATGTTAGAAAATGAGTAACTATCCTAAATACCTTTGAGTTCAAATTCCAAATTTAATATATAAAAACCAGTATAAGAAGGGAATTTGAAAAAAGCACATATACAGTATTTTAAAATCTCAAGTATTTTTAAGGTATTTTGTAATTATTTTAAAAATATATGCAACAAAACATATTTTATTGTTTATAAATATAAATATATGTTCATAGATTATGCAGTCTATTTTAATCATGAGATTAATTCCCTGTATATTATATTTAAGGTCATAAATTTTTATTAGTGTATATTCTAAAACACTCTAAAAACTTCAATTTTAGAGTATTTTAAACATTACTTGTCTCCAGACTTATTAATGTATATCTTTATTAGGAGATATTTCTATAAAACATGTCAATGAAGTCCTGCTCAATTATTGAAATCCAAAATTAATCTAGAATTTAGGAATCAGTCTTACGTGGTTTTCCAGATTGGGAACTCTGAGTATTTTTTTTTTTTTGTGTTTTGTTTACTACCACACCTCCAGACCTAGAATAGTGCTGGACATGTGCTGCAAGTCTTTGTTGACTGTTTTGTGAAAATGTTGCATCTCTAGTTTTTCTTCTGGACAAAGTCTGTTGTTCTTCTTTCTCTTATAGAGCAAGTCTTGCAAGAGGGAGGCTGTGCCATTTGACTTCTTCATATGGTCCAGACTTGCCTTGGTCTCAATGTTTTCTCAAATAATTGCATGGTGTTGTTTTCAGAAGTGAGATTTTATTATATGATGTTGCTTTTAATAAAGACGAATTGCAGAATCTTTCAGAATGTATTAAGTCAATTGGGTATAGTTAAAAAAAATTCTTTGCTAAGCTTCCTCCTCAAGGAAGTGAACTGGCTAAGTGCAAATGTTCCAATTTATTCAGTGTAACTAGGAGACTGATGTGAGCTGGAAACTTTAAAATATTCCAAGGATTAGCATTTCAAAAAGACATATTACTAAAACCTTTTTTAAAAACTCCTCGCACTCAATTTACTGAGAACATCTCTTAAATATTAGTAGAAATAGAACGTTTCAAAAGATAAAATAAAGAAAATCGCAAAGATTAGAAAAAGTCACTTTTTTTTAGCATGCCCATTGACAGAAGTTAATAAGTAAAACACTGGATAAAGTTCATTTCCCTCAAGGCAATATATTTCAGAACTCATAGAAGAGAGATCAGATTGCACATTTTGCTATTATCCAGAAATAATCCATCATTTTTTTTGTCTCACAGAAACTATGTTTGGAGATGCTGTATACATTCTTCAGCTTGACTTGTAGTCCTAAATCTCTGTTAGACGAAACAAAAACGTAAAATATGTTTCAGGGGTGTCTACATTTACAGTGTTCTTTTAATCTTTTAACAACTGTGTTTACTTCGTTTAAAAAAATACATGTTCATGTTAAAATGCAACCATTAACAAAATATATGGCTTAGAAACAGAAAATACCTGCAGCCCACAAAGTGATAACTATTAGCAGGTAATGAATATATTTCCTATTTTTTACTCTGTATAACCTAGTGTGTGTGTATATATGCACATAAGTGTGTATGCATGCATTTAGACAGACAGCAACATGGATATATTTTTACAGAAACAAAATTTTACCAAAAATAGTGTACTGCTGCTTGTCTTTTTCATCTAATAAAATGTCTTGTAAGCCTTCTCATACTAGTACAAATAGATAAATTTTATTTTGTAAAATAACAGCACAATATCTTATGACTATACAATAAAATATTTTCCAGATTGAAAGCAGGTACATTTTTGTTCTCACTTCTTGCAAGTGAACATTCCTGCACTTAGATTTTTCTTGTGTATTTTGGTAGGGTGAGTTTTCTATAAATGGGATTTCTTGATCAGAGTGTGTGTATTTAAAAAATAATTTTAATAGTCAAATTGCTACAGAAAAAAAGATTAGACTCTTTTACCTTTCACACAACCTAAATGAAAATGCACTTCATTACATCTTCACCAACACTGAGTTTCTATGTTTTTAATACTTAAAATATTTCAATTTGAATTATTGATGAAGTTACTGGGTATAGTCCTGTAGCTTATTCTGTATGAAATATTTTAAAACTGTATATTAGGGATGGTCTTTGGCCTGTATTATTGTTGCAAATAGTCTTCTTAGGTTGGTTGTTTTTGAGATTGGTCATGATATTTCAATGTTTTGCCACAGAGATGTTAATTTGGCACCATAAGTAAGATTGTTCCTATGTATTAATTTATAAAATATAAATATACCCAAAGTTGAGAAAGGAGCTGCAAAATGTTTAATATGATCCCAATTTGAGTTTACATTTATATAGTGAAATGGGGAGGGGAGAGAGAAAAGAGAAGAGAAAAACAGAGAAGGAGTAAGAAAGAGACAGAACAGGAAAGGATAAGTAGATGACATTTGGGGACAGAGATATAAGCTATAACTATACTAGTTTGTACAAACTGAATACTGGCCCTGCACCTGTGTTTTCTTTTATTTCTTTTAAGGCTTGAAATTTCATATTAATTCTTTGGTCCACATGAAATTTTTTTAGTATGATGAGAGAGATTTTAAAAAATTACCCTGATCCTCCAAAAAGGCTAGATAATTATTCTATCATCTACGAAATGTTCCATTTTACTCCAATGATATGAGATGTGACTTTTTAAAATTTCTTCTACTTAGTCATACAGGACAATAGAATGTATTTTGACACATTGTACAAATGGAAAATAACTTTCATTCCTCTGGCTGTACATGATTTGGTGTCACACTGTAGTCATACATGTACATAGGGTAATGATGTCTGTCTCATTTCACCATCCTTCTCACCTACACACACCCTCCTTCCCCTCACTCCCCTCTACCCCTAACCATCTCCCCCATGATGGATCAGCATCTGCTTATCAGAGAAAACATTAGGCCTTTGGCTTTTGGGGTTTGGCTTATTTCACTTAGCATGATATTCTCCAGCTCCATTTACCTATAAATGCCATAATTTTATTCTTCTTTAAGACTGAGTTATATTCCATTGTGTATATACCACATTTTCTTCGTCTATTCATCCACTGAAGGGGCATCTAAGTTGGTTCTGTAACTGCTATTTTTAATTGCGCTTTTATCAACATTGATGTGACTGTGTCAATATAGTATTCTGATTTTAAGTCCTTTGGGTATATACCGAGAGTGGGAAAAGGGTGGTTCCATTCCAAGTTTTCTGAGAAATCTCCATACTGCTTTCCAAAATAGTTGCACCAATTTGCAGTCCCACCAGCAATGTATGAGTGTACCTTTTCCCTTCACATCCTTGCCAACACTTATTGTTGCTTGTATTCTTGGTAATTACTATTCTGACTGGAGTGAGATGATATCTTAGAATACTTTTGATTTGAATTTCTCTAATTGCTAGAGATGATGACCATTTTTTTTTCTTTTTTTCATATGTTTGTTGATTAATTGTATTTCTTCTTCTGTTTATTCTATATGAAATGCAGAGCATGGTGAGCAGTACCTTTTTGTGGGTGTGAGAGTGCTAGAGATTGAACAGAGGGCTTTCCTCACGAGAGGCAAGCACACTACCAATTGAGAAGGAATCATGGGGGTAGGAAAGATCATAGAATGAGATGGATATCATTACCTTAGGAATATGTATGAAGACAAGAATGGTGTGACTCTACTTTGTGTACAACCAGAGAAATATTGTGCTCCATTTGTGTACTATGAACTAAAATGCATTCTGCTGTCATGTATAACAAATTAGAACAAATTAATTAATTAATTAATTGAAAAATGCACAGTATGGAAGGGAAAGCATGTGCAAAGATAAAGTACCTGGAGTCAAGCACTGGTGGGAGAGCATAGCTAGCGGGTAGAGCAATAGTCTGACTGGAGAAGACAAGTAGAGAGGGGAACCAGAGACAAAGCCATGGGCAAAGGCGATTGTTGGGGGACTCCCACACTACGAGGGCCCTTTTTATCCACTCTGCATCTCAAGGAGTATTTTGTTGTTTTTTGTCCTTGTTAGTTGTTTCTTGGTAATTAGTGATTGATACAGATTTTTTAAATTCTTCCTAATTTTTATCATTTTATACTTGTTTATAAAATGATAAAAATTAGGTCAATTTTAATCATTTGTAACTGCAAAACACATTTATTTATTTATTTTTAATTAGTATTTTCCCCAAATTCATAAATATGGAAAAGTACAAGGAAACCTTTTAATGTTTAAACCATGTATTTCCACTCAATCAATAGATACTGCTTTTTCTTATTATTATTTACGCTTCTTTTTTTTAAAAAGAAAGATACCCATTTTTTTTTACAAAGGCACATTTTTTTTAATCCATGTTGATTTTTTTTTCTTTTTTGCAGTGCCAGGGCCTCAGGCATCTAGGTAAACACTTTACCACTGAACTACACCCCTAACCCTGGAAGTTGATTTTTTTTCATAAAACTATCTCTGAGTTATCTATGTTGCTGTCTTCCTTTCTCTAATTCATTACTTTGTACTTTTATTTTAACAATTATTTTCTCCTATATTCTTGGGACTTATTTTTCTTTTCCTAATTTCTTGATTTTAATAGTTAACTGATTCATTTTTATTCTTTCATGTTTAATAAATTAAGCATCTTACCATTTTCTTCTGCATACATTCTTAGCTGTAACCTATAGCTTTTGAGATTTAAAAGGTAGTAGATTTATTTCCTTGAAATTCTGTAATTTGTTTTGATCTCTTCTTGATTTTAGAATTGATAAGAGAGAGGCTTATCTTTCTTTTTCTTTCCTTTCTTTGTTTTTTGAAACCTGATTTCAGTAGTTTTGGGTTTTTTGTTTGTTTTTTGTGGCTATAATTTTCTGTTTTATTGCATATTGTCAAAAATATGGATTGTTCTACTTTTATTTGTTAAAATCTATAGGATTTATATTTATCATCAATATGAAATTCTTTTAAAAATTTTAATAAATTTATTTATACTTAAGAGTAAACCTGAATTTAGCACTTGATATTTATTCCAAATATCTTCAGTCTTTCTTGGAACTCGTTAAAAATAAAAACATAGTGATTCGTAGAATTAATCTAGAGTCACTACTTGGTGTTAGTGCATTGATCCTATCAATACAATGAATTCCATTCAATTAATACAACTGAGCCTATTCAATCTATCAGTCTCTGTTCAATATGTGGGATAATAAATGAGCAGTAACCTCTTCTCTCTCACCAGACATGATTTAATGAGCAAGAGTTGTGGATAATAACAAACAAAAGACAGAGGGTCACATACAAACTCTGAGGAGAAAAACACAGCAGGAAGAAATTATTTCTGAAAGAAAGATCAATGGAGGCAATAGAGAATCATTGCCTTTCTCTAGTGTGGTCTCTAATACTTACTGATCAAGATATCAGCCTACTACTGAGAACCAACAAGACAAACATTGTCGTAATATATAAATCAGATCTCACAATAATATGAGATGTGTGATATAGGTGTCACAATTTGTATCATAAACTCAAGGTAGGAAGTATTTTGTTCAAGATTTTCTGCCAAGACTTAAACTAAACCATTTCTCAGATGATAGCAGCACTTCTACCCTGCTTCAACCCACACAATTGAAAAAGATGTGTCTTAAAGAAATTTGTATTTGAAATCATGAATCTTTGAGACCATAGTAAAACTTACTGAGAAAAAGAGTGTCAGAAAGGGAAAATAAGGTTTTATAAAACAAAATGGGACATTTCTCTCATTATTAGAGCATGCCATGGAACTCCAGGGATTGTGGTGCTCAGGTGCAGAATAATAAGCCTCGATTTGGCAATGGAAAATTCCGTGAAGGGTCCAATAATATGTTATGCTTCATTAATATAAGAATTTTTACATTTCTACTGTGATTTTCATTCTTCATTATCTCAAAATGCTTTCTTAACTGAAGCCATTATGAAGAAAATCTCACCATTACCTTGGGAAAAGTTCCTAGTGGTGTGTTTTAAAACAAAAATATCAAAAACAATTTTGTTTAAGGAAGGGAGAATGAAAGCACCCACACGGAAGCTCATAAATATCTAAAGTTAGCAAATCTTAGCACCCGTCACAATTTCAGTTTAGATTTATACAGAGTCATTTATTTACACTGAGAGTAAGGGCAAGGGTTTGGCCTGAGATTCACCAGTGGATTTGGACATCTGCTCTTATGGCTAGTAAAATCCTTGATTGACAACCTCTGCAAAACCAGATATAAAACTGCTTCATGACGCTATTTATACAACCTCTGAATAACTCTTCAGTTTGTCCTATCCCTTGACTCTGAGAAGTATGATTTTAATTCTCACCAGTTCCCTTTCTGTTACTGACGTTTTTTGTGACACTTGTAATAAAAGAAATGTGGAGATCAGGATACTCATCAATGTGTTTTCTCTTTCCCTGGGCATGATAGTAAATGGAAGAGCTCCTGTTCATTGCCAAAATACAGATTCTATGATCTGATGATGGTGTTCCCTCTTCAAGTTTCAAATAGCCACAGTCAGCGAGTCACACCACAAGTGATGATTTAGGAGTTCACTGAAGACTCCTGCACGGGCTATTTTTCCTCTTCTAGGATGGAAGAAGCAGTCTCATTCATAACAAGTTGTCAGGGGAGCTGCTAATCAAAAGTGGCTGCAGGAGAAAGTGGTCAGAAGGAACAGGCCATGCATGCCTTTGTCTCTGCTCCATCAGCATAACTGTAGGCTTCTCTTCTGGCCCAGAATAACATATGTAATATATTTTAAACAAAGGAATTGTAAGTTTTTATTTATTAAAAAAAGCTGAAGATGAAACTTTCTCTCCAAATGCCCTCTACCACCACACAACTCTTATTTCTTCCAGCACCTGAGTGAACTCTGTCCAATGTGTGGACTCTAATAGAGACAATGTGTGAACTCTAACACAGATGTCCTCAGAACTTAAAACTATTTCCTGTGTTGATTTTTTAAATTTTTAAACTTTTTTTTTTTGTTTTAAATAGTGTAAGAGCATCATGGACTCTGGGAATTACAAGCTTGTGGCCTAGGGCAAGCTACCTAATTGCTTTTTGCCTGCACACCCTCATCTGTAAAATAGGGATAATAATCAAATTTATTTCATAGGTTTAAGTAGGAACTGCTTAAAATAGTGCCTCACTCATGGAATGCATTTTATAAAACATCTATTATTGTTAATTATCAGAATATACAAGGTATAATAACAGAAAAATTTCAGACCATAAAATAAACTATATAAAACAGAAATCAAACATCATCATTTTATATGTTTATATATTTAAAATCAAGATGCTTGAATTTTTCATACCTATTTCTCTTAGCATTATTACAGGGTCATTTCTTGCTATTATGAATATTTTTAACAATGGTTACAATGGTTTACTTAGTCTTTCATATGAAGATATTTTAAATTTCCCTATTGTTTAAGAAACAGACTGTTTCCAATCTTTATTGTTCAAAAAAACTATAAGATTAATATCCTTGCATGAAATTATTGAACTAAATAATTGATTTTTATTTCTATAGGATACATCCAATGAATTATGTGTAGGGCCCTCTACATGTAGCTCCCAATTGCATCCCCAAAAGTTTATCCTAATTTGTTCTTCTACTGATGGAATTTGAGAGTCCTGATCAAACCACACCTAATTCAGCATTGAATATTGCTTTTAAATAATCTTGATCAATATAGTAGACAAAAACCTTATGTAATCAATATTCTCATCTGAATATCTGGGCTTATATTTTTTCTTGTGGTTAACATTTTTTAATTTAAAAAATAAGAATAATAATTTTTATATGTCTTCCTTGAGTTGTTTATACATGCCTTTTGACCATGTTTTCTATTATATTGCTGTGTTTTGTTCTATTATTTTATTACATAACCCTTTGTCGTATTTTGGCATTTTTTCTTCATGATTACTATTCATCCTTCATTATTGGTTTCTGGTGATATCTTACACATTAGCAAAAATTTATTGAGCAACAACTATGTTCTGGCTACTGTTCCAAGCTCTCAGGAAATAAGGCAATGTTCTCTGCACAGAAAATAAGAGAAGTCCTTGATATCATAGAACTTATAGTCTAGTCAGGGAGACTGATACTAAATAAGAAAAAAAGCAAATAAATAATGTAATAAATAATATAATAAAATTGATAATAGTATCAGTAATTTTGCATCTGCTAGAATACCATAATATATTTGCTATTTACTGCTTATAAAGTTTGAGCAGTGTTTCTTACAAAAGGTAGACAGCATTTTCTTGATTGGTTACAGAGCAATGAAAGCCTCTCTTTCCTCCAGAAAGCGGGTTCTCAACTCCAACCATGCATCTGAAGCACCAACCTTTCACACATCCACTGCTACCCAAGGAGTACATCTAGTGCTGAGAATGAAATTACCCATTATGCCTTCCTATTTTCTCAGCTTGGATATGGAAACTGAGATCTGACTTTTATGTTAAAACTGGAGCAATCGTCTAGGTCACCTTGGGATGGTGAAGAAAGCACCAGGCTCTCCTCATTCCTCAGTAAACTCTAGAAGGCTGAAAAATCAGATTCCAAAGTAGCTCATTATCAGTTAAAAATAAGGACTTCAGGACTATGTCTACTACACAACTGAAGATAAAACTCAGACACCATATGCAGGATAAAAGGAAAACTGAAAGGAAATGGAAGGTATACAACAAGAAAGGACAGAACTGTGTGAACACTCCCTTGAGAATGGCAATCACAATTCTTAGTGATTTAAAGGCATAGCACTTTATATCCTCCTGTGGGTAAATATCCTACAAGAGTCTACATCACAGTTACACTCAAAATTTTCTGTTAAGCTAACACATGAATGCAAACTCAGAGAAATACTAGAAAATAAAAGTTGAAGTGTCATCTTTTTATAAAATGGGATCCGGCCAACAAAATTACTACATTTTGCTTTCTATCCTCAAAAAATAATAATTGAAGGGGAGAAGTGGTCTGAAAGTACTTAGTTTTATTAATGGTCAGACTATATCTGAAGGCAAACTAGGCTTAAAGTTCCCTATCTAAAGCTGAATTCAGCAATAAAGGTAGAAAATTAAGTATTAATAAAGAGTTTTAAACACATATTACCCCTGCCCAACAGGAATATGGTTCAGAATTTGACAACTCACATGTTACATCCATGTGAGCACAAGGGAGGCTGGTAGGTGGACCTAAGAAAGGAGGTAAGGATATGAAGAAATTGCTTGTTATCTCATGACTACTGATTATGAATGGTGAAGTGTACTTTATACTTCTAAACTTCCGTAGTATATAAATGAATCACGAGACCTAGTAAATTCAAGAAATGAAGAAAATATCAAGGAATACTGGATGTATTTGTTAATACCTTCTTCTGATGTTTGTTGATTTCAGTGACAATAGTTGCATGAGACATGGATTCTACAGTTTGAATGCCATATTCCTGAAGCTGGTCACCAGTGTGATCTAAAGAAACCTCTTCCCCAAATCCTTGTGTGTCTAGTCACTTTTTGCAATAAGAGAGGATGAGATGAAAAGGTTGGATATATTAGTTAAAATACTTCCCATTTTCTGGAAGGGAAGTCAGTTGTGGGTTGCTTTTAATTTTAGAAACAACGCTCCAGGAATAAAATGGTAATCCTTCTCTGACTTCCATTATGTTCTTGAAAAACCCTGCTGTGAGAGAATTCACTCCTGAGGAATTTAAGATTATGTGGAAATGGGTTTAAGGAGTTGATAATTGAAGATCCGTGAAAGCCATATATATGGCTTTTTTCCCCCTCAGGAATCAAAACAAAAAGAAAATATAGATGTTAAACCGAATATCAAGGACACATTAGAAATTTTAAATGAATAAATACCAATACTATACAATCAATTTGCATTTTTATTTCTTCTTCCTTTTTGGAGCTACTTCAGGATCACCTATCCTCATTGTTTTTATGAGAGGCTTATTGATTGACTTTGTTTTGCTTCAGTTTGTAGCATACACAAGTAAAGTCTGTTCCCTTATAAAATAATCAATGTTCTTCTGAGCTGTATTGTTGAGTCCTATTTATAAGGAGCCAAGAAAACCAAAATAATGTGTATATTTGACATATGGAGTTGAAGGCAAATAAAGCAATGACCCCAACAAAATGGTGGGTAATCTTACAAATTTTTCAGCATATTACAGAGGAGTCGATCTTACGAGGGCTTAATTCCAACCCCAGATATTCCCCCTAAACAGAGATAGTTCCTCAGGATTACCAGTATTCACAGACCTATCAATCAAGCACAGATCAGAGCAAAACAGAAGATGGGCCTTGATCAGTGAGACCTCTGTCACTGTTGAACTGTTCCTACCTAACAGGGACGGCTTGGGGTTATCTGTACCATCATTCTATGTCTCTCTTAAGGAAACCCGGTGGAAACCCTCTGCCATGCATTGTTGACCACTACTGTTTTATGGATCTTTTTTCATGAAAATTGAAAGAGCTGTCCATCTCTCAGAGTGCGGTATTAGGGCTTCTACAAGATGATAAATTGGGTCAGTCTGTTCTTATCCTACCAGGGCCAAAAAATAAACAAAAAGGAATAAAAAAAGGAAAAACAAATTTTCACTTTCCCAAGATGATGACTTATCTTGCAGAGATAATGTGCTGTGAATAATCTAGCATATTTCTAAAGGTTACCAGATTTTCCCTGTTCACAGACTGGTTCACGATACTGTGATATAAGAGAAAAGCAAAGACAAACACACCCCCCACCACCACCATTCTAGATATCTTCCGTGTATTTCTCATGAGCTCCTTTTCTCTCTCAAGTATCATGATTTCTGCCACCCCAATTTTCTACCACAAAATCATCTCAAATTCCACACTTACTAAAATGGAAATTCTTCAGATTCAAGAGACACTTTTAGAACTCTTTTTCAAAAGAAGTAAACTTGGATGGGGACAGAACAAATTAGGAGATTGCAAGTCAAAACTCTGTCATATTTTGCATTAAAAATATAGTACTGCACATTAATAAGATGAAAATACTTTATCATTGTTTTACTCAAGTGGAAACATTTTTCTTCCCCTACTTCATAATTATGACTGAATTTTTTTCACCATTATGTTTGGAAGGATGGGAATTATATTTGCTTTTAAAAATTATTATTTTGTACAAAGTCCTGTCGCTTGTATGTCAGAGACTTCCTCAACCATGGTTAGGTAAATATAAGCATATTAGAGTTGTTATCTTCCTGGGGGCTGGATCTCATTGCTAACCTTAGGAAGAAATAGGTATTTAGAATTCCCTCATGTGGTTCTCTCTGATCTGTGCTGCTGCACTAACCAGGGTGCCACTGTTTGTCTTGTTCAAAGGGGAAATCTGACATCAAAGGATTCCAGTCCTGGTTTATGGCAGGAGTTCGTTGGCCCACACTATCCAAGCTGGAATTCCTAGAGAAGTCAGGAGAAGCTCTGAAGGATAGGTTGGAGGTTTCCAAAATATTTATTTATTGAAGATCTACTGTGTTGCCTCAAATTCCTATTAATTAAAACTTCTATTGAGCTTTTATGGATGAATCCCTACCTATACCACTTCTCTTATACCTAGACTTCCCAGAGCATGGATTTTCTATCAAGCTATCAGACCTAGTTTTGCACCACTATTCACATTTCTGAATGTTAGCCACATGACTGTCTTTGTTTTAGCCAACTATCCTGACGTGAATAGATGCCATTCAATACAATTTTTCTTTCCTTCTCTATTTGAAGATATATGTTCAGTTAACATATTTGTAGCTTCATTGTTTTTCAAAGGCAAATATTTTAATGAAATGATTTTGGTGTTCATCCTCTTTGAATAAAATAGGGCAGGATGTATTTGGAAACTCTAACCCCCTTGCAAGGATCTCAAAAGACAGTAAGCTTATAAAATCGATATTATTGATAGGCCTTTCAAACTTTAAAAGCTAATGTTATGTTTGTTTCTATGTCTCCCTGTATGTTTGTTTTTCATTTGTTTAAAGTGCTAATGACATTCATTGCTTTTCAGATTTATCAGATTAGCACCACTATAACAGTTTATGGTGTTATATTTTATAAGATTTACTTAATACAATTTTAATTATCACTGAAAAATGGCTTCTAGTTATAAAAGTACTCTGAAAATTACGAGCTAAACCTACCCTAAATTAAGAGTCAGGGCTTGTGCACTTAATAATAATTTTTTAAAATGGAAATATCACATGGTACAGTAACTCATCATTGAAATATTCATATTTTAAACAACAAAAATACATCTAGGAACATAGAACTGCCAAATAAAGCAGATTCTTTGTAATATTACTTTACAGGATTGTAGAAATTTACTGGCATGCCAATTACAGGTTATTAGCAATGCATGTCACTTCAGGAAATGCCGTTTAGTTTGGAATCTTGGCATTCTGCTAACATATGGTGGCTCCAAAATATTATAATGAGATGGTGAAAACAGTGCAAGAATCCATAAAATGCTAGGTACCATGAACCAAAGTTAGGTACCTAGTTTTTGATCTCTATAAATAGAAACTCAAAAAAAGCTTTAATAATGACTCTAAAGAAACAATATTTCCAATGATCTCTAAAAATTTTGTAGAATTTTGCAATTTAAAGAGGGGATATTATAAACAAAATATTTACTCTCCATTTCAATCAAAAGCAATGCATAAATTAAAGATAGTTATTATTTAATGTAACTACGTCTTCCTTACTAAACATGCTATAAAATCTCTGCCTTTCTGATTTTGATTTTATTGCTTCCACTATCTCTTACTAGGATGCTTTCTGTATTTTTCAGTAACCCCTCTTATCTACCTCAAGATTTACTGGATCATATTACCTTCAAGACCTTGCTTAAGTCAGAGAGTTATAAAACAATCCAGTGCTATGTACAATTTCTACCTATGCTTAGATAAGTGCTTTGAACTGAAAGTTTGGACAACAATGGCAAAAACTGAAAATACTGGTAGCTTTGGGCATGAGATCAAAGGTCCAAATGCAGATCTGAAATTTGGAGATGAGTTAATCAGGAGGAAAAGACAGGCAGGACTAAAACATTAGTCTAGAACTAATCAGAAGTTCTAGACCTTATCTAAAGTTCATGACATCCACTCAAGCCAGGATGGTTGTCTGAAACAAAAAGGACAGACAAGTGGCTAGCATTAAAAAATGTGGCATAGAAAACCAGCTCGGAAAAGTTGGCTCAGCAATAGAAAATTCATGCTCTGGGAGGTTTAGAGATAAGAAGGGTGATGTAAGTAAGGACTCATCTGTAGAAGATCAATAGAAGTTTAGTTACTGGGAATTTGAGACAAAAGGCAAAATTGACTCTCAGATTCACATAACAGAAACTCAGATAATGAATGAGATGTTTAGACTATTTTAAATGGCAAGTAAGTGAGTAGGCAAACACCCTAAGAAGCAGATCGTTCAAAAGCTTTTGGCAGCAAGTGTTCTACACTGGGTCAAGAGTCTCAGTCCTACACAGGACTGAAAATCTCATTGTCCTTGGACAAAATAAAATTCCAATATAATTTCAGGAAATACTTGTTGCTTGTGAAATCCATCTGTGGGTCCCGTAGTGGTACACAGATCACTTTCACAAACCACTGAGTCTCAAGATACAGGATTGAACCTAGAGACCATTGTCCTACTTCTCTGTGGAGCTTCCCACCTGCCTCAACTTCAACTTCTATACTCCTATGGCAATTTTTATTTTACTCACTTACTTGCCATTTAAAATATGTTATCAAGGTATTGTTTTTAAAATATGTTTATGGGGCTGGGGATGTGGCTCAAGCGGTAGCGCGCTCGCCAGGCATGCATGCGGCCCGCGTTCAATCCTCAGCACCACATACAAAGATGTTGTGTCCGCCGAAAACTAACTAATTAACTAAATAAATAAATAGATATTAAAATTCTCTCTCTCTCCCTGTTTTTTTAAATAAAATATGTTTATGGCTATGCCCTCTTGCTCAATTTGAGAAATCTTAAAATCCATTTGCCCTTTATTTCGAAGAACTATTAATAAGGTTTATAGAGGACTGTGAGTTTATAAGACAGAATGTGGAGAGCTAGTTAAGGACATTGACTTTGAAAATCCAAAATGTCCAACAATTTTGATGAAAAGGGGTAAATTTATTTACCTTGGAAACTGGCTATTGCTTCAGAGAGTTTCCAAATATCAGATAAATAGCTTTTCAGATTAACCACATAAACTTTAAATTTTTGCCAAGGGTGTCTCATACTCCTCAATATTATGGGAGGGGGAGAGAGAGAAAGCAATAGAGAGGTGGGGGGAGGGACATGAGTAGTGTGATTAACTTAAAAATATTTAAATGAGTAGAATTTTTCAAAACTCATCTTTTAAATAGTTATAGAAAAAGTGATTAAATACATTGAAAAGAGAAAATTTTAAGAAGCTTTAAAAGTGTATGATTAAAACCAAATGAGTGGAAGGAAGAAAAAGGAAATGAGGCTCGAAATCAGGAAAGATTTTGGTGGCAGAGCTATTATCCTGAAGTATACAGAGGCGGATAGAAAGATTAAAGATACTGTGAATAGATAAGACTTCTCATTGCCCTAGAGAACAGACTAGATTTCTGAGTTAATCTTTTCCCATACAACTTGTGAAATGCTTTGTAAACTAATTGGTGCTATTGTGGTGCTGAAAAGTCTTGCTTTCATTTTGCTTATAAGAATGTTTATGCTTATGAAAGGATGGATGATTTTCTGTCTTGGGATTATATCTTCTTTCACTTTATGCTGGTGAATGCTCATGAACACACATCCATTCAAAAAGTACACACACAAAGCAGGAAAAGGAGGGATCTGTGTCCCATTTAGCTTTGAGATTTGAACTCAGAGATACCTTGCTTCCAACTTCTTCAGTACGCTCATGACTTACTCATGAGTCTTATTAGCACAAAACGGAAAGACAGTCCCATAGACAAGTTGCCTTAATAGCTGGCCTGTGCCCAGAGCCCTACCCAATTCAACTTCCTAGAGGAGAAGAAACATAGTGAAGGTAAGTTACCTGCTCAACTGAAGTGTGACAACGTAGAGAAAAAAGGACCAGAAGACACACTTTTAAAATGCACCAAAGTTGGGGCTGGGATTGTGGCTCAGTGATAGAGCAATCATTTAGCATGTGCTAGGCCCTAGGTTTGATCCTCAGCATCACATAAAAATAAATAAACAAAATAAAGGTATTGTGTCCAACTACTTCTAAAAAATAAATATATTTTTAAAATGCAGCAAAATATTACATAGCAAGACTCTCTAGTCTGCAAGCAGTAATCAAGGTCAATCTTGGACTACAAATTCCTAGGCTGTTATGCTGAAAGAAACCATGGAGGTTTCCCAAATAGCATAACTAGCAGTTCTTAGGTGGAGAAACTGAAGCCCAGCGAGGTAAAGTTATTTGCTTGGGGTCATATTCTGGTTAGTAACAGCAGGTAGACAAATATTTCAGACTTTTTGAACAGATGTTGAGTGACACTCAGGGTCAGAGGCAGGCCAATGCCTTCAAAAAAACTTTCAGTTAGAAAACAAGGTCAAAGTTTCATATATACAGAATAGAAAAAAGTATACTATTGTATAAATATCTGTATGTGTTAGTAATGACATCTTCAAAGAAGAGAGAAAGCATCACATATACATATATAACTAAAAATGCACTATCATTTGCACCCCAATTTTCACTTAGGAAGTGCAAATGAATTCAGTAGTTTCACTCTTTTTGGAGGAAGCCCATGAAAATACATAAAAAGCCATTTGCCCCATTTTATTCCATTAGTCTCCTAAGCACACATGCATTCATTTATTTCTTCACCTTTTCATTCAATAAATATTTGTTTAACATCTACTGTGCTTTATATTATAGGAGTAAGTACAGTGAAAAATAGAACAAAAAAGTTCCTATTGTCATTGCATATTAATTCTGGTGGATACAAGAGAGTGGACAAAATATTGTGTGACTTTCATAAGGATGCACATTAATAGAAATCTCTTTGAACAGAAATTCAAGTAAATCATTTTCCAGCCTTATAATTTTATACCTGTCAAAATAATTGCTGAATATTAGAAGTGTAATAAGGAATGAAAATTTCAACATCCTTTGCATTATAAACTCCCAAAGAACAAAAATCACAATATCTAAATATGTTACCTTCTCCTTTTCTTCTTTGGACAGTTTCATTTATAGTTTCCATAGATTCATCATTCTCACCATTCACTGTTAGAATGCTAAATTATTCCAGGGAAAAGTTTTAAAAATTCCATCCAGTTATCCAGGAGCCAGTCAGTCCTAGCCAAGGTCAAGGTGATCTCAGTTCCCTTTTCTCCTCCCCTCCCTCCCCTTCTTCCTGCCAGCACTTCGAGGATACCCAGAGCTCCATAAATGGAGCACTTGCTGGGATGGACACCAGAAGTCACTTTCCCCTCAATCCCTCCCTGGAGCCCAGCAGATAGAAAATGTACCAACTCTGTTTTTTTTGGAGCAATCAATACAGATCCATACCCTGGATATAACTAAGGTTAGGAAAAAATGAAAAGAAATGTGCAAATAAAATACTGTAACCCCAAATGCTCCATTTAATTTAATTTTGGTTTAAGTGCTCTAGTAGACAAAAGATTTAACATAGAATAAACTGAAATAAGACCTTGTGATATAATCAGCAAATCATTAGTTTTTCATTTATTAGCTTTGCTCTTCTATAATACAATTTACTAGCATTTTCTGTGTTCTTTAATTCTACTCTCTGAAAGTTGATTTCCTTAGGAATATTAACATTAAATCGCCATGAAGTAGCATATTATTCATGGGAAATATAGTTGGCAACTAAACAGTGTATCACAATTCAAGTTAGATTTTTTTAAAAAAATTCATGTTTTTATTTATTGCTCCTGAGAAAAGCGTATGTGCCTCTGAAATCCTAGGAAAGTGTAAGGGCCTGTGCTTTTCTTAATCAACAAATATTTATGTGGTAAATAGAATGCCTTTGGCCAAGAACTTGCATGTTAACTTGCATCCTGATGAAAATTTAAATAGCTGATTAAGCTCCTCAAACACAGGATTTATAATGGATGCCACTATCATTTTGCAAAGTAATTTAATGCATGTTTAGTGCAATTATTATGTGCTCTCTTTTCATAAGGAGACCCAGCTGGGATTTTGCAAGTGCAAGAAAGAGAGCAACTGGTATAAGGGCAGCAATTTGTTGAGATCTGTGTGAAGAATTTCTTCTGAATCTTACTTCCCTAGAGGTATATAATTGCAGCTTTGGAAAACTTTCAGGATGGTGTCACTATAAATTGTGTGTGTGTTGAGTAAAGTAGATAACACATGTAATATCCAACACAAAGTTGAAAAAATATACCTCAGGTTTCTATCACTAATTAGATATTTGATTTAAATGAATCAACTGATATTTTGTATCCCCTGTTAGACCATGAAGGACCAATTGAGCTGAAGACACAGGAAGCTAAAAGTTTTGCCTTAAAATGCACACACACAAAGAAAAAATGAAGACAAATCAAAGTAAACCTTTTTCTTCCCACCATCTGAATAAACCATAAACACTTAAGGTCTATATTAAGCCAAACGAAAATTCTTCCAATTTCCAAAGATTTACTTTCTTCAGAAGTTGTCCCTGGACTTTACTAAGATGAATATTAATTTTAAGATAATGATTATTATGAACTCTAAATTTATGCTTTTCTAAAGTAGGAGAATGTTATTTGGAGAGAGCCCATCATATCAATTTTTGCAAAAGAACCATAGAAAACATGGTGCTTCACAGATAGGGAAAAGGAAGACAGTGATAAACTCAGGAAATGATGGAAAATTGATGTTCAAATGAGAGTTTAAATGAACCTAGCCAATGTAGTCCCATAATTTACTTCTAAGTTAAGTCTGTAGTATGCACCACTAGCATATTCTCATTTTATACTCTTTTTATGAGGGGAAAAAGAGCTTGTTTAGTGCATCATATTTTTCATGCTTTCTCTCTCTTGCTTTTAATAAAAACGTTATCTTTCCAGTGCATTTTGGCATCATTTTCTCACAGTACTCAGCCTGTATGTGCAAGTCTGAAGCAGTCTTCTTCCTGTAAGCTCCTGAAATATTATCAGTACAATTTCCCCTCCTAAGAAGTATAATAAATACCTTGGTCCACGGAACCCCATTTAAATTGACATGTTTAGACTATTAACTAAAAATATGTCAATTCTTGCCTCCCTGCAAATGAAATCCAAGATCAGCTATAGAAATTGAGGAAAACTGGTCTAGAAAATAATGTTATTTAACAAATAATAAACACAGGTGTTTTTCTGTAAAGAGAATGTAATAAAGGCTCCATATGTTCTCTTTAGCATTAGGGACAATCACCATTCACACCCTCTTTGTTCCAATCTGGTGCTTTTTGAAGGAAAGACACAATTGAACAGAACAATCTTCCACCTTTTAAAATAGGAAAATAAACAAAAAGAGCACTGAGAGATTATTTTAAAAGGGGATTTATGTGAGTATAAGGAATGTTCTACCTCCTTTGGAGTTTCCACAAGAGTTACTTTAGTTGTTTGGACTCCAGCGAATCCACCCTCCAACCTAGTACTTAAAACCAAAAGTTTAAACAGGACAGCCTAGAAGATGCTAGTCCAGAGCTTTATGTGTTGTGAATTCTAACTAAATTCTCTGGCATACCCCAATTTCATTTAAATATAGAATCTGCAGGCTCATAACCACTGTTGCTTTTTCAGTTAATGTTTATTTACTTGTTTTATGCATTTCAGCAAAAGCTGGAATAAAAGCTTTCTTTCAATAGTCCTCAGAAGAAGCTTAGCTCTAATGAAAAGAAGCAGAGAGTACTGGGGGGACAAAGAGGAGGGACAGTCTTAAATGCCTGTGCTCCTAGAGAAATCAGTAATTTAAGGCAGAATTTGAATAGTTTTGCTCCAAGTCCATCAGCTTTAGAGATCTATCCTCAGCACTGAGAGAAGAAAAGCACTTGGGTAAGAAACTGGTGCAGTTTTCCCCCAACTCCTTGTGCACTGGGTTTTCACAGAATATTAGCACTTTTAAAGTATGTCTCATACAGAAACTCAGATACTTCCATATTGAAAAATCAAAATTGTAAAGAAAAACAAAAAGAGACAGAAGTAAGGTGCAGGGGCAAAGCAAAAGGGCTGTTCCTCTGAGCTGCCACCTTTATTTTTATAGATATAAATAAATCCAGGGAGGGGATTGAGGGGAAAGTGACTTCTGGTGTCCATGTTACATTAGGTCATTGGCATCATTAGTACATATTGTTCATTGTATAAAGTTACTGTTATGGGGGCAGGTTAGGGCACAGTGACATAATTGTGTTGTCTAACAAGAGAGTTTCTTTATTCCCAAAAGCTGAGTGTCTGAGATTAAGGTCGAGGCTGATAAGACTTGAGCACAGAGCCTCCTCACAAGCAGCTAGGCATTAAGCATGTATTAGTCATCTTACTAGTTCCTGTGAGAAACTGCAGAATATTCCAACTATGGGAAACAGGGTGCCTATTATACCCCAGGAGTTTGTTCATTAGAGGAATGCTGCCTTGTACATTTCCACAGCCAGAATCCTTACAAAAACTGACATTAAATTATTGGGGAATCAATGGTTGTAATTTTGCATTACAAACTTCATTTTACTTGCTGACTCCAAAACACAGTTTAACAACTATTTCCTAAAAACTATTGTAAATTAGCCTTGAGATATGAATGTATAGAATGCATAATAAAAATGTGACCTGTGAGATGATCACCACTTTAGAGAAATATGCATTTTAGTTGAGATGTATACATCTAGAAACTTCCTTCTGATTGCAGGAAGCCTTGTCCCTCATTCTGGGTGTTCAGGAAGTATAGCTTAGTCAAAGGGATTTTGTATGAAGAGTGCAATTCAGTGTCAGGCTAGATCATTTCAACTGACTTTTCTAGTTTTGAATACATTTTAATAAAAAGCATTTTATAGTCATTTGAGAAATAGAATGGCAGATTATTCAAAGTTCTTTTGAGCTACAGAGTCAACCAGTGAATTCATTATAGGTTTCTAAAATTGAGTGAGTTCTCCAAGTTACATTGTCTTTCTGTTGTTATACCTGATTCTGTTTTTATTTTGTTTTCTGGCATATATATGTATAAAGTATATTCATACTAATTTGTGTCTTCATACCTGCACCCCAAATACATGTAGATGTAGTTCTTCATGCCTATATAATATATATTTGTACAATGTATACAAATAATAATGTTGTAGCTCTGCATAAACCCAAGGGAGGAGTATCATACTACACCTGAATATTCAAGTTTCTATATTCAAGTTTTAGAGAAGCACTAAGCATAATCAAGAGAACAGACAAGAAAACAAATAATGAAGATCAACAAGCACTTAGGGATTAAAGGAATGCTAACATTACTAAGGGCACGGCACAATTGTTGCAACTAGAAAGGACCCACCAACAAGTATATAGCTAGTATAGGAAGACAATATATTTACAAGTGTGTCACAACATCAGGAGAAAGAGAAGCATCATTACTGACATGAACTTCTGGAAGCAGGACTCATTAGGGCTAAGCATTAATAACCTGCAGTGAAATAACCTAATTTTATTTTCCACTTCCAGTAACACATCTCTGACATCACCTGAGACTCCTTATATTATTTTGTAAGAGAACTAAGCCAGCTTTCTTGTTAGGGATTCCCAAACACAAAAAGGTTTTAGGCCTGCACCCCAAATACATGTAGATGTAGTTCTTCATGCCACACTATTAAACTATTTGGCACATTATATTACAAGTATAATACAAAATACTTTTAAATAGTCTCTTCTTATTACTTGGACAAACTTTTACAAACTCTTCCTACAATATTTTCTCTAAAGATATCGTATCATTTTTTTAAGAATTTGACTTTATGATTCATGTCTAGTTTACTTCAACACTTAGTTTTATTTACTGTCAGAGTTGAAAATCTGGTTCAAAAACATACATACTTTCAAATAGAAGCATATAACTCAGCTTACTAAATCATGAAACCCATTTTGCAATCCTATCTAGCAATTACCCAAAATTTTTATTGAATTTTTAAAATATATGACAGCGGAATGCATTACGATCCTTATTACATATATAGAGCACAATTTTTCATATCTCTGGTTGTACACAAAGTATATTCACACCAATTCATGTCTTCATACCTGTACTTTGAATAATAATGATCATCACACTCCACCATCATTTACATAGCAAATTTCTGTCTTCCCGCTGTTACTTCAGTTGTTCTTATAAGCAAAAGTTAAGGTGATGGTTTTCTGATGTTTTTAAACAAATGGGTTCAAGTTTCCTGAATAACTTCATTTGGAAGTTATTTTTTAAATGTTTTTATTAGTGAATTATAGTTATACCAAATATTGGGATTCATTTTGACATTATTATACATGCATGGGATATAACTTGTTCTATTTCAGTTCCAAGTACTTCCTCTTTTCCTGCCCTCCTTCCTCCCCTTTGCCTTTCTCTACTCTACTGGTCTTCCTGCTATTTATTTATTTATTTATTTATTTATTTATTTATTTAAATTGGTGTTTTTTAGATACACATTAAGGTGGAATTCATCGTGGTATATTCATATATGTACATAGCATAATTTTGTCAATTTCATTTTGCATTTCCTCCCTTTCCCTGTGCCTCCTACCTCTCTCAATCCCTTACTGTAGTCTGCTGTTCTCCCCTCTTTTTGTGGGATCTGACTCCTCTTTTCTTTCCCTTTATTTTTCTCTAGTTTCCACATATGAAAGAAAACATTTGACCTTTGACTTCTAAATTTGGTTTATTTCATTTAGTATGATATTCTCCATTTCTATCCATCTGCCAACAAATGCCATAATTTTATTCTTCTTTATGACTGAATAAAACTGCATTGTATATGTATATTATACATTCTTTATCCATTCATCTGTGAATGGGCACCTGGGCTAGTTCCATAACTTGGCTATTGTGATTTGCACTGCTATAAACATTGATGTGCTTGTATCACTACAGTACAGTGGTTTAGTTCTCTGGATAAATACTGAGGAATGGAATAACTAAATCATATGGTGATTCCATTCTTAGTCTTTTAAGGAATCTGGAATAATGTTTTCCAGAGTGGTTGCACTAATTTGCAGTTGCACAAACAATGCATGACTGTAACCTATCTTTTCTTTCTTTCTTTTTGTTTTTACCTTATCCTCACCAGCATTGATTATTATTTGTATTCTTGATTACTGCCATTTTCACTGGAGTGCGATGAAATCTCAATGTACTTTTTTTTTTTAAGAGAGAGTGAGAGAGGAGAGAGAGAGAGAGAGAGAATTTTTTTTTACTATTTATTTTTTAGTTATCGGCGGACACAACATTTTTGTTGGTATGTGGTGCTGAGGATCGAACCCGGGCCGCACGCATGCCAGGCGAGCGCGCTACCATTTGAGCCACATCCCCAGCCCTCAATGTACTTTTATATTTCTTTGATTACCAGGAATGTTGGACTTTTTAAAATATATCTGTTGGTTAATCGTATTTCTTCTTTTGAGAAGTATCTGTTTAGTTCTTTTTCCCATTTATTGATTGGGTTATTTATATTTTTGGTATTAAGTTTTTTGAGTTGTTTATATGTATTTTTTGGATACTAATCCCTGGTCAGAGGAGTAGTTGGCAAGTTTTTTCCCATTCCGTAGCTCTCTCTGTATGCTCTTAATCATTTCCTTTGCTGTGGAGAAGATTTTTTTTGCTGTTGTTGTTTTGTTTTAAATTTAACACCATACAATTTATTGATTCTCAGTTTTATTTCTTAAGCTTCAGGGATCTTGTTAAGGAATTCAGTGACTGCACTGATATGATGGAATGTTGACCCTATATTTTCTTTTTTTTTTTTTTGTCCTATTCTCTACTATCCCCCCTCCCCTCCCCTCCCCTCCCCTCCCCTTTTCTCTCTCTACCCCTTCTACTGTAAAACATTTCTTCCATTTGTATTATCTTGTCTTACCCCTCCTTTCCTCTTGTATGACATTTTGTATATCCCTGAGGATCGCCTTCCATTTCCATGCAATTTCCCTTCTCACTCCCTTTCCCTCCCACCTCTCATCCCTGTTTAATGTAAATCTTCTTCTCAAGCTCTCGTCCCTACCCTGTCCTTGTTTACTCCCCTTATATCAAAGGAGTCATTTGGTATTTGTTTTTTAAAGATTGACTAGCTTCACTTAGCATAATCTGCTCTAATGCCATCCATTTCCCTCCAAATTCTATGATTTTGTCATTTTTTAATGCAGAATAATACTCCATAGTATATAAATGCCACATTTTTTTTATCCATTCATCTATTGAAGGGCATCTAGGCTGGTTCCACAGTCTTGCTATCGTGAATTGAGCTGCTATGAACATCGATGTAGCAGTGTCCCTGTAGCATGCTCTTGTTAGGGCTTTAGGGAATAGACCGAGAAGGGGAATAGCTGGGTCGAATGGTGGTTCCATTCCCAGCTTTCCGAGAAATCTCCATACTGCTTTCCAAATTGGCTGCACCAATTTGCAGTCCCACCAGCAATGAACAAGAGTGCCCTTTTCCCCGCATCCTCTCCAGCACTTATTGTTGTTTGACTTCCTAATGGCTGCCAGTCTTACTGGAGTGAGATGGTATCTTAGGGTAGTTTTGATTTGCATTTCTCTGACTGCTAGCGATGGTGAGCATTTTTTCATGTACTTGTTGATTGATTGTATGTCCTCCTCTGAGAAGTGTCTGTTCAGGTCCTTGGCCCATTTATTGATTGGGTTATTTGTTATCTTATTGTCTAATTTTTTGAGTTCTTTGTATATTCTGGTTATTAGGGCTCTATCTGAAGTGTGTGGAGTAAAGATTTGTTCCCAGGATGTAGGCTCCCTGTTTATCTCTCTTATTGTTTCTTTTGCTGGGAAAAAACTTTTTAGTTTGAGTAAGTCCCATTTGTTGATTCTATTTGTTAACTCTAGCGCTATGGGTGTCCTATTGAGGAATTTGGAGCCCGATCCCACAGCGTGTAGATCATAACCAACTTTTTCTTCTATCAGATGCCATGTCTCTGATTTAATATCAAGCTCCTTGATCCATTTTGAGTTAACTTTTGTGCACCGCGAGAGATAGGGATTCAGATTCATTTTGGTGCAAATGGATTTCCAGTTTTCCCAGCACCATTTGTTGAAGATGCTATCCTTCCTCCATTGCATGCTTTTAGCCCCTTTATCAAAAATAAGATAGTTGTAGTTTTGTGGATTGGTTACTGTGTCCTCTATTCTGTACCATTGGTCCACCCGCCTGTTTTGGTACCAGTACCATGCTGTTTTTGTTACTATTGCTCTGTAGTATAGTTTGAAGTCTGGTATCGCTATACCGCCTGATTCACACTTCCTGCTTAGTATTGTTTTTGCTATTCTGGGTCTTTTATTATTCCATATGAATTTCATGATTCTTTTATCGATTTCTATAAGATATGCTGTTGGGATTTTGATTGGCATTGCATTGAACTTATATAGGACTTTTGGTAATATCGCCATTTTGATGATGTTAGTTCTGCCTATCCATGAGCAGGGTATATTTTTCCATCTTCTAAGGTCTTCTTCTATGTCTTTCTTTAGGGTTCTGTAATTTTCATTGTATAAATCTTTCACCTCTTTTGTTAGGTTGATTCCCAAGTATTTTATTTTTTGGGGGGATATTGTGAATGGAGTAGTTGTCCTCATTTCCGTTTCAGAGGATTTGTCGCTCATATACAGGAATGCCTTTGATTTATGCGTGTTGATCTTATATCCTGCCACTTTGCTGAATTCATTTATTAGCTCTAATAGCTTCTTTGTGGACCCTTTTGGGTCTGCTAGGTATAGAATCATATCATCTGCAAATAGTGATAATTTAAGTTCTTCTTTTCCTATTTTTATGCCTTTAATTTCTTTCGTCTGCCTAATTGCTCTGGCCAGTGTTTCGAGGACTATGTTGAACAGAAGTGGTGAGAGAGGGCATCCCTGTCTTGTACCAGATCTTAGAGGGAATGCCTTCAATTTTTCTCCATTCAGAATGATGCTGGCCTGTGGCTTATCATAGATTGCTTTTACAATGTTGAGGTATGATCCAGTTATCCCTAATTTTTCTAGAGTTTTGAACATAAAGGGATGCTGTACTTTGTCGAAAGCTTTTTCTGCATCTATCGAGATGATCATATGGTTCTTGTTTTTAAGTCTATTGATGTGGTGGATAACATTTATTGATTTCCGTATATTGAACCAACCTTGCATACCAGGGATGAATCCTACTTGATCATGGTGTATAATTTTTTTGATATGTATTTGAATCCGATTCGCCAGAATTTTATTGATGATTTTTGCATCAAGGTTCATTAGAGATATTGGTCTGTAGTTTTCTTTCTTTGAAGTGTCTTTGTCTGGTTTCGGAATCAGGGTGATGTTGGCCTCGTAGAATGAATTTGGAAGTTCTCCCTCTTTTTCTATTTCCTGAAATAGCTTGAAAAGTATTGGTGTTAGTTCCTCTTTAAAGGTTTTGTAAAACTCTGCTGTATACCCATTCGGTCCTGGGCTTTTCTTAGTTGGTAGTCTTTTGATGGTTTCTTCTATTTCCTCTATTGTTTTTGGTCTGTTTAGGTTGTCTATATCCTCCTGGCTCAATCTGGGCAGATCATAAGACTCAAGGAATTTATCTATGCCTTCACTATCTTCTATTTTATTGGAGTATAAGGATTCAAAGTAATTTCTGATTATCTTCTGTATTTCTGAAGTGTCTGTTGTGATATTGCCTTTTTCATCCCGTATGCTAGTAATTTGGGTTCTCTCTCTTCTTCTCTTCGTTAGCATGGCTAAGGGTCTGTCAATTTTATTTATTTTTTCAAAGAACCAGCTTTTAGTTTTGTCAATTTTTTCAATTGTTTCTTTTGTTTCAATTTCATTAATTTCAGCTCTGATTTTAATTATTTCTTGCCTTCTACTTCTTTTGCTGTTGTTTTGCTCTTCTTTTTCTAGGATTTTGAGATGAAGTATGAGATCATTTATTTGTTGGTTTTTTCTTTTTTTGAGGAATGAACTCCAAGCAATGAATTTTCCTCTTAGAACTGCTTTCAATGTGTCCCATAGATTCCAATATGTTGTGTCTGTGTTTTCATTTAACTCTAGGAATTTTTTAATTTCCTCCTTGATGTCTTCTAAAACCCATTGATCACTCAGCAACCTATTGTTCATTCTCCAGGTGATGCTTGATTTTTCCTTTCTTCTTTTATCATTGATTTTCAGTTTCATTCCATTATGATCAGACAAGATGCATGGTATTATCTCTACCTCTTTGTATTGTCTAAGAGTTGCCCTGTGACATAGTTTATGGTCTATTTTTGAGAAGGTTCCATGTGCTGCTGAGAAAAAAGTGTAGCTACTTGATGTTGGGTGGTATAGTCTATATATGTCAATTAAGTCTAGGTTGTTAATTGTGTTATTGAGTTCTATAGTTTCCTTATTTAACTTTTGTTTGGAAGATCTGTCCAGTGGTGAGAGAGGTGTGTTGAAGTCTCCCATGATTATTGTATGTTGGTCTATTAGACTCTTGAACTTGAGAAGAGTTTGCTTGATGAATACAGCTGCACCATTATTTGGGGCATATATATTTATGATTGTTATGTCTTGTTGGTGTATGGTTCCCTTGAGCAGTATGAAGTGTCCTTCTATATCCCTTTTGATTAGCTTTGGCTTGAAATCTATTTTATTAGATATGAGTATGGACACTCCTGCTTGTTTCCGCGGTCCATATGAGTGATATGATTTTTCCCAACCTTTCACCTTCAGTCTATGTATATCTTTTCCTATCAAATGCGTCTCCTGTAGACAGCATATTGTTGGGTCTTGTTTTTTGATCCATTCTACTAGCCTGTGTCTCTTAATTGGTGAGTTTAAGCCATTAACATTTAGGGTTATTATTGAGATATGGTTTGTTCTTCTATCCATATTTGTTTATTGATGTTATTAAACCTGATTTGTTATCCTCTTTGACTACTTTCCCCCCTTTACTGTCCTACCTCCCATTGTTGGTTATCCATGTTATTTTCCATTTCCTCTTCCTGTAATGTTTTGCCAAGGATTTTTTGAAGAGATGGTTTTCTAGCTGCGAATTCTTTTAACTTTTGTTTATCGTGGAAGGTTTTAATTTCATCTTCTAATCTGAAGCTTAATTTCGCCGGATACACGATTCTTGGTTGGAATCCATTTTCTTTAAGCGTTTGAAATATGTTATTCCAGGATCTTCTAGCTTTTAGAGTCTGTGTTGAGAGATCAGTTGTTATCCTGATTGGTTTACCCCTAAATGTAATCTGCTTTCTTTCCCTTGTAGCTTTTAAAATTCTCTCCTTATTCTGTATGTTGGACATCTTCATTATAATGTGTCTAGGTGTGGATCTCTTATGATTTTGCACATTCGGCGTCCTGTAGGCTTCTAGGATTTGGGATTCTGTCTCATTCTTCAAGTCTGGGAAGTTTTCTTGTATTATTTCACTGAATAGATTGCTTAATCCTTTGGTTTGGAGCTCTGTGCCTTCCTGTATCCCAATGACTCTTAAGTTTGGTCTTTTGATATTATCCCATAGCTCTTGAATGTTCTGCTCATGGTTTCTTAGTAGACTTGCTGAGCTATCTATGTTCTTTTCAAGTTGAAATATTCTGTCTTCATTGTCTGATGTTCTATCTTCTAAGTGATCAACTCTGCTGGTAGTATTCTCAATTGAGTTTTTAAGTTGGTTTATTGTTTCCTGCATCTCTAGTATTTCTATTTGTTTGTTTTTTATTACCTCTATCTCCCTGTGAAATTGATCTTTTCCTTCCTGGATTTGTTTGTCAATATGATCTTTCATTGTCTGATTTTGCTGTCTCATGTCTTCCTTGAGACTCCAGATCATCTGAAGCATGTATGTCCTGAGCTCTCTATCTGACATTCCATCTGTTGCAGCTATTACCTCTTCTAAAGTTGAGTTGACCTGCATTGCCTGTGGTCCTTTCTTTCCTTGTCGTTTCATACTGCTGGCGTTTCTTTCTGCTTGGTGAAATTGTTGTGTCTTTGATATTTTCCCCCTCTATTTAATTATATTGCTCTTGTATAGTTGAAAAATCACCCTTTCAGGGCAGGTAGTGGCTGTGATCCTCCTCCAATTAGTGTGATACTGGGGAGGAGAGATATTAGAAGGGGAGGGAAGAAGTCACTAAAGAGAATGAGTGTAGGCAGGTAGAATTCAAGGAAGGTGGAATAGGAAAATTGAAAGAAGTGAGAAGACAAAAGAGAAAAAAAAAGTGAAAAGAAAGAAAGAAGAAACGAAAAAAAAAATAAAAATTTAAAACCAAAAAAAAAAAGAAAAAATTTTATAATGATAGTAAAAAAATGGAAATTAAAGTTTAAAAAATAATAGTAATACTAATAAAATAAAAAGAATTTAAAAAAATTGAAACCATTAATAGGAACGTTAAAGAACAACAACTACATCAACAACAAAAAGTGAAAATAAAATTAAAAAAAAAATACTAATAATAATCATTAAAAAAAATAATAATATTAATAAATGCAGTCATATAGCTCGATTAACTTCTCATCCAGTTGGTGGAGCTATGCCCACTGGGCCAGGCTTTTCTTCTTGATAGGTGGGAACCAATCACTGTGCCTCAGCTCTTCTTCCCAGACTGTGTGGGTCTCTAATCCTGAGTGCCTAGGGCCTTCTCTTGTGGTTCCTCAAGCCAGGCCCCGCTCACCTGTGACACTCACCACAATACTGACTACACGCCAGGTCTGCTGCTCCTGGGAGCCCTGTTTTCATGGGTGCTTGGGCACACCCTTTCTGTTTGCCTCCCTCAGACCCTAAGTTTGTAGGGCTTGGGGCTGAGGGCCCCCAGTGAATTTGTTTGCCCTCAGGTAGCAGCAACTCCCCTGATAGCTGGTGCAAGGGACCTGTTGTCAGCACTGGTGATAGCAATAGCTGGGAGTTCTGCGTCGCTAGTCCTGCGTCACTCCTGATTCCCTGGGTCTGGCTGTGGTGCTCAGTTGGCTTTTACCTCTTTGAGTTCAGGCGGGCCGACTAGTTATTTCAGCGGGATCATTAGTGTTGATTCACATGAAGCAGGCGAACCTGAGCTAGAATGCAGCCAATTCGGGCTCGGTGTGTTCTGAGAAGGCTAGACCGTTCGCCCGGGGTCCACTTCAGCTCAACCGTGCCTAGTGGTCCTGAGCGAACAGTATTTTGACAGTTTACTTCTCCCTATGCCCGTGCAGCTGAAGGGGTTAGAGACTTGATCTCTCCGCGTCCGCCGCCATGTTGGATCATTTAGATTTTAAATTGTCACTCATCTTATCAGCTGTTCCATTTTACTTGGCAGCTCACTCCCGCGGTTAAGAGTCTGTTCTAAGGTGCTCCGCGGAAAGCGGTGGCGGCAACGGCGGTGGCTGCAGCGGCGGCGGTGGTGGCAGCAAAGCTGTGGCCTTCGGGACCCCCGTGGAGGGGGTGCGGGCTGGGGGAGGGGAGGCAGCGCCTCGGGGCCCGCGCGGGCCGGGTACTGGGCACGCGAGAGAGCGGGTGGGGTGGGGGAAAGAGATTGAGATCTAGATTTAGGGAGTGAGCGTGGGAGGAGAGATGGCGGGGGAGAAGCGAAGCGGAGAGGCGGAGAGGGGAGTGAGAAGGGGCCCAGGGAGCCCAGCAGCTCGGGGGCTGCAGCCTTACTGCTCGCGCTGAAGTCGTGGCGGATTCACTCCATCTAGGCCCTTTTCTTGACACGGTGCTGAATCCTTGTCGACAGATCTCCTTTAATGATCTTTACTTCTTCTTTTAAGAAGCAGCAACATACGCTGCGGCGGCGGTGGCGCGGAGCACAGAGCGGCTCACTCATTCTCCACCGCCATCTTCCGTGTCTCCGACCCTATATTTTCTTAAAGCCATTGCCAAGTTTCTGGTCTAATTCCTAAGTCTTTGATCCACTTTTGATTTTTTGTGTGGGGTGAAAGATAAGGATCTAGTTTTATTCTTCTACATATGGATATCCAGTTTTCTCACCACCATTTGTTTAAAAGCCTGTATTTTCAAAAATGTATGGTTTTGGCACCATTGTCAAAGATCAGTTAACTATAATTATGTGGATTTGTCTCTGTGTCTTCTATTCCATTGGTGTTCATGTCTACTTTGTTGCCAATATCTTGCTATTTTTGAATCTGGACCTTATTTCAAATTATACTGTAGAGCTGTAGTAACAAAAACTACATGGTACTGGCATAAAAATAGACTCGTAGACCAATGGTATAGAACAGAAGACACAAAGACAAACCCGTAAATCTATAGTCATTTGATCCTTGACAAAGGTGTTAAAAACATGTTGGAGAAAGACAATCTTTTTAATAAATTGTGCTGGGAATACTGGTAATCCATATATAGAAAAATGAAATTAGACCATATCTCTCATTTTGCTCAAAAAACTCAAAGAGGATCAAAGGCCTAGGAATTATAGCAGAACTATGCAACTCCTAGAATAAAATGTAGTGTCAACATTCCAATATATGATCACAGACAATGAATTTTTCAAAGACTCTTAAAGCTCAGGAAATAATGCCAAAAACTAACAAATGGAATGCTATCAAATTATAAAGCTCCTGTGCAGCAAAGGAAACAATTAGGAATGTGAAAAGATAACCTATAGAATCGGAGAAAATCTTTGCAAGCTACACTCTGAAAGAGGATTAATATCTAATTATGTAAATGACTCAAAAAATTAACACCAAAACAATCAAATATCCCAATCAATATATGGACAAATAAATTAAACTGACACTTCTCAAAAGAAGAAATACAAATAGATAACAAATATATGAAAAAGTGTTCAGCATCATTTCCAATTATGGAAATACAAATCAAAACTACACTGAGATTTTGTCTGACACCAGTCAGAATGGCAGTCATCAAGAATATGAATAGTAATAAATGTTGGAGAGGATGTGGAGAAAAAATAAAACATTTGCACTGTTGGTAGGATTGTAAATTAAAACAATCACTGTGGAAACCAGAATGGGTTTCCTCAAAAGACTAGCATGGAACCACTATATGATCCAGCTAAATACCACTGTTGAGTATTTATCCTAAAGAACTGAAGTCATCCTCCTACAATGATACATGCATGCCCATGTTTATAGCAGCACCAATTAACAGTAGGGAAACTATGGAATCAGCCTAGATGTTCATCAACAGATTAATGGATAAAAAAATATGGTATACATGCACATTCATTCAGCCCTAAACAAAAATGAAATGGTGCTATTTGCAGGAGAATGTGTGGAACTAGAGACCATTATGATAAGCAAAATAAGTCAAACTCAGAAGGTCAAAGGAAATATATTTTCTCTCATGTAAGGAAGCCAGAGAGGAAAAAGAAGAAAAAAGGTGGGGTCAGATCTCAAGAAAATCAAAAGGAGATCAGTAGAAGAAAGGAACCACGGTGTGGGAAGTGGGGAAAGAAAGGGGAAGTGCTGGGGAGTGATATTGACCAAATTATATTGTTAGATTGTATACATGTACAAGTATGTAACAAGAAAGCCCATCATTATGTACAAATATAATGCACCAATAAACAATGTGAAGACAAAAATACTTTAAAATATCAGGTATTTGATGCCTCCAGTGTAAGCTGTTCTTACAGAGTATTGCATTGGCTATTCTGGATCACTATTCTTCCAAATAAATTTTGGAAGTTTTTTAAATATTTCTGTGAAGAATTTAATTGGATTTTGATGGGAGTTGCATTGAATCTGTATATTGCTCATGGTAATATGACTATTTTGACAATATTTATCCTGTCTATCCAAGAACATGAGAGGTTTTTTTTTTTTATCTTCTATGGTCTTCTTCAATTTGTTCCTTCAGTATTCTATAGTTTTCATTGTAGAGGTCTTTCATTACTTTAGTTAGATTTATTCCCTAGATACTGCATTTTAAATTTTGTTGCTGTTATTGTAAATTGGAGAGTTTTCCTTATTCCTGTCTCAGCAATTATTGGAATATAGAATAATTATTGATTTATGAATGTTGATCTTATATCCTGATACTGTGCTGAATTTGTTTATCAGCTCTAGAAGTCTCTGGTGAAGTTTTTCTTTTTATCCTTCTAGATATAGGATCATATTATCACCAACAGAGATAATTTAACTTTTTTTTCTACTTGTATCCCTTTATTTTCTTCTTTTGCCTGATTGCTCTGGCTAGAATTTCAAGGACTATTTTGAATAGGCATTGTGAGTATGGACATTCTTGTCTTGTTCCTGCTTTTAAAGAAAATGCTTCCAGTTTTTCTTCATTTAGTATGATGTTGGCTTTGGATTTGTGGAATATAGCCTTTATAATCTTGAGGCAAATTTTTTCTATTCCTAGTTTCTCCAGTATTTTTAACATGAATGGGTGCTGGTTTTTTCAATGCTTTTTACCCACATCTATTGAGATGATTGTATGATTCTTGTCCTTAATTTTATTTATGAGGCAAATGACTGTGATTGATTTGCTTCTGTTGAACCAACTTTGCATTCCTGGGATGATATTCACGTGCTGTGTTTTTGAATGTTGTTTGTCAATATTTTTATTAAGGATTTTTGCATCTATGTTCATCAGAAAATTTTGGTTTATAGTTTTCTTTGTATGATGCATCTTTGGTTTTGGTATCAGAGTTATACTGGTTTCATAGTATATATTTGGGAGTGTTCCCTCCCTTTCTATTTCATCAAATAATTTGAGGAAGACTGGAATTAGTTTTTCCTTAAAAATCTGGTAGAAATCAATGGAGTATCTATCTGGTCCTGGATGTTTCTTTGTTGGAAGGTTTTTAATTGTTTCTACAAAATCATTACTTGATATTGGTCTGTTTAGATTTTATATATCTTCTTGGTTCAATTTGGGTAGGTCATATGACAAAAATTAAGACCAAATTAAATATAGTAGACAAACCAAAATATCAGGAAGTAACCAACATCTGTCCATAATAATGCTAAATGTAAATGGTTTCAATTCACCAATTAAAAGACATGGATTGGAAGAATGGATTAAAAATCAAGATCCATCTATATGCTGTTTGCAAGAGACCCATCTCTTAAGCAAAGACAGGCAGAAAGTAAAAGGATGGGAAAAAATATTCCATGCAAATGGAATCTAAAAGCAAACAGGAGTAAACAGGAGTATCTACAAAGCAGATTTTAAGCAAAAATCAATCAGAAGAGACAGAGAAGTTCACTATATCCTGGTAAAGGGAACAATCTAACAAGTAGATCTAAAGGTAGAAACTTTTTATGTTCCAATTTCAGTGAATCTAATATGTATATAATAATAAAAAATACTTCTTGATATTAAATGCCAGATAGAACCCAATACAATAATACCGGGTGATTTTTAACACACCCATTTTACCAATAAACAAGTCATCTGAACATAAAGATATTTTCATCCTAAATAATGCTATAAATGTAATGGACATAACAGATATCTCTAGAATATTTCACCCAAAATAAGCCATATTCACTTTCTGTTCCAAAGCTCATGGAGTTTTTTCCAAAATAGACCATATTCTAGATCAAAATATTAGCCTTAGCAAATTCCAAAAAATCAATATAATTTCATGCATCTTATCAGATAATAATAGATTGAGATTAGAAATAAATAGCAAGAAAAATTATAGAAACCATATAAACATATGGAGAGTGAACAATATTCTCAAAAATCAATAAAAGAATTTTAAAAATTCTTAGAGGCAAATAAAAATAGAAATACAACATATCATCAAAATTTCTGGAAGAGTATAAAGGCTTCTAAGAGGAAAGTTCATAGCATTGAATGCCTCCATTAAAAGCAAACAAGCAAGTAAACAAACAAACAAACAAAACAGAAAGATCCTAAATAAATAATCCAATGCTATATCTCACAGCTCTAGAAAAGGAAGAATTGATTCCAAAATCAGCTGAAGACAGGAAATATAAATTGAGATCAGAGCCCAAATTAATGAAATTGATGTAAAAAAAAAAAAAGAGTACAAAGGATCAGTAACCAAGTTGGTTCTTTGAAATGATAAACAAGACTAATAACTCTTAGCCAATCTAACCAAAAGAAAGAGAAAACCAAACCAACAAAATTAGAGGTGCAAAAGGAGATATCACCATAAACACTTTCGAAATCCAGACGATCAAACTATTTTGAAAATCCATACTCTAGTAAACTGGAAGAGTTTTAAACAGGTAAGCATTTTCAGTTTCCTATTTTGTAAGTACATAGTTTTGTATGTAAGAGAGTTTTCATAAGTGACATTGTTTTCAGCAATAAAATTACATAGGCTAGAAACTTTTCTAATATCCACTTTCAAAGTGCTCTTGGTGGAGTGAGAATTATTTTAAAAAACAGCATTTACTTTCTTACTTATTGTTTAAATGTTACATTTTTCCTTTGAGAGGGATATAGTTGGTCCCTTTCCCTAGCATATTGCCAAAAAACATTTCCCTCACAAAAATATTTAGCAAACTTAAAATATTTATCATTTTATAAACTAAGAATGTACACCTTTTAAATTTCCACAGCTGTTTGAAATATTTCGCCACAAGATACATGGCAAACCTCCATGTGGAATACATTTCTGAAGACCCTGCACCATTTTCATAAAGCACTTAAAAATGAAAACACATTTAGGTCTTGCTTTTATGAAAATAATTATGTACGTGGAAATAAGTTGCGTGTTAAGGATACTTTGTCATGAATCACTAAAATCAAAGGGTGAGAGCAACACTGTCAATACCTCCACCCTGAGAGACTCCCATTTGTCTTTCCTCGTGCCTCCAGGGCCTGTGTTACTCTATGCCAGAGATTGTGGGAACCAGTAGTTAGTCCTTATTGATTAACAGGAAAGCTTAGCTTTCTATTTGAAAAAAACATAAAAGAAGGTTTAATTATCCTTTTGTTTGTTTGTTTGTTTTGACTAATGCTCTTACACACCCCAGGGACCTTAGCCATTATAAGACCACCACAGAGTGTGTGGTACTTTCATCTGTGTTTTCTACAGTACCACTTAGAAGACATGAGCAGAGTTATTGTAGAAGAGTAAGAGAAGATTTGGGATTTGAACTCACGTGCTATCAACTCCTGAATTCTGAAGTAACCAACATATGACACAGCCTTTGTAGAAGAGGGTAGGATTGACTGTTCTTCCGCACTCACCAGGATGTGTATTTCTTTGTGTCTGACATAAGAGACAAAGACATTAGGAACTCACGTGTGAGAATCCAGAAGTTTCCACCCATGAGCCACAGAAACTTTAACACTCGTATGAGGACCAAGGGGTGCTCCAAAGTTGGACCAGAATATTACATTACTTTTTTCATGGGTAAAAGAACTAAAAAGGTACGGAATGCAAGAAGAACCTAAATAATTTTCACTAATACTCTCCCAATTTGATATAACAAGGACCCAAACTTTCCCTATAGATATCTTACCCCATCAAAACCAGCTTTTCTGAGACTTTATCCCTTCCTCTGTAAAACAGGAAGGGATAACTTGGAAAACTTGCTCCTGGGGTTAAATGAATATGTGTAAAATCTTTAAATGTGAGGATGGGCCACGCAGAAAGGAATGTCCCTCAGAACTGCTTTCAGTTACAGAATCTGAACACACATACACTCATACCATTGCTTATGGCTAACTGATGGGTTAAGGGAGGAAAAGAATACATTCAAACCAAGACAATTTCAAAGAAATTGGTTTTCAATTCACAGCTTGGGTGGATATAACTTCCACCCACAGCCAGCTGTGCACAGAGAAAACCTAGTCCCTGTATCGGGTGGCACCTGGTCTGCCTAGAAGTTTGAGGAACAATTCTATTTCTGGGTATCTCGAAACTCCCCAAGCACTCCTCCACAACATACAATTTAATCAGCACTTTCCCTGGACTGCCTGTCTTCTCTTTATTTCCTACTATGTATTATAAAACCTTTGTACATTAAGAGAACTCTCATTAACACCCCATTTTGTCTTCCTAAAAGAGTTAACCAAAACATTATTCCCTTTCCTTAAGCTATGAAAATACCATTCAGAAATAAAGAAAGAAAAAAAGAAAAGATCCTTGCTGGTGTTTTTTTCCTACAAACCTCAGGACTTCATTCTTATACAATTTCTTATAAAAGAGTATTTCAATCTAGTATTGGGTGTAAATGATAAATGAGAGGAACATCATAATTCATAACAAGATATTTCATAGGTCTCTTGCCTTTGCTAAAAGTCAGAGCTCTGTCATGCTTCCCTTTATAAAAAGCTCCCAAATAACCCGTCTTATTTTAAGTCTGAAATGCTTATATATCTGAAAGTCATTTATTATGTAATAGATCTGAAAATAAACTTCAGATATAGTTATGAATCAATTTTCTTTCCTCTAAAGCTACTACTCCATCCTCCCTTCTCTTTATCATCATACTTCTATAATGGACGATCTTATTTCAGCAGCATCTTGTAGCCTATTTTCCTCTCTCATCACTTGAATGGAGCTTCTTCCTGTAAGATCATCAGCTGGAAATCTCATCCATCTAAAAGTCATAAAACATTTTCCTTTAACATCTTGTCCTAGAAATCTCCATTGACTTCAAGCTTGATATCTTCCTGCTCTCTAAGTGTCCCATGCAGTTTCATCTCTCTGTTCCCTTGGTCTAGAATATCCTACCTGAAGAATGAATAGGGTTTTAATGAATAGTACAAATGAAAAGACTTCTGAACCTCTGAGAAGCCTTCCTGAAGCTCACAGGGACTGTGTCGCTACTTCTTTAACCCCCTACATACATATAACTCAGTGTAATTTCCTTCTACTAGAGCATTTAGGTGACTGTATCTCGTGTTATTTATCTTTTTATATATTCCTCAAAGGAGATTTTAAGCTCTTGAATTCTAATACTAGAAAATGCTCAATTTCCAAAGAAGAATGGGAAAACTTGTACTGACTTGATGTAGGAGAGTAGAAAGCAAGAACAACATTTTATAAAATTCTAAAATAAAAAGAAGAGAAAGTTATAACAAGCACGGTTATAATATCCAGAAATAATAAATAAATGACAATTGTTAACATTTTAATTGCCATATTTTTTAACCTAAATCATTTCTAGCATAAAGTTCTCTTTATATTCAAACTATATTTGCATTTACTTGACTCTCACAGTAGACAGTCTCTAATGTAGTTGTTCTATAACTTATCCATATGAGTTCATTACAAATACTTTAAACATATTCAATAACCCATAATAATGCTAGCATTATTTTGTGCATTTTAAAAATTTAAATAATGCTGGATGTGGTGCTATATGCCTATAATCCTAGATACTTGGGAGCCTGACAGATGGACCTCAAGTTCAAGGCCAGCATCAGCAATTTAGTGAAGCCCAAAGCAACTTAGCAAGACCTGCCTCAAAGCCAAAACCAAAAAGGACTGGGGATATATTTCAGTGGCAAAGCACTCCTGGGTTCCATTACTAGTACTAAAAATAATTGTTTAAAGTTTAACTAAAAGATATTTCTACATAATTTCCTTTTCTCACCCAATGTTATTTTTTTCCGAGACCTTTCCATATTGCTAATGAGTACAGTTCATTTGCTTTAACTGCTATGCGTGTCATTTTATAAATTACCACAATATATTTCATAATTATCCCATTGATACATTTAAAGTTTTCCTAGGTTTTGCTATTGTAAATAGTACTGCAACGAGTAACTTGTATCTGTCTTTTCTATACAATGCAAGTATTTCTCTCAAGTATATTGCACTTTAAACTTCAACTGATAGTCCCAACCTGATCCCTATTATAATTTGGATATGCTGTGTATCCCAAAAGCTCTTTTATCAATGCAAGAACATTCGGAGGTAAAATGATTTGATTGTGAGAGCTGTAACCTAATCAAACTAATTCAAAGTAATGCAACTAAATCAAACTAATTCAAACTAGAATGGACTAATCAATAACTGTAGGGGATGTGTGTGGTTAGAAAAGATGGGTCACTGGAAGGGTTCATCTTCCAGTGGCCCCTTCATCCCTCCTTCTGTGTTTCTGCTTCCTAACCCCACCATGATATGAGCAACTTTCCTCCACTGTGCCCTATCCCCAAGATCCACTGACTCACCTTGGGCCCAAAGCAATGGAGTCTATGAACTGAGACCTATAAAATGGGGAGTCCCAAATAAACTTCCCTCCTGTCAGTTTTTCTTATAAAGTATGAAGGTTCATGGTGAAGCAAAAGCTGACTAAAACAATCCCAGAAATGGTGATTAGGATAGAGACATTTTAATGAAATTTGAATGTAATTGATGAAATAAATATTTATTTTGATTATCACTGATATTCAGAGCTAACAGAAAATTGAAAAATACACAATTTTTAGGAATTGTCAGTTCACTTTATGCCTGTTAATAAACAAGAAGGTCTAATTTGTAAAGTACGAATATTAGCAGTTTCTGTGATCTATTCTAAAAAATAAAGTTTACTATTCTAGCAGATGTGAGTTTTGATGAAAATCTCAAGTAAGCAAAGACTGAATGTTTTTTGGTTTTATTTAAATTAAAATTTGACTAGTACTATACACATACACACAAAATCTCTCTCTTTTCCTTATCTTTTTTTCCTTTAAAAAGCCTTATGAAAACATCCATGATTTAGGAGAATTAATAATTTTTGTTACATCTCTATGGAATTCTATGAATTTGAATGTATAGTCCAAGGTATTTCAGGAACAACCACCACTTTTTATTGATTAACAACAACAAAAAAAATAGAAAAGAAAAGAAAAGGTAATTAAGGATTCGAGTTAGCCAGAAGTGTTGGTTTAATTAGATGAAGTAATTATTTTCTGCAGGGCTTGGAAGAAACATGAGTAACCACTTCTTAAGCTACTGAACAGTTTGGGAGGGACAGATTTGGAATTACCAGTTCCCACTTCTTCCCAATCTTTCTCAAATATGTTGGGCACAAAGCGTTCAAGTACAGAGTGAGCACCAGTACTGGAAAGTTACCAGATAACACCCATTGGCAATGCCCCATGGACTGTAAAGAAATAAAAATCATGAAGGGCTTAGAGGTTGCTATGATTTTGTAAGAAACTATTATCAGAATACCAACCTGCTTAATGATTTAATTCAATTTTATTAATGAATAGATGGAGAATCCCCAGAAAAATTAAAGGATACCCACTGGACAATTCGTTTCTCAGTCCAACTCACTTCCAGTCTTTCTTATTTTCCAAGAGCCCTGTGTGCACACTGTGAACAGACTTCCTGACTTGTTATTTGGTCCAATGTGAATCTTGTCTTGCTTCTGGTAATTACTCCACAATTTCTCATTTCCTCAGATACTGACTTTGGGGTATAGGAACTGAATTGTATTTATACCAAGACAAAGATAAGAAGTAATGGCCAAAACATTGAGTGAGCCCATTTCACTAAAAGTGAAAGCTTATATCCTACTCACAAATTAGGGTCTCTGGTTTTAAAAGTAGTCACTGCTGATAAGAAACCTGTGCATGGCAGACAATAATCTTTGTAAGAACCTGAACACCAGAGCCAAGTGACATGGCAAGTGGCATGCTGAGTGGCCATACCACATACCAGCTGACTATAATTTCCCTGTTTTGTCATTCAGTAAACCTTGATAACAAAGATTTGGCAGATTTTTCAGCTGCTTTATTTATAGGCTATTGAAATGCTCATCATCAAAGGTTCAGCAAAATTTTGGGTGGAATATATCCCTGTAGAAATCATGACCCAGGGTTGGCCTTAGTTTTCTTGTCAAGGAAGAACCTTGGGTGATATAAATATATGACATGAGGTGTGTCAATATCTCCCTAATTGGTGAAAAAAATCTAGAGGAAAACCCCAAAGGGTGGTACCTAACTAAATGAAGACTCAAGGACCTTATTCTGTCAGAATTATTTCTCAGTATATGGTCTCTAATCAGCACTGAAGAGCTGTTTACTGTAGAATTATTTCAACTAACTAGAATGAACTAACTAGACTGAAGCATGCCAAGGGGATGTCAAGCCTTTAAATACACTAAGAGATAAAAAAGGATTTGCAGGTGACCATAGCTTCTAAACCTGTGAAAACTGTTTAAACTAGAGAAACTTCAAGGATGACCTGAAAACTGATAGGGGAATAAAAGTCAGTATATCTAATTCCGTATGAAGAAAGAGTTTCACAAGAGAAACAAATTAGGGGGAATGGAGTGAATAGCAAGTACCCTATGAGGAAGGTACTGGAAGTTAAAAATGAACATCACATCCAAAAATTGTATGAGCAAAAACAAAGAAATTGTAGTTGAAATTAGAAAGCTCTTGGAAGACAATGATAATAGGCTTACAATGTAGCAAAACCAATGGTTGTTTAGTTAGAGGTTTGCTTATAGCCTGAACTACTTAGAGAAAAAAGAATAAAAGTTGGTGAGTTGTGAAATACTTATAAAGATAGAAAAATATCAATAGACTAAATTTAAAAAGTACTAGTAACAAAATAAGTATGATAATAGACACTAACAATCTAGAAAATAATGATAAAATAGAATGATTCAGTTCAAGATAAGGCTCTTTAAAAATCTAAGAAAATTGACCAATATATGACAAGATTTATCCAGAAAATTATCAGCAATAATAAAAGTCATAACCATATATAAAGCCTAAAATTAAAATATGATAAAAGTGTTATCATAAAAGCTCTAGCTTTATGAAGTAAATATTAAAAATGAAACAAAATAAAGATTTCTAGCAAAATAACTTACTAAAACTGAATCAAAATGAATGTGAAAAATGAATGAAAGTAATCATTACAAATATTTTTTTTTTCATTTATATCCATCTTTTTTTTTTGGTTTTTTTTTTTTATTGGTCGTTCATAACATTACATAGTTCTTTTTTTTTTTATTGGTCGTTCATAACATTACATAGTTCTTTTTTTTTGATTTCTGCCTCTTTTTTATTTTTTTTTTATTGGTCGTTCATAACATTACATAGTTCTTAATACATCATATTACACGGTTGATTCACGTGGATTATGGAACTCCCGCTTTTACCCCGTATACAAATTGCTGTATCACATCAGTTTCCCTTCCATTGATTGACATATTGCCTTTCTAGTGTCTGATGTATTCTGCTGTCTGTCCTATTCTCTACTATCCCCCCTCCCCTCCCCTTCCCTCCCCTCCCCTTTTCTCTCTCTACCCCTTCTACTGTAAATCATTTCTTCCATTTGTATTATCTTGTCTTGCCCCTCCTTTCCTCTTATATGACATTTTGTATAACCCTGAGGATCGCCTTCCATTTCCATGCAATTTCCCTTCTCACTCCCTTTCCCTCCCACCTCTCATCCCTATTTAATGTAAATCTTCTTCTCAAGCTCTTCGTCCCTTCCCTGTCCTTGTTTACTCCCCTTATATCAAAGGAGTCATTTGGTATTTGTTTTTTAAAGATTGACTAGCTTCACTTAGCATAATCTGCTCTAATGCCATCCATTTCCCTCCAAATTCTATGATTTTGTCATTTTTTAATGCAGAGTAATACTCCATAGTATATAAATGCCACATTTTTTTTATCCATTCATCTATTGAAGGGCATCTAGGCTGGTTCCACAGTCTTGCTATCGTGAATTGAGCTGCTATGAACATCGATGTAGCAGTGTCCCTGTAGCATGCTCTTGTTAGGGCTTTAGGGAATAGACCGAGAAGGGGAATAGCTGGGTCAAATGGTGGTTCCATTCCCAGCTTTCCGAGAAATCTCCACACTGCTTTCCAAATTGGCTGCACCAATTTGCAGTCCCACCAGCAATGAACAAGAGTGCCCTTTTCCCCGCATCCTCTCCAGCACTTATTGTTGTTTGACTTCCTAATGGCTGCCAGTCTTACTGGAGTGAGATGGTATCTTAGGGTAGTTTTGATTTGCATTTCTCTGACTGCTAGCGATGGTGAGCATTTTTTCATGTACTTGTTGATTGATTGTATGTCCTCCTCTGAGAAGTGTCTGTTCAGGTCCTTTGCCCATTTATTGATTGGGTTATTTGTTATCTTATTGTCTAATTTTTTGAGTTCTTTGTATATTCTGGTTATTAGGGCTCTATCTGAAGTGTGTGGAGTAAAGATTTGTTCCCAGGATGTAGGCTCCCTGTTTATCTCTCTTATTGTTTCTTTTGCTGGGAAAAAACTTTTTAGTTTGAGTAAGTCCCATTTGTTGATTCTATTTGTTAACTCTAGCGCTATGGGTGTCCTATTGAGGAATTTGGAGCCCGATCCCACAGCGTGTAGATCATAACCAACTTTTTCTTCTATCAGATGCCATGTCTCTGATTTAATATCAAGCTCCTTGATCCATTTTGAGTTAACTTTTGTGCACCGCGAGAGATAGGGATTCAGATTCATTTTGAGAGATAGGGATTCAGATTCATTTTGGTGCAAATGGATTTCCAGTTTTCCCAGCACCATTTGTTGAAGATGCTATCCTTCCTCCATTGCATGCTTTTAGCCCCTTTATCAAAAATAAGATAGTTGTAGTTTTGTGGATTGGTTACTGTGTCCTCTATTCTGTACCATTGGTCCACCCGCCTGTTTTGGTACCAGTACCATGCTGTTTTTGTTACTATTGCTCTGTAGTATAGTTTGAAGTCTGGTATCGCTATACCGCCTGATTCACACTTCCTGCTTAGTATTGTTTTTGCTATTCTGGGTCTTTTATTATTCCATATGAATTTCATGATTCTTTTATCGATTTCTACAAGATATGCTGTTGGGATTTTGATTGGCATTGCATTGAACTTATATAGGACTTTTGGTAATATCGCCATTTTGATGATGTTAGTTCTGCCTATCCATGAGCAGGGTATATTTTTCCATCTTCTAAGGTCTTCTTCTATGTCTTTCTTTAGGGTTCTGTAATTTTCATTGTATAAATCTTTCACCTCTTTTGTTAGGTTGATTCCCAAGTATTTTATTTTTGGGGGGGATATTGTGAATGGAGTAGTTGTCCTCATTTCCATTTCAGACGATTTGTCGCTGATATACAGGAATGCCTTTGATTTATGCATGTTGATCTTATTGTCTGTCATTTAAAATATCCTAATTTCAAATGATCAAGAATACAAATAACAAATATTGGCAAGGCTGGAGGAGGGGAGGAACACTTGTACATTGTTGGTGGGATTGCACTAGTATAACCACTCTGGAAATCAATATGAAGATTCCTCAAAAAACTGGAAAGGAAACCACCATAAGACCCAGCTGTCCTACTCCTTGGTATTTTCCCCAAAAATGTAAAATTGGCATACTATAGCAATGCAGCCACCTCCATGTTTATAGCAGCACAATTCATGGTAGCTCAATTATGGAATTAAGCCAAATGCATGTTAATAAATAAATGGATTAAGAAATCAAGGTGTACATATACAGTGGAGTTCAACTCAGCCATAAAAAAAGAATGAAATTGTCACACTTAATAGTAAATGGATGGAAATGGGGAATATCATGCTAAGTGACATAAGCCAAATTCAGGAGCCAAATTCAGGACCTTAAATTTCTCTCATATGCAGAAATTAGAGTAAAATAAAAGAAAGGGGAAAGGATGGACAGGATAACATAAAGGAAAGATCAGTAATGTAGAAATAGGAGATCAAGAAGCAGAGTAGAGGGATAGGAAAAGGGAATCAAAAGAGAGTAAATTCTTAAAAAAATCATATTATGTGCATAGGTAAATGCATGACAACTAAGTTCAATTTTATGTATAGGTAAAAAGTACTAATCAAATATAAATAAATACATTAAACAAAAAGAATTCTAGAAGAGTAGAAGAAGAAAAATGGGAGAGGGACGGAAGGATGAGAGGGAAAAAGGGAGGGAAAGGGGAGAGATCATGAACTGCAACTGAATTCCATGTGTATATGAGTTTGTCTGGATGAACCAAACAACTATGTATAGTTATTTATGTATAGTTATAAAGCTCTAGTAAAAAGAAAAAAGAAATAAAATCTGCCAATTTTAGCTCTAAGAGAAACAGAAACAAGATTTGTTCTATCTACTGTGGCAAAAAATAAAAATAAAAAACAGAATGTATTGAACAATGACACTCAAGACATGGAAATTATCTCCATGAATGGTCTAACTCATTGCTGAGGGGACATTTCCAGGCCACACTGTAGGGAGGGAGACCTCAATCATAGCAACCCAGAGAACTTCAGAGGGTGTCCCTTGAACACCTGCATGTTAGCAAGCTATCCAAATAAAGTGGGGAGGGTGCTGCCTGAAAACATTATAGAAAATAATGCTTCAGAGGGCTGGGGCTGGGGTTGGGCCTCAGTGGTGGAGCACTTGCCTTGCACGTGTGATGTATTGGGTTCGGTCCTCAGCGCCACATGAAAATAAATAAACAAAATAAATATTGTGTCCATCTACAACTATCTATCTATATCTATCTATCTATCTATCTATCTATCTATCTATATATATATATATAATTTAAAAAGAAAAAGAAAATAATGCTTCAGGTCCATGTGGAGTAGAGAATAGTGATACCCAATTGCCACAGTGGAAAACCTTATAATACATGGGGTATCAGAGAACAAGGCAAGTTCTTGCCCTAGTAGCAATATAAAAATGATATATATAGCATTATATAGTGATAAAATTCATTATAGACTTAAATGCTGCTGCTCCTGTCTAAGGGACTTTAGAGGTAAGCTCTAGAATGATAAATGATTTCTGAGTAACTTGTCTGCTTCCTCAAACAAATATCAAAGTATGGTAGGAAACAAAAATTCTTAGGCATGCAAAGAAACAAGAAAATACAGCCACCAATACTGAGGAGAAAAATAAAATCTGAAAAATAAATGACAGATTATAAAACTAGTGGGTAATGAAAGTAGCATTTATTATACATGCATCACATATATTTAAGAAACTAGGGAAAACTTATGGGAAAAAATTCAAATTCCTAGGGATAAATCCTAAAATGTTCAGGATTTAAAATGCACTGGTCAGATTAAAAGCAAATTGTGCATTACAGGAGAGAAGATTAATGAATCCAAAGACATTACAATATAAGCTCCCCAACGTAAAATATTTTAAAAAAGGCAAAAAACTCAATGAGAACATCCATAAACCATAGAACAACTTAAAGTAGTCAAACATACATGTAATTAGAATCTCCACAGGGATGAAACCTGTTAAGGTTTGGATATAAGGTATTCCCCCAAAAAAGCTCATGTAATGGACAGTGGAGGAATGTTGAGAAGTAAAACAATCAGATTATGATAGCCATAACTAATCAATGGATTAATGCACTGGATGGATTACTAATCTGAATGGAATTGTGGGTAATAACTAAAGGCAGGTGGGGTGTGGCTGGAGGAAGTAGGTCACTGGGGCATACCCTTTGGTATTACATCATGTCATCCTGGCTCCTTGCTTTTGCTCTGGGTCCTGGCTCCTAAAAGCTTAGCAATTTTCTTCCACCACACCTTTCTGCCATAATGTTCTGCCTCATCATGTACCCAGAGAAATGGAGTCAGCTGACCATGGACTGAGACCTCTAAAACCATAAGCACAAAATAAACTTGTCCTACTCTAAGTTGTTCTTGTCTGGTATTTGGGTGATAGCATGAAAACCTAATACAAGGCCAAAAAGAGTAATACAAGGCCAAAAAAATAATGATAGGAATAATAGTAGAAATTAAGAAATATTGTTAGTAACTTTTTCAAATTACACACTCGGCCATCTAATAAACTTAATGAACCCCAAGCACAAGAAACAGGTAAACTTTACATTCACTCACATCATAACCAATTGTCTAAAATCAGTGGTAAAGGTAAAGCCATAAAATCTGATAGGAAGAATATGAATTATGAAGAGAGGAACAAAGTCTAAGATGTCAGGGGCCCGGGTTGTAGCTCAGTGTTAGAGCACTTACCTAGCATGTGTGAGGCACTGGGTTTGACTCTGAGCTGGGTTTGATTCTCAGCACCATGAATAAATAAATCAATGAAAAATAAAGATCCATCAATAACTACAAAAAATTTTTTTAAAAGAAGATGTCAGTATGTTTGTTACCAGAAACATGAACATTACAGTACAGTAATTTTTAAAATATTTTTTTTAATTTTTAAAAATATTTTTAAGCTATAGATGGACACAATACCTTTCTTTTATTTACTTATTTTTATGTACTGCTGAGGATCAAACCCAGTGCCTCACAAGAGCAAGGCAATTGTTCTACCACTGAGCCACAACCCCAGCCGAAGAACAACATTTTTAAAGTAGCAAAAGAAAAACTATCTGTCAACATAAAATATTTTACCCAGAAAACAATCTCTTTTAAGATATTTTTTTCAGAAACAAAACTAAAATAATTCATCACCAGCAGAACTACACTGTAAGATATATATTTTTTTAAAAAATTGACCAGATGGAAAATGATAACAAAGTAAAACATGGATTGACACAAAGGAAAAATGAGCACCACAAATGCTAGTTATATGGTTAAATATAAATATTTTTCTCCTTAATTACATTTCTGTAAACAAAAGTTAATTGTGCAGGTGATATATATCAGTGGTAGAACACTTGCTTAGCATGTGTGAGGCTCTGAATTCAAGCATTGACACTGAAAAAAAAGACAATTGACTATTTAAGCAAAGCTAAATAATGAGTTTTATAATATATAAATGCAAGTATATTTCCTTGACACATAACAGTGTCAAGGAAAGGAGAAATGGACACATAATGTATAATGTTGTAATGTTCATATGCTATGCTTGAGGTAGTAAAATACTATTTGTAGATGCAGTCTCTCATGGGTCACTCATGTTAATATTTTCATGTGGTCAAGCCTTGGAGCTATGCCAAGAATAGCTCAAAATACTTTTTCCTGCTTCTTTTTTTTTCCTCAGAATTGTATGTGCACCAAGCAATATTGAGGAATGAGTTTTCTTCCTCTGGCAGAAATGACAATCTTGCTTATTGCTTGCTATGAAATAGTGAGCTCCCAAATTCAGGGTTCTTCATCTGTAACACAAACCACTGCCCATGTATGCATTCATCTGCTCCCCACATTGCCCTTGTGAGACTATGAAGGTAAAAGGAACCAAATATGCTGATGCTCATGTTGCTTATTGAACCATCAGTAAGAAAAAAATCTATTGCCTTAGATCTAGGGGTTTCATCTCCCCCTTCTAGCACTTATGAAACTATAACAGGATATTTTATTTATTAGCTTATAGGTGGGATAAAATAAAATTCAAGACCTGGCAGAGAACACTTAGAATTAACTGTAAAAAGTTAAAAATGTATATGATAAACCTTTAAAGTAAGCACTAAAATAATACAACAAAGATTTATATTTAATAAGTAAACAAAGGAAATAAAAAGAAATTTTAAAAATGATCCAAGCCAGGTGCCTGTGGTATGTACCAGTAATCTCAGCTACTCAGGAGATTGAGACAGGAGGAGTACAAGTTTGAGGCCAGTCTGGCTAACATAGTGAGACACTGTCTTGGGGGAAAAAAATCTATAAGGTGGCACAGAAAAAGGAAAAGGGGAACAAATAAATTATGAGGCAAACAGAATGAATACAAGATTACAAACTTAAACATAACCATATTAATAAGTTTTAAAAATGTAAATCATCTAACCAAACCAATTTAAAGTTGGAACTTCTCAAATTGGATAAAATTATAAGACCCAGACATATGCTGTCTTCCAAGAAACATGTTTACCTGATATGATACAAATGAATTAACAGAAAAAGGATGGAGGAATATATGGTACATAAACATGGATCAAAAGTCATTTGGAATGGTTATATTAATATCAGACTAAGTAGAGTTCAGACAAAAGAATACTAACAAGGGTAAAGGGTCATTTCATAATAATGCCATTTATTTTTGTTATACGGAAATTACAGTCCTGTGCTTATAAACCTAACAACAGAGCTTTAATATATTTGAAGCAAGGACTCATAGAAGAGCAAGAAGAAATAGAAAAATGTGCCATTATGTCTGGATATTTATAGTACCTTTCTCAATAATTAACTGTACATGCAGATGAAAATCAGTAAGGGTATAGAAATCTTGAAAATTGCTACCAACCAACAATAACTAACTGACATTTATAGAGCACTTCACTTGATAGCAGATCAAATGCTTTCCAGAATATTTACCAAGATAGACATCCTGGGCCACAAAACAAGCCTAAGTAGATTTATTTATTTTTTATTTTTATTTTATCAGTTCTTTTTAGTTATATACATGACAGTAGACTCTATTTTGACATAATTAAACAAGCATGGAATATATCTTATTCTCATTCTGACCCCAGTATCCTTCCCCTTCTCTTTCACACCCTGCTCCCTTCCCTCTACTGATCTTTCTGCCATTTACCCATAGTTATTTTTTAAATTCATTTTTTGTGGACAGACAAGATGGTGAGATTCACTGTGATGTATTCATATATGTACATAGGAAAGTTCTGTCAGATTCATTTCACTGTCTTTCCTATCCTCCCTTCTACTTCATTCCCCTTTGTTTAATCCACTGAACTGCTATCTCACCCCCTTTTGTAGATTAGCTTCTACATATCAGAGAAAACAGTCTCCAGATCCATCCATTTACCAGCAAATGTCATAAAGCCATTCTTCTATATGTCTGAGTAATATTCCATTGTGTATATGTACCACAGTACCACATTTTCTTTATCCATCCATCTGTTGAAAAGCACCTAAATTGGCTTCATAGCTTAGCTCTTGTGAATTGTGCAGCTATAAACATTGGTGTGGTTGCATTACTGTACTATGCTGATTTTAGATTTCTTGGGAATCTCCATACTGCTTTCCATAGTGGTTGTACCAATTTGAAGTCCCTCCAGCAATGTATGAGTGTACCTTTTCCCCCAAATCCTTGCCAACATTTATTGTTGCTTGTATTCTGGATAATTGTCATTCTTGTTGGAGTGAAAGCTCAGTATAGTTTTAATTTTTATCTCTCTAATTGCTGGAGATGTTGAACATTTTTCATATATTTGTTGACCATTCTTAGTTCATCTTTTCAGAAGTGTTCCTTTGATCATTTATGGATTGGGTCATTTGATTTTTGGTGATAAGTTTTTTGAGTTCTTTGTGTATTCTTGATATTAACACCCTCTCTGAACAGCAGGAGGCAAAGATTTTCTCCCATTCTATAGGCTCACTCTTCACACACTTGATTGTTTCCTTTGCTGTAAAAAAGCTTTTTAGTTTGATGCCATCTCATTTATTAATTTTTTATTTTACTCTCATACTTTAGGAATCTTCTTCAAGAAGTCAGTTCCTAGGGCTGGGATTGTGGCTCAGTGGCAGAACACTTGCCTCGCATGAATGAGGCACTGGGTTCAATCCTCAGCACCACATATAAATAAATAAATAAATAAATAAATAAATAAATAAATAAAATGAAGGTATTGTGTCCATCTACAACTAAAAAAATAGATTAAAAAAAGAAGTCAGTTCCTGAGCAAATATGTTGGAATGTTGGGCCTACAGTTTTTTTTAAAAATTTGTTCTTACTAGATATATATGCCAATAGAATGTATTTTGACATAGTATGCATATATATAGTATAACTTCCCATTCTTTTGGTTGTACATGATGTAGAATTACATTGGTTGTGTATTCATTTACACGTACAGGAAAGAAATGTTCAGTTCATTCTACTATCTTCTCTATTCCCATCCCACCTCCATTCCCTGCATTCCCCTTTGTTTAACCCAAAATATTTCTATTCTTCCCTTCCACCCCCTTATTTTGAGTTATCAGAGAGAAAATTTGGCATTTGTTTTTTGGGGTTTGGCTTTTTTCACTTAGCCTAATAGTCTTGAGTTCTATTCATTCAATGGCAAATGCCATAATTTTATTTCTCTTCATGGTTGAGTAGTATTCCATTGTGTGTATATACCACATCTTATTTATCCATTCATCTATTGAAGGGCACTTAAGCTGATTCCATAGTTTAGCTATTGTGAATTGAGCTGCTATAAACATTGATGGGGCTGTGTCACTGTAGTATGCTGATTTTAAGTCCTTTGGGTATAAATCTAGGAGTGGGATAACTGAATCAAATGGTGATTTCATTTCAAGTTCTAGAGGTGCAGAGTTTCTGGTCTAATTCCTATGTTTTTGAGATATATATATATATATATATCTTTTTTCCTTATCACTCTCATATGTGTACACACACACATATATCTCAATGTATGTATCCTCTTTGTGTGTGTGTTTGTGTGTGTGTATTTTATACATAAAATACACACACACACACAAACACGTAACAAAGTGGACTTAACGCATGAATAAAAAGTCAGTTCAGCATATGAAAATCAGTCTACATAATACACCACTTTAATTAAGTAAAGAGGCAAAATGAGATGATCTCAATATAGTCTAAGTCTCAAAATCTGACAAAATGCACCATCTTTTCATGATTATAAAATACACTAAAATAAGAATAAAAGGAAGCCTTCTCAATATGATAAAGGGAATTTATGAAAAACACACAGCTAACTTAATAATGAGAGACTGACATCTTTACCCCTTACATCAGAAACAATACAAGAATGACCACTCAAATCATGACTAATTCAGAACAATTAGAGAAAAATTCATCCATACTGGAAAGAAAGACATAAAATTATTTTTTGTTTGAATTTGATATATTATATATACAGAATCCTAAATAAGTTAAGTTTTGCAGAACATAAGATCAGCATACAAAAAGCAGTTTTATTTATACACCCTAGTAATGAACAACCTGAAAATGAAATTTGGGAAACAATTCCATTTCCAGTAGCATAGAAAAGAATAAAATGCTTTGGAATAAATTTAGTCAAAGAAGTATAAACCTTATACACTGCAAATTATAAAATATAATTAAAATAAATTTTTATAAATCTAAATCAATGGATAACATTGTGTTCATGGCCTGAAAAACTTAATTGTCAAGAAAACATTATTCCCAAACAGATACACACTGGATATCATACCAAATTGGTCTATAGATTCAAACAATCCTTATCAAAATTCCAAAAGTCTTTTTATAGAAACAGACAAGATTATCCTAAAATTTATATAAAAATTCAAAGGATGCTAAATAGCCAAAACAGTTTCAAAAGAAGAGAGTTGGAGAACTCACACTCTCCAATTTCAAAACCAACTACAAAACTACAGCAATCAAGTGAGTGTGGTACTGGCACAAGGACAGACACACAGAACAAAGGAATAGTACTGAAATAATGCTGCACCATATGTTTAATTGATTTTGGACAAGGAGGTCACTGCCACTCAATAGAGAAAAAAACAGTCTTTTCAACAAATGTGTCTGGGATAACTGAATATCCACATGCAAAATAATTAATTGGGTCCTTCATACCACATGAAAATTAATTCAAAATAGGTCAAAAAAATAAATATAAGAGCTCAAAGTATAAAACTAGAAAACTTAGGTATATATCTTTGTAATCTTGGATAATCAACATTTTCTATGCCTATCAAATCTTAACAGGTCTATCAACATTTCCACCTCTACCTCTTTCAATGTATTCTAACTTTAGAAACCATTCCTAGGTATGCCTATAGCTCTAGCTCTATCTTCTCAAGAACAGACTAATTTCTGACACTATTCCTTAGCCTCAGACACTATTGTGCAAGTTATTTTTAATTAGTGCAATAAATTGATCTGTTTCAATCACTGGCTTTCATCAAATGCTATTTTTGTCTTGGTTCATGAACTCACAGCTCCATGGTCCACTCTGAAATACGCACTCTGGTCTCACTCCAATATTCGTGCTCTTCTAGTTCTGATTTATACTAAAACACATCTGATCATAGATATTTTTCATTGAACAGAAAATTCCAGGCTTAAATTAAATGCATGTGTTGAGCATAATGAATCCAAAAGGCTTTCATTTGGTTTTTCAAACTATTATAATTTAAGAAAAAATAAGCAACATCATCTTTTAGGTGATCATTTTGTAAATTTTATAAGTGGTAAACATTTTATTAAATATTCCTAAAATTAACAGTTAAACAATAGAAATTGAATATTGACATTTTAATAACACTTTATCACTGACATATAAAATATTTTAATGTAATCCATTATAGTCCCTAAATTCAAATGTACAACATTCTTAACCTTCATCAATTTCCAGTGAAGTTGGAATAAGGGGTACTGAATATTTAGAAATACAAATGAGCAGACCATGGTGGAACACATCTGTAATCCCATCTGCTTGGGAGGCTGAGGCAAGAGGATCACAAGTTTCAGGTCAGCCTCAGAAACTTAGCAAGGCCCTGTTTTAAAAAGTAAAAAGACAGGGGATGTGGCTCAGTGGTTAAGTACCCCTGGTATCAAAAAATTAAAAAAATAAAAAGTAAAAGTAAAAAGAAGAACTTGAATTTTCAGGGATAAGCATATGTATTTAGAATACAAAAATTTATTACACTGAGAGGCCGGGAAGGAACCTATTTGTTGGTATTTGATACCAATTTAGAGATTCCCTCCTAGTCTGATGTGATCAAATAATGAGTTGAAATGATCTTTCCTTAATAATAAACTTTCCATTGATTAGTTAGGACAGAGAAGACACAGTCTCATCATTCTCTGAGTTGAATTTATTTCTGGAAGCTATGATGAGATTTTAAGCTAGAAATTGGTTTTAAGTTATGTCACATGGGGAGATCATTGCCTATATATGTCATTCTTATTTTTTTCCCTTGATTTTCTTTTTTTTCTATATATGTCATTCTTGATAAGAGCTGTAACTAGCAAGTGACGCCACACAGGAGTTGACACTCAAATATATTCTCTGTGACAACCTGAGGTAATAGAGCACAGATTCTTGTCCCCACATTGAGGATGAATGGCACCTACTGACACCCACAGATGAAATATAGGCCCCTCCAAAACGAATTTGAGTACCTGCCTATTGTTGGGGTATGGCCATGAATTTCTACTCTGCTGTACCCTGCCTGAAGAAGCAAAAACTGTGAACTTTACCCTAAGCCAGGGACCCTCCTTTTCTTTCTTGAGTCAAAAATTGGCAGGAGCAGCAATGAGTTCCAATTTTATTTATATATCTGTATATTCTGTGTAAGAATCTTCTCAGGTAAAGGAAAAATAGATCTTTAGTTTTATCCTTAGAAATAAGATCTTAGTCTTTGACAGCTAAAACACCCACACCCACTCTTTCATTTTTAACATGAAGAAAATTTTTGATTTAATAGTTGGAAACTAACTTGCCAAGGTCACATACCATGTATAGTATAGAAACTAAGAATTCTTATAAATTTGGATCTCATACTTTTATTATAACTTCATGTTATAAGATCATAAAATATGCAAAATATTATTAATTTAAATAAAGGAGGCAATGATCTGAAAAGCAGAATTAATAGAAAATAAAATGAAAAGGCCAAAAATATAAGAAACCACAGAGGAATAGTGGTATATTTTATGCTTAAGAATTAGAAAACTCATTATTGGTAAGAAATCAAGTTGTCCCAACTTGATGTGTTATCCAAGTCAAAATCTAGTCCACATTGTAGCAGGCTAGTTTATAGAGATTGACAACATTATTATAAAGTTTATATGGAAAGACAAAGAATTCAAAATAGCCAACACAATTTTGAAAAAAAAAAGAGCAAAGAGGGTTGACATTGACTTCAAAACTGACTGGAAGATATAGCTTACACATAGAAGTGATAATATGTGGTATTTTGGGATTTTGGCTTGACTTATTTCACTTACTCTCATGTCCCTCAATTCTATCCATGTTGCCATAAATGATAGAGTTTTGTTTTTCATGTCTGAATAATATTCCATTATGTTTATTTGCCACATTTTCTACATACATTCATCTGTTAGTGAATACCTAGGTTCATCCCATATCTTTGCCATTATAAAGAATGCTTCAATAAGCCTGGGAGTCCTGAAATCTCCTCAATATGCTGATTTTTTTCCTTTGATATATATTGAATATTGAAATTGATGGATCATATGGTGGGTCTATTTCTAGTTTTTTGAGAAACTCCAATATTGTTTTCCATAATAAATGTACTGATTTACATTTCTACCAACAGTGCATGAGAGTTCTCTTTGGTTTCTTGTCAGGACTTGCAAAATTTTGTGTTTTTGATAATGACCATTCTAACTGGAGTGATATGATATCTTATTGTGGTTTTGATTTGCATTGCCCTGATGATTAGTGATTCTTAGCAGTTTTCATACATTTACCAATCATTTGTATATCTTCATTACAAAATATTTATTCAGGGTCAGACATGGTGGCGCATGTCTGTAATCCCAGAGGCTTGGGAGGCTGAGGCAGGAGGATCCAGAGTTCAAACCAGTCTCAGCAAAGGCAAGATGCCAAGTAACTCAGTGAGAGCCTATCTCTAAGTAAAATTCATAATAGGGCTGGGGTTGTGCATCAGTGCTCGAATGCCCCTGAGTACAATCCCTGGTCCAAAAAAAAGAAAAAAAAATTTATTCAGAACATTTTTTTAGAAACAATTGCTTTTGATGATTAAAGAAGAAATGAACAGGTACTTACATAAAGAAGAGTGAGATAAATAAAAATTCACAGAACTAGAGATACAAAAATCAACAATTAGTAAAATTATAGGTGACTTAATGAACAAAAGAGGTAGAGACCTGGGTTCCCGGTTCAGCTCTGTATCTGGCTAAAATTGAACTCTAAACAAGTCTACTAATTTCACTGTTCCATTTGTGAGTTGATGTAAATTTTGTAGACCATTTCAGATTTCAAACAAAAACAATAAGAGATCAAGAGCTATTGCACAGTTGGGTGAATGTCAATAACAATAACATAGCGCACATTTCAAAAAGCTAGAAGAAAGTTTTTTTTTTAAGTTTTCACTACAATAAAACAATAGATATTTGAAGATATAAATATGTTTAACCCGATTTAAACATGATGTAAAGTATACATGTATCAAAATGTTACATGGTACCCAATTAATACATGAAAACTTTATGATTTTACATATCGGTTAAAATACATTTGAAAAAACTGAAGAGAAATAGCTCTAGAAAAAAAGTTGATAGATTTACGGAGTCTCCCTCTTTGATGTCATTACTTTGGACTCCAAAACATCTCAGAACCCCAGGTGATGCCCGGACTCTTGGTGGGCAGGAGAGTGTTTGAAAAGGAAATTACAGGGCTGGGATCATGGCTTAGTGGTAGAGCAGCTGCCTAGCACCACATTAAAATAAATAAATAAATAAATAAAATCAAGGTATTGTGTCCAACTACAACTAAAAAATAAATATTAAAAAAAAGAAAAGGCAAGTACAGAAAATACAGAGAAAACTGGCTTATATGAAAACAGAAAGTGACTGTTTATGACTTAAAGTTCTCCTGAGGGACTGAAATGATGCAAATGAATACAACCAACTAGACAATCATGAATGTGATCTCTTTTGCTAAAATAGTAGCTCTCTGAAGACTGAAGGACTTGGCTGATTATGGAAAATTGAGTTTATAGAAAGTGTCCCCAGTTTGTACCTCTATACTGACATCTCATTCAATTGCACTTTTAACTGTTATTGAGATAGTTTCATGCTAGTAAGTTGAAAATTTTGTGGGAGTAATAAGGGAAATTCATTTTGGTCATTAACTACTCCCTAAAGGTTTCTATTTGAATGTTGCATCTCACAGAAGCCAAAACGAAAGTTGTATAAAAATTCCTGTTAAATTGCAGAATCCTGTTTGTCTCCCTTTTCTGAGAAAATCTGCTTAAGGTAATATTGGCAATGACAATAATGTCCTTTTTACCTAATTGCCATCATTATGAGTTTTAAATGAAAACAGGAGTGATTAAGAGTTTATACTAAAAGTTAGGTTGCATAAATTATTACCTGAAAACCTGCTAACTACTCAGGGACTCCTCTCAGGCTGGTCAGTGAATTTTCTGCAACTATCTTAGCATGAAAGAGTGACAAGTTATTCATAGCATTCATTATGCTAATGTAAAATGTGATTGAATAAGAATGTAAATACTTTGCACACTGAAAAATTAAGAATATATGGTTTTCTTCATATAATTTGGAAGAAATTAGAAGAGTTAAAGAAAAGATTAAGAAAAAGGAAGGCTAGACCTAAAAAAAAAAAATCAAATAGGGAAAGGAAGTGGGTAAATGAGAAGCAATTATTTTATAGAATTTTTAAGTTTTGTAATTTAAATATCAAATCTGATTTCTCTGATTTGGTAATAGCCAAGATACAACTTTGAGGGCTGGGGCTGTAGCTCAGTGGTAGAGCGCTTGCATCTCACGTTTGAGGCATTGGGTTTGATCCTCAGCACCACATTAAAAATAAATGAACAAATAAAGATATCATGTCCATCTACAACTAAAAAAATTTTATAAAAAAAGGCACAACTTTGTTTTGAAAATATATTGACTAGATTCAGAGTTAATCACATGGGGAAAATAATCTTTTGAGTGCTCATGAAAAACAAGATGGCCAAATAAGTAACAAAATTTAAGATTCATCACAAAATGTTCCAGAATACCTAGATCAAATGTATACCAGGGGAAAAAATATTTGAAAGTATCCTTAATTTGAATCTCAAGAGCTTTTATTATTTTTTTTCCTTGCAAAGTTAAGACAATGAAACAAAGAGACAAGCATCTGCTTCTATCCTCAGGGCTTCTAGTCCCTTTCTATTTCGTGCAGCTGCATAGGCAATCTCTTGTTCTTTGCAAGGCTTCACCTAAAGAAACATACCTCTCTCCTCAAAAAAGCTTATACACCAAAAATTGGACTTAAGAATTATGGCGAAAGAGGAATGATCCATATTTTATATGTAACTTTTATATTTTTGATTCCCACATGGCAATATTAGCAAGCAAATCATTAATACAATTCTGAACTATAATGTCCACCAAAATTTTTATGTATTTTATATTATTTTATCTTCACAACATACTTGAGGATAATTATAATGCTCATTGAACTAGTAGCCCATTAGCTATCTCAATTAATGAGAACAATATCAAGCATCTGGAGATAAGCAATAGATAAATAAATAATTTTAATTAAATTAAGGTCTGGAAAGGTCATATGATAAAATTCTTTTTGCTTCACTATTAGAAGATAGTTTCAGTTTTATTCCAAGCCTACTTATTTTTACATTTGACATAAATTTAAGAAAATAAAGGCTAGGGCTATAGCTCAGAGGTAGTGTTACGTAACAGGCATAAAGCCCAGGGTTCACTCCCCAATAGAGAGAGAGAGAGAGAGAGAGAGAGAGAGAGAGAGAGAGAATGATTAGGAAAACAGCTGGAGATATATAGGAAAAAGGAATGATAGTCTACTATTGATGGACACATTGAAAAGTAGTGGTCTGATGCAAAACTCCTCAACAGAATATTAGCCAACCAAATCCAACAGCCTATTAAAAGAATTATTCTTCATGATCAAGTAGAATCCATTCCCAGTACACACAGAGGTTTCTATATATATATATAGATATATATATATATATATATATATATATATATATATATATATAGATATATAGATATATAGATATATATATATCAACAGAATGAAAGGGGAAAATACATTCATCTCAATAGATGCAGAAAACACATTTGACAAGATTCAATATTTCTTTAGGATAAACATTCTGAAAAAATGAGGTATAAAAAGGATATATTTCAACATGATAAAGACCATATATAACAAGCCAACAGTGCCATACTGAATGGGGAAGACAAGGATTCCCACTTTTACCACTTTTATTCAACATAGTCCTGGGAGAGTCAGCCAGAATAACAGGCAAGAGAAGGAAACAAAGGGCATTCAAATTGGAAAGAAAAAGTCAAATTGTCACTGTCTGCAGATGACGTGGCCTTATATATAGAAAACTCGGAAGATGACACCAAACAATTTGAATATATTAATTCAACAAAGTTCCAGAAAATCAGTAGCAGTTCTACATGGAAGCAGTGAATTATCTGACATAGAAATCAAGAAAGTAATCCAATTTTAACAAATAACTACAAAAATAAAATGCCTAAGAATAAATTTAACCAGAAATGAAAGATCTCTACAATAAAAATGATTAAACATTATTGAATGAAATTAAAGAGAACACAAAAACAATGGAAAGATATCCCATGTTCATGGGTTGGAAGAATCAATATTCTTAAAATTTCCATGTCACCTAAAGCAACTTACAGATTCAATTAAACAACTATAAAAATACCAATAACTTTCTTTACAGAATTAGAAACAAACAGATCAAAAATTTGTATGAAACACACACACACAGAAGAACTGAGTAGCCACAGTTATCTTGAGCAAAAAGTAAAACAACAACAACAACAACAAAAAGCAGGAAACATTATACTCCCAAACTTCAAAATATCCTACAAAGCAATAATAATTAAAATAGCATTGTACTGTCATACATACAGATATAGACCAATAGAACAAAATAAACTAGAAATAAACATATGCATCTACAGCCAACTGAGTTTTGACAGAGGTTCTAAAAGCATGCATTGGACAAAGGGCAGTCTTTAAAAAAATGATTCTGTGAAAATTGGATATCCACTTGCAAAAGACTGAAACTAGTAGACCCCTGCGTTAGTCAGCTTTCATTGCTGAGACAAAATACCCAAGAAAAACAACTTAAGGGAAGATTTATTTTGGCTCTCAGTTTCACAGGTTTCATTCAGTGATCAACTGAATAAAATAAAATCCTCTTTTGGATCAGAGGCAAAGCAGAGTGTCAAGGCAGAAGGGTGTGACAGAGGAAAGTTGCTTAGTTCCTATCAGCTGGGAAGCCAAGAAAGACAAATGGGAGCAAGAGGCCAGGGATAACATAATAGCCTTCCAGAGCATATCCTCAATGATCTACTTCTTCCAAATAGGCCCTACCTTATACAGTCTCTACTACTTCCCAATAATGTCATCAAATTATCAACCCATCAATACATTAGTTCACCAATGAGGATCATGAGATCTCATAATCCAATCACTTCCCAAGAGTCCCACCTCTAAACACTGTTGCATTTGAGACCAAACTTTCAACACATGGGCCTTTGGGGGACATTCCAGATACAAACCACAGTAATTGCTATCTCTCATCAGTTACAATCAACTCAAAATGGATTAAAGACTTAAATATAAGGCCTGAAACATGAAACCTCTTAGAGGAAAACATAAGGGAATGCTTCATGGCACTGGAATGGGAAAGAAGACCTCAAAAGCAAGGAAACTAAAGTAAACAGAGACAAATGGCATTACATAAAAATAAAAGACTTCTGAAGAGATAAAGGAATGAAGAAACAACCTGCAGAATGGAGTATATATTTGCAAACCATACATGTGACATGGAGTTAATACAAAGAGGACCTCCAAACACTCAATAGCAAAACAACAAATAACCTAATTAAAAATGGGCAATAGATTTAGACATTTCTTGAAAGACATACAAATGGCCAAAAGGTATATGAAAAAAGATACCCAACATCATTACCCATCAATAAAATGAAAATCACAACCCACAATGACATATCACCTCATGTCAGTAAGAATGATTGTTATCAAAAAGACTAAAGATGGGAAAAAAGGCACACTCATACATTCAGACTGCAAATTGGTGCAGCCAATATGGAAAGAAGTATGGAGATTCCTTGGAAATCTGGGAATGAAACCACCCCAGCTATCCCTCTCCTCAGACAATACCCAAAGGACTTAAAAACAGCATACTACAGGGACACAGCCACATCAATGTTTATAGCAGCACAATTCACAACAGCTAAACTGTGGAGCCAACCTAGATGCCCTCCAGTGGATTAATGGATTAAAAAAAATGTGGCATATATACACAATTTTAGAATTTTACTCAGCAATAAAAAAGAATAAAATCATGGCATTTGCAGGTAAATGGATGGCATTGGAGAAGATAATCCTAAGTGAAGTTAGCCAATCCCAAAAAAACAAATGCCGAATGTTTTCTCTGATATAAGGAGGCTGACTCATAGTCGGGTAGGGAAGGGGAGCATGGGAGGATTAGATGAATTCTAGATAGGAAAGAGGGATGGGAGGGAAAGGGAGGGGGAAGGGTATTAGCAAGGATAGTGGAATGTGATAGACATCATTATCCAAACTACATGTATGAAGACATGAATTGGTGTGAACATACTTTATATACAGAGGTGTGAAAATTGTTCTATATTTGTAGTAAGAATTGTGATGCATTCCGCTGTCGTGTATTTAAAAAATAAAACCAATAAAAAAGACTAAAGATAATGAATACTGGTAGGATGTGGAGAAATGGGTACCTTTGAACACTGTTGGTGGGAATACTAATACTAATACAGCCATTATTGAAAATAGGGTGGCTTAAAAAAATTTAAATACAAGTACTATATACACTAGCAGGTATATAGCCAAAGGAACTGAAATTTTGCGTAGAATATTGGTTACCAGAGGTTAGGGGCTGTAGAAGTCTAGTGGATGGTAGGGAGCTATCAACCAAATCAGTGGGTACTAAGTTACAGTTAGGCGTAAGTAATGGGAACTACAGATCACAATAATGCACTGTATTGTCAGTGTAGCAGAATATAATTTGGGTAGTCAGTTCAGTTTTAAAAGTAATAATAACAAAAAGTGTAATTTCTGAACTCTATACTTGTGACCAGGGATGATTTTGTAGATGTACAATCTATGCATCTGCACAAAGACCTTTGTGGCTTGTGGTTTAATGCCATTATGCCACCATATTGAAATGTTTTTATAGTTTTTGAACATGGAGTACTGCATTTTCAGTTTGTAATAGACCCGGCAAATTATGCAGCCATTTCTACCTGAGTATGCAGAGTTAAACTTATGTGTACTCTGTAGTGTTTTGAACATTTTTGACATCTCTGCCTGATTTGAAACTTACCTATTGTACATAATCAATAAATTGTAGGAATGTATTAAAATCTCACACCAAATACTTATAGAAAAATTTTCTGTTGTTTCACAATTTGATAATATTGTTATCAGATTACATTTTAGAACCCCCCAAATTCTAAGTGGGAAAGTGGGTTAAAAAAATCCTTGTAGAATTGTATATTTTAAAGCCAAGTAATAATCGAATCCCTGCAGACTAAACAATATCACTTAGCAGCCCGCACAACGTGAAAGACTAAAAGCTTTTAATTAGACTTTTACTCAATAGGGGAGGAAAAATAATTTAAAAGACGAGGGCTAACACTGAATTGTTAGTTTTAACTTTGAACACAATGAAGAAACAATTTGGCTAAATTAGTTTAGCTGTGTATTCATTAGCCTTTAATAGAAATGTGAATGCAAACTGACTCCAGGTTATTGTACTTGGAGCCAGCTTTTTAATTAGTGATTGGCAAAATGTTTATCTAGTTTGTTGTTGGAATGTTGAACCATTTACACAACAGGACTGTTGTAAACCTTTATGCAATCTTAATTGGATCTTTCAGGGGAACAAGATTTCATGTATATAAAATCACAAACTATAGTAATAAAGTTAGCTAATTTATATAGAACATGGGACTTAAAAAGAAAAAAGTTGCACTATGTGGCTCAATGAAGTGGAGAAATAGTTAATAGTTATTTAAAGTTAGTTAACTTGATGCTCAGTTGAACTTGGGCAAACCTTTGTTATCATTGACTTTGAAGTTGGACAGATCTGATTTCCAGGTGGTAGGTGGGTTACTAATTCTTTAACTTATTAGCTTCTCTGAGCAGCAGAAGTTTCCTCATCTGTAAAACAGGGATTATAAAATAGTCTTTGAAGAATTAAAGATAATATCCTAAATTAAAGTCCCTGTCACAGGCAGTCAATATATGGGAGCTGTCACCATCATTATCTTCTTCAGATCCTCTTTACTTTTCAAAATTTGAATTAAATATTTTTAAATAGAACTAATCATATGCTATAAAATTCAAACTGATACAAAATTCAAAATACATGAAAGGGGAAAGACAGAAAAGTAGACCATTCTTCATGAATAATGTGGAATATTATATGCATGGTTCAGTAGGTTATTACATCATAATTATGTTACATGGTTATATAATATAGTAGCAATTTACCTTAGGGATATTTTGTATCAATAAAAATGAAGCCTCCTTATCTCTTTTAATGGCAATGTAGATAACTATAATTAATATTAAGGCATTATTGTTGAAAAAATTATGTTATTATACCCTTTTGTAGTATAAATATTCTGAAGTAAGTATCTTTTGCATAGACAATTTTGAACATATGTGAATATAGTCATACAACATTCTCCAGTAACTTTGTTTAGTGGTAAATGGTTTGCTTAGTATTTCTAACTTTCTAAAATCCTTTTCAGCAATTTATACTTCTAAGTACTCACATTTCTATTCAAAATTATACTCATATTTTCTTCCATTCATATTTTCATATATAATTTCTTATTTATTATAGTGTTTTATGATTCCTTAATTTCCCCCAAATGCATTTTCTAATTTATTGATTAAATAAGTTAACATCCTTTTCTTATATTGTCTTCTTATAAATTTCAATGATATAAAGCTTTTTCCCCAAAACAGGCTTGTATTTATTATTTATTTTGGACACTGCTTTCTAATTTTAGTGTTCTGCATTTTTTTCTTTGTGAATTCCTTTGTTCTGCTACCATTTAACTATTTTTTCTTATTTTTATAAATTTTTAAGTATACATAATTCCTCTGAGTATTATTTTAGCTCTATACAGCTGATTATGCTGGATAGTATTACAATTATTATTTTGTATACATTCTGAAATTCTGATTAGAAGTTCCTTCAATCACAAGAATTTTGCAAATTTGTAAATTTTAAGTTGAAAGGACTTTTATTTTCTACTTTTACTTTCCTCTAAGCAGAGAATGCTTCTTTCTATTTTACAAAATTTATTTTTCATCATTGTGTATTATGAGTACTTTTAAAAAAGGTACATACTGTTTTCTTTCAATAGTTTGATATATAAACAATACACACACACACACACACACACACATACACACACATATTCAAGTAGATCTAGTTAATTTTCCTATACCTCTTCTTATTTTTCATCCCATTAAATTTCCTATTTTCTGAAAAACATAAGTTAAAATATCCTGCTACCAATGCAATTCTGTATCATCTTATATGTTCTATATTTTGATCTATACTATTTTGTTTTTAGTTATTCATGAGTGTTAAATATTTATTGTGGGTTGTTATCAAAATTAATTTGCCTTTTTTGTCATATTGAGGCCTTTTGTTACACATTAAACCTTATGAAGACAGTGTTCATGAGATATGTTGGTTGGTTGATTGGTTTAAAATTGTCTGAAACACTTTTATGCATGCTTTCATTTTTTTTTTTTTATTGCTGGGAATCAAACCCAGAGCCTGTGACTGCTAGGCAAGCACTCTACCACTGAGAGGCAAACCCAGTCTTCTACTTTTTAAACTTACTTAAGACATTTTTTTTAAGTAATGTTCATGTATTCAGTGAAATAAAAAAAAATGAATACAGGAAAAAAATTAATAAAATGATGTATTTTCAGAAATACATAATAAAATTGATCAACTCTGAGATGTATTGAGAGACACTGAGGAAGAGAAAGACAGGAAAAGACAGAGACAGAGATACTGAAAATAAAATTATTTATATTAGATATGCTACAGGTCCTAGAGATAATGAAATGATTAAAAAAACATTAAAACTACATATCTGCCAATAAATTTGGTAACATAAAATAGACAAACTGTTTGAAAGACAAAAAAAATAACTGATTCAAGGAAAAATAGAAAATCTGTGTAGCACTGTATCTATTCTTGGGGAGACTGAAGGGAAAGGAGCACAAGGAACCTGTAGAGGTAATGAAAATGTTCTACATTTTAAGTATGATGATAGCTACATTGTTAAAACTCATGAGACTTTACACTTTTAGCCAATGTTTAATATATATATATATATATATATATATATATATATATATATCACATATACATACACATACCAATAAAATGGACTTATTTTAATTGAAAGCTGATCCTTTATATTGGAGATGAAAAAGATTCTATATGTGAATGACAGACTCTCCATGGGCACTTGGCTTGTAGTGGGGGATTTTACAGTGTAGATTCTAAGAGGAGACATGTAGCTAGATTGGAGATTTAGATTTTTTAATATATATTTTTTAGACATTGATGGACCTTTATTTTATTAATTTATTTATATGCAGTGCTGAGGATCAAACCCAGTGCTTCACACATGCTAGGCAAGCGCTCTACCACTGAGGCACAACCCCAGTCCCCTGGAGATTTAGATGTTTGAGTAGAGAGAGCTTATCTAATGAGGCTCATGACTTTCTTTCCCCACACAAAATTGTGAAGTTGGGCATAAGAGGATCAAGATTTGGTCAGCATAAGACACAGAAACTTATTTTGGGACATTTCCCTCAGGAACCATTATATGATATCTGACTTCTGAATGAAGCTGTAGGAAGGAAACTCCTACAAAATTGAATTTATTTCAATTTAAAGGAAATCATTTATTTCAAAGGAAAAATTGGTCTGTACATCACATTTTATCCTTTGTATGTGTGTGGATGTATGTTTATGCTTTATTTCATCTCTTTATTATTTTATTTTATCTTTTTAGTGTGTCCCTTAATTTTATTTACTTTTTATTAGCAAAGCCTATAGCTGGAAACATTGTTTCTATAATATAAAAACACTGAGTTTTCTATAGTATACTGATAACTATGATGTTGTGTCTGGATATGTAAGAAGATATTAAATTTGAGGGTCTTAAGTTTTCCCCAAGATACATGATAAGCCACTCAGTTGAATATAAAATGTTTTTTCATCATAAGTAGATACTAAGGTAAAATAAAGTTATTGTCAGATTTCTCTTTCTACAATACAGAAAGCAGATGCCTGTTCCTCTTTTCCTTGTTCTCCTCAGCTTATTCTTCCATTTATTTTCCTTAGTAACTAAAGAGGGTGTGCTAATTCAAGTAAGATAGATATAGGCTCAAATTATGGCTCTGTCTCTTACCCTTGTTCTTGAGTGACAGCTGTCTGATGCTCACATTTTTTTTTTCTATTGAAATGGGGAGAAGATTAATAGTGAGGGGCTGGGTTTGTGCCTCAGTCGTAGAATGTTTCCCTGGTATGTATGAGACACTGGGTTTGATCCTCAGTACCACATAAAAATAAATAAATGAAGGAATTGTGTGTATCTACAACTAAATTTTTTTAAAGATTAATAGAATAATGATTAACATTAAACAGAGACATGAGATGGGAGGGAAAGGGAGAGAAAAGGGAAATTGCATGGAAATGAAGGGAGACCCTCATTGCTATACAAAACTACACATAAGAGGTTGTGAGGGGAATGGGAAAATAAACAAGGAGAGAATGAATTACAGTAGATGGGGTAGAGAGAGAAGATGGGAGGGGAGGGGAGGGGGGATAGTAGGGGATAGGAAAGGTAGCAGAATACAACAATTACTTATAGGGCATTATGTAAAATTGTGGATGTGTAACCAACGTGATTCTGCAATCTGCATTTGGGGTAAAATTGGGAGTTCATAACCCACTTCAATCTAATGTATGAAATATGATATGTCAAGAGCTTTGTAATGTTGTGAACAACCAATAAAAAAAGATTAATAGAATAAAATAACGTTATTGTTCATGAGTGAGAGAATTCATAGATGCTGGGCACATAAGTAAGGCTTCATGGAAAAAATGACATTTAAACTATCACTTGTTTCACTGTTAGGTTATCAAGAGAAGGACAGAAGAATGCAGCATTTGAAGGAGGAATGTAGGTAAGAAACGGCTGATTATACTAGGTATATGCGAAGCAGTTATTTCAGTTTGTGTAAGGAGTGGGAAATTTTGAGAACTCTGAGAAATGCAATTACAAATTTAGGCTGGTATCAGATTACAGAAGATTTTTAATGTAGAAATGTAGAATTTGGAATTTATATGATAACTAATGAGTAGAAATGAGTCCACTGAGAGAACAATGGATCAGAATTGATCTTTAAGAAGAGTGTTCTGGTGATGATGGAAAGAACAAGTGGAGCTCAACAAACCAATTACATAATTCAAGTGAGTGGTAATTAAGAGTTTACATAAAATGAAGCCTCCAATCTGAAAAACCATCAGTGTAATAGTCATCTTTATTTCATGTACCATCACAAAATAACATAAAGCACTGCTAATGAAGCTGACACAATCCAAATAATATGCCATTGATTATAAAATGTGCTAGTTTCAAAGATGTTAACATTTGGACAAATACATATTAGAATTAATGAAATGAGGTAAAATTGCTTGCAATGAAAAGGACAGAGGCAAAAAGCTTTGACAGAATTTTATAACTGAATTATTGTAGATAAAGCAGGGCAGGAAGTAATCACACATGGTTATTATTGCCATCAGTATTTTTAAAAAAAAGTGGGGGGAGGGGCCAGGAAGAATGCCTATGGAACTTCTCAATGTTGCCAATAAAAAAGTTGGAAATGGCTGTTGAGAATGATATTGGAAATCACCTACTTAGGAGGTAATCACTGAAGCCACTGGAATATGTGATATCACCAAATATCAGATGATATAGAAAGAAGAGAATAGGACCACAGAAAGAAAGCTATGTTTTTGTAGGAGAAAAAAAAGAACAAATAAACCAACAAAAATGAGTAAAGAGTAGAAAACCAGTCATGCTAGGAGAAGGAAACCAAATTAGAGAAGAAGCAAGTTTACAGAAGAATGGACTGGCCATGAAAATCAGCGGTTATAGAAGGGTGAAGGAAGTCAAGTACTAAAAAAGAAGAAGAAAACCTGGCTCTGTTTCAGCCAAAGTTAATTAAATTAAGACTTTTATGTGCTGAAAAATTCTTTTAAAAAACATGCTGAACAGATTTTATGTTCTTTTCTTTTTTGAGAAATTTCCAGCATTTAAGAGGGACACATTTTATTTTAAAAGCTAGTATATAGGTGTTTAGAATCTGCCCCAAATTTTTAAAAGCTAATGCATGCAATTTACTAGTAATCTTAACTGAATCTCAAGCATAGCTGTCATAATAACTTCTCTAGTTCCCAGTACTACAGATGGTCATTAGAATTTTCAAAGAGAAAAAATAAATGTAGCATCCAATGTAAAAACAAAGAGTAAAACATTTCTCCAAATGAATAAATATTAATATGAATTGTATTACAAGTACTTTCTAACAGAGAATAAGGATACATGATATAGATTCTTCTAGAGCCATAAGCTCTACCTGGTCACACCTTTTCATAGAGAATATTTTCATTAAGAGGCAGTACCTCATGTTGTGTCCAGCATCTCACTCATCCCAAAAGCAACCTGTTTATGTCACATGAAGCAAATATTAGAATTTTGGGGTCTCCATGTATGTGTGAACTTTTTTTAAACTTTTTAGTTGTAAATGGACACAATACCTTTATTTATTTTTTATGTGGTGCTGAGGATCAAACCCAGTGCCTCACGAGTGTGAGACAGGTGCTCTACCACTGAGTCACAACTCCAGCCCCAGTGTATGAACTTTTTAAAAATTTTATTTATTCTAATTTGTTATACATGATAGCAGGATGCATTTCAATTCATAGTACACATATAGACCACAATTTTTCATGTCTCTTTACACAATGTAGAGTCACTCCATTCGTGTCTTCATACATTTACTTAGGGTAATGATGTCCATCTCATTCCACAGTCTTTCCTACCCCCATATCCCCTCCCTTTCCCTCCCTCTCTTTGCCCTATTCCTTCCATGCTCCTCCATTCCTTCCATGCTCCTCCCCACTGCCATTATAGATCAGCATCCACATATTAGAGAAAACATTCAGCCTTTGGTTTTTGGGGCTTGGCTTACTTCACTTAGCATGATATTCTCCAACTCCATCCATTTACCTGCAAATGCCATGATTTCATTCTCTTTTAATGCTGAGTAATATTCCATTGTGTATATATACCACAATTTCTTTATCCATTCATCTACAGAAGGGCATCTAGGTTGGTTCCACAATTTGGCTATTGTGAATTATGCTGCTATAAACATTGATGTGGCTGTGTCCCTGTAGTATGCTGTTTTTAAGTCCTTTGGGTATAAACCAAGGAGTGGGATAACTGGGTCAAATGGTGGTTCCCAGATTTCCAAGGAATCTCCATACTGCTTTTCATATTGGTTGCACCAATTTGCAGTCCCACCAGCAATATATGAGTGTGTCTTTTCCCCCACATCCTTGCCAACACTTATTGTTTGTATTCTTGATAGCTGCCATTCTGACTGGAGTGAGATGAAATATGAGAGTAGCTTTGATTTGCATTTCTCTAATTGCTAGAGATGTTGAACATTTTTTCATATTTTTGTTGATCAAATATAGAGCCTATAGAATGGGAGCAAATTTTTAGCATACACACATCACATAGAGCACTAATCTCCAGGATATATAAAGAACTCAAAAAACTTAACACTAAAAAAACAAATAACTCAATCAGTAAATGGGCCAAGGAACTGAACAGACACTTCTCAGAACATGTGAAATTCTTTAATACCATGTCGACTTTTTTCCAACTTCTTCCAATGAGAAGATAACCTATCATGTAAATTCATCCAAACCTGGACATTATTGTTCCTGAGGAAACTGTAAAAGTAAACTCACATCTATAATCACACCTAGGAAAAGAAAAGGAGGCTAAGGAGAAAAAAAATTACTCCATTCAAGTACCTCCATCTTGAACATTGGGTTTTTTTTTTTTTTTTTTTTTTTTTAGTTGTAGATGGACACAATATTTTTATTTTGTTTATTTTTATTTTTATGTGGTGCTGAGAATTGAACCTAGTACCTCACACCTGGTAGGAAAGCGCTCTACCTCTGAGCCACAACTCCAGCCCTTGAACATTTTCAAACTGTCCATGTCACAGTAAAACGTCATTGGGGAGATCTTGATGCAAAAAACATAGACTCAAGAAGGAGGAATGTCACTAACATTTGTTGAGCATTCAACTCTTAGCCAAATCTGTCAGATGCACTACATACATTATTTGATTTCATTCTGGAAACTACACAATGAGTTGTATACTATTAATCCCATTATAGGCTCTGTTAGTGAAGAAGTTATTTGTCCATAGCTATTTTGTTATAGATAAGGATTTAAACTCAGGTCTGTCATACTCCAAAATTCATGACCTTTTCCCTTTACAGTGTTACCTGCTTGAATACTTCGTGGAAGTGGTAAGCATATTAACAGGCAGATATTATGAAATATTTGTGTACATGAGGGCTCAGTCTCCTCTTTTTCATTATGGATTTCTACAGGCATCACATTCCCACCATGTGGTTCTGTGTGCTCATCTGTCAGCCAAAGAAGAATAACAAAAGCAAGAAATAAAACAACTGTTATGGGCCCCTAATCTGTGAAAATCTGTGAAAGAGGTATAGCAATATCTACTTCCTAATATTGTTGTAAAAATTAGAGCTCATTGATTTACTCAAAAAATATCTACTGAGCACATGTTCTATGCAAATCACTCAGTTATGTAAATCACCAAGCACTGTGCATGGCATATTCTGCTACTCTAAGGGCTTGGGCCTCATTTCAAGGGATCATACGATAACTAAAAAAAAAAAAAAAAAAAATCACTAAAGGAACTGCTCATGACTTCTGAAGGGTGTTCTTTACCTTTTGTTCTCTGGACTGTATAGTGATCACTAAAGATCATCAGTGGATGCTTTGCCATGTAGCTTTTCCACATAGCTGCATACCTGGGTAATGTTGCACTAATACACTGGGCCAAAAAGGCACCTGTATATTGACCACTACATTGCTCATTTTTCACAGCAAGCAAGAACTATTATACAAAGCCCTGCCCAACTCAGATTCTTATACAACCAATTGGTTTAATCATAGCTCAAATAAATATATTTGCATCCATCCTATGGAACTACACCCAACATCTGCTAGTCATAGATAAGACAAACTACAGTTGCAAAACCAACTGTTTTTTGGTAAGAAACTAGTCATAAGGAAAAAAAAAACGTATTTAAAAAAACTGAATGGTACTCCCCTGATCCTTGCCCCACCAACCACACACACTCAAACACAAAATTTCGAATAAGCAGCCATAAACAAAAGCTTTGATTAAAAACAAAATAAAATAAATGGAAAAAAATAGTACTGATTGTGGTGCTTTATATGCAAAAGTAACCAGCAAACTGTGGACATTTGTAACTAACAGTAGCTTTATTTCTACAATTCTTTGTCAAGAGTTAATATATAACATGTTAGCAAGCAGGGCTTTCCAGCAAGAAAAAATCATGTAATAAGAGCACAATTAACCCATTGAAATAAAAAACTGAAAGGATTTCAAGATATTATTTACATGCAAATAGAAATAGTTAATAATAAACCATTTTATCTAGTTTATAGAAGCATTAATTTGTATTAATTTACGTAGTATCTTAAATCTCAGCTTAGAACCTGGGCAAATTACTTGTCTTTTCCAGGACTCAGTGTTTTGATCTATAAAGTAGAAAGAATAACATTAAGATGATCCACATGAAATTGCTGAATATTCAACAACTTTTGACCTACAAAGAGGGCAATTTAATATGGTGTAGCCTAATAAATGACTTTTACATGTCTGCTGAGAGGATTACAGAAATACTCTGTGAAGAACACCTAGCACACCTCCTGAATACAATCAAGCCCACAACAATGTTCCCTCAATTTCCCCTCAGTTCCTCAAGGATGATGCTGACCTTGAGGTATAACCTATTCTCAACTTTCTGTTTTAGTGAAGATAGCCACAGAATGGAAAACTAAATGCTACAAATGATAATCAGGTACTGTAACAGCTGAATATAGGTAAAAATCATTCTAGCCTTCTAATTTTTCAGATAAGGAATCTAAATTTAGCCTTTAATAAAGAGTCCCTTCACCATCCTAGTTTAGGATCATGTTCTATAAACCTGTAATTTTCCTTACAGTGTTAATCTATCTAGAGGGCAAAGAATAGCTCTCAACCCCAAATTTAGGTGCCAAAACAACTTAAGAGCCTCTTCTGTGGTTGTTTTGAAATTTAAAAGATAATTTAACATCACTGGCAATTTAGAATGATATGAATATACTAAACATTATCCATTATCCATTTTATAAGGTTGAAGTTACTGAGAACATTTATTTAAATAGAGAATAGATTCCTAAAATACAGCTAAAACATCAAATTAACCATATAGATATTAATGCATTTTTCATGCTACCTACTTTAAATTTCTTTCCTTCATACTACTATTTATACCTCTTTAAGCCCCCCAAGGCTTACTTATTCCATGAAATATTCTAACATATTAATATAATTTTCACAAAACCTTTAAAAAGACAGAGAACCCTTTATTTTAGGCATACTTTTTAATATACTGTTTGTTATATCCAAAACAAGAATGTCCAAATAAGGATACCAGCAAAATAAGAATACCAACAGCAGGATAGAGCAGAATGCTATGACTTTTTCTATTAAGAAGTTCACTTACTTGTTAGCTTAATTAAAATTCTAGGCTTTGATTCAGAAAAATGTTGACTGAAGTTTAACCTCAAGTAGATACCAAACCAGCAGAATGCAATGTATTAATATGTGGTCACTAACAGTTGATGACCTTGGAAAGATCTGGTAGAAAGTAAAGAATATATTTTCTGAATGTAAAACATATGAATACCATAATATATTTTTCATGTGTTCATGCCTTGTTATTAGTGTTAATATATTACTTATGGAACTCAAATTGCAAAGCCATATTTTTTGCTAATGTTGTACATTAACAGGGCAACAACTCAGAAATGTAAAACTAGAACTGCTGTTCGTTTTCAACAAATAGAAAATAATTGTCTAGGTTTTCATTTGCAGTAGTAGCATTGTTACCCATAGATCAGTAGAAAAGCAAAGTGGAAAAAAACTTTAAGAAGGAAAAAAAAAAGAAAAAAAATTGCTTCAGAGCAATATTAATAACGGAAGTTAACAAGGACACCAAAGAGTCAGAATCATAGAACTTTTCTATCATTTGTTCCCAAAGTGTATTAAATGGTTATTATTTCTAGCTCTTGCGACCTAAGCAATTCTGACAGTTCTCATCTCCTCCATCAACTATGCTATACTCACTCCCTCGCAGAGCTGGTTATAAGTTCATTTTTTTCCTATCAAGTTAGCAAGAATAATACAAAAAGTTGCACTGTGAATTTTGCCTCTGATACCCTAGTCAACCAAATGTAAAAGTGGCATATGGCACAGAAGCAAGCTGCAGATGGCCCAACAACAGCCGTGCACATCTGGCACATAGCTGTTTGATTTTGTATTTGCCAACTTGCCAGATGACTCTTTCTGGAGAGAAGCCCAATAAGAGAAATTCACTCAACTTCCTTCTTCCACACACTCAATGTTTTAGCCACTTTTCTCACTCTCATCTCTACATCTCAAAACAGTCATGAATTCTTAGCCCTTCTAAAAGCAAGGAAAAAATTACTCTGATTCAGTTTGATGATAAATAGGACCCAGGTTCTCTGATTTTATAACCTCTGTAACCAATTCAGAGCTTTATCTTTGGAAACTACTTAAATAGCCTATAAAAAGGGAAGAACATTTGGCACAATGATTATGTAGTGGTATGAGTAACTGATAAAAACAGGAATATCACTTTCCCTCCAAAAGCTTTGCAGTTAGATATTAGAATCAAGCTGTCAAGATATTTTAAATCTCACCCAATTTGACACCAGGAATTCATTTGGAAATGAATATAAATCACTCTTTTGTTACAAAAATTATTTTATGGAGTAGAGAGATTCATATGTTCTAGGAAAACAGCATATACTGTCTTTAAATATGAATTATAAGCACAAGATGCCGGAGCTAGAAATAACCTAGTTAATTGTTGCTGATCCCCTACTATTAGTGACTCTCCCCATTTTTCAGACAATGTGACTGATCTTTGTAGTTATATGACTTTTTTGGCTAATAATATTTGAGTGCACATGACATGTGCCAGTTCCACTGGAATCTTTAAAAGCCAGAGTGAGTGATTTTCCACATTTTCTTCCTGCTGATGAAGTGACTGTTTAGAAGGAACTACAATCAACCTAGGTCTCTAAATTTACTTCAATGAGTAGGGCTTTGCTACCAACTCATTTTGCATATACAGACTGAATGAGAAACTTTTGTTAACCATAGAGATTTGGAAGTTTTTTACTGCACCAATGACCTATCCTCACTAGTTCAAAGTCAACTATAAATTTGATTATTATATTCATCTCAACTTTGAGAATAATGAAAAAAATAGAATAAAAGTATTTCTTAGGAAAACAACCTTACAGTGATATGACCGCATTTTATTGAGAAGTCTAGAGACTTGTTTCTGACCTAATTATACCCCTTTTTTCTTGCTGGGCCACAAAGAGAAATGAAATTAGAGAAACTGGGGGGAAAATGGAACTTTTATACTACAATATTATAATCAAACATTGAATATCTTTCCATGCTATTGTAAGATCTGAAGCTTAACAGTAGCACCACTGGGGCCTCTAGAAACAAAATTTTCTGCATGTTCCTAGCACAAAACAGAAAGCATAAAAATTCCAAGGGATTTATTTTCTGGGGAGGGGAAGTACCAGGGATTGAACTTGGGGGGCACTCAACCACTGAGCCACATCCCCAACCCTACTTTGTATTTTATTTAGAGACAGGGTCTCACTGAGTTGCTTAGCACCTCACTTTTGCTGAGGCTGGCTTTGAACCCTTGATCCTCCTGTCTCAGCCTCCCAAGCCACTGAGATTACAGGCATGAGCCACCACGCCCAGCTGGGATTTTTTTTTAAATTACAAGAAAAAAAAATGCTTGAGAAGGTATCAAGTTTTGTTGTTGGTGGAGGTGATGGTATTTTCATTTTAGAAATTCTAATCTTGACTTCTCTTGGGCTGATAAAAGCTAAAGAGCAGCCATCCCATTATAGATGACTGACTCTGAAACATTAGGTTCAGACATGCTACAGGTTTCTTTGTAACTAAACACGCCTCTCTGAATGCTTCTTCAGTGCCTCACATTAAACGTGTCCGAAATGAAAAAAAATGTCTTTTCAAACCTTTTTCTCCCACCATTATTCAAGTGTCTAAATCAAAGAGCTGTGATCCATTCTTGACTTCTCCATATTTTGTACTCTGCCAGATCCTGTCAATTCTCTAAATTTGTCCTATTCTTTCATCACCATTTCTGTGGCTCTAGCTCAAGATACTATCGTAGTTCATAAGGCTATTGCTAGAGTCAGTTATTGTCTCCTTGCATTCAGACTTTCCTCTTTCCAGGTTACCCCTTTGTGATTACCAGAGAGAACTTCAAGCATATCACTCCTCTGCTTGGCTCTAACTTCAATTTTTAGTTTTTACTCCTGTGGCTATCTATTTAATATTACAACAAGTTCATGGTAACAATATCTATTTATTGGTTTTCTTAATTTTTTCCTGTGTAGATATGCATTCTAATGTTGTAGCAATTTCCATTTTGTCTATTATAATAAGGGTTTTTGAATTTTGAGGGAGTGGGCAAAACTGGGTAAGGATAGTTCACAAATGACCCACAGATGATTCTGGCATTGTTAACTCTGGTTGAGAATAATTAGCTTATATAATAAAGTCTAAATGAATTATTATTATTATTGTTATTATTATTATTATTATTATTAGATACTGGGATTGAACCCAGTGTCATTTAACCACTGAGCCACATCCCCAGCCCTTTCTTATTTTTTTATTTTGAGACAGGGTCTTGCTAAGTTGCTAAGGGCCTTGCTAAGTTGCTGAGGCTGGCTTTAAACTTGTGATCCACTTGCCTCAGCCTCTCGAGTTGCTGGGATTACAAGTATATGCCACTGCACTGGCTAAATAAATTACCTTTACATAAAGGATGCTTCCTGGTCTAAGAGCTGCCTGACTTCACAGTCTCTACTCCTCATCTGTCTCCCTCTTTTCTCTTCATATACATACCTCAGGGACACACATACGGACACATACTTCCAACTTTAGCAAACAATTTGCATTTACCTAAATATGCCATACTTACCATGTCTTCCTGTGTTTGCATATGGTTTTCACACTACCAGAAATATTCATCATTTAAAATCCAAATATTACCACTTTTATGAAGATTTATATTTTCCTTCTTTCTCCCAACCCCTAAAATTACCTTATCCTCCCTTTGTGTTTTTATACTGGTTTAAATACGATTTATTTATTTATTTATTTATTTATTAGCACCAGGGATTTAACTCAACCACTGAGCCATATCCCCAGCCATATTTTGCATTTTATTTAGAGACAGGGTCTCACTGCATGGCTTAGGGCCTCATCATTTCTGAGGCTGGCTTTGAACTCTCAAACCTCCTATTTCAGCCTCCTGAGCCATTGGGATTATAGACATGTGCCACTGCACCTGGCAAACATGATTTATTTTTAAAAAGCACTCATCCTGCTTTATCCCCTTGACTAGTATATTAGTTTTCCAGGTCTTCCATAACCAAGTACTACATACAGAGGTGACTTTAAAACTTTTTTTCTCCACTCTGTAGGTTAGAAGTTTGAATTTAAGATGTTAGCAGGGTTGGTTCATTCTGAAGTCTCTTTCTTGGTTTGTAGCCAAAATGACTTATTTTTGTATCTTTAAATGGTCTTTCTTGTGTAAGTATCTGTGTCCTAAGCTCCCTTCTTTAAGAACACTGGTCATACTGAACATATAATAACTAGTTTAAAATCTTTTTAACTTAATTACTAAAGACCCCACCTACAAATTTAGTCCCATTCTGAGGTACTGGGAGTTAGAGTCTAAACATGAATTTTGGATACAATTTAGCATATAACAATTAGGTTACAAATACTTGGAAAGTCAAGACTGTTCCAGTCACTTATGTATTTCCAGGTTTTAGCACAATAGCTAATACAGAATTTGAAAGAAAAATCTCAAATCATTTTCCTATAAAAAATTAAATAGAGATGGAAGTTGAAGATAGGTCCAAATTCATAGTGAGAAGAGGTCTGAGAGAGGATATGTAAAGAATGTCAGTGCATAGAATTTAATCAATGATCAAGGGCACCTATTCAGTCATTGTGTTGTACAGATAGATGAAGGATAATCATGAAGGTAAAGGTGACAAAGTTATTGTCATTGGAGGCAGGAAAGGCTCAGCCACAAGTATTAGGAAATTAAGACACATAATCAGAAAATGTAAATACTGATAGAAAAAAAGAGTGAGGAAAAAATATTAACAATAAACCTTAGGACTATTGTCGGTGTCCTCTTTTTTTTTTGTAGATGTAGCCTGCATCAGTTAGGTATTACTGCATATGTAGTATAACAAATGACCCAAAAGTCATTGGATTCAAATAGCAATTTAGTCATCTTTGGTTCATTTTGGGAGTTTACTGATCCATTCTGCTTGAAATTTTTGTTGTACTTAGGCTTATTTCCTCATTATAGGTTGGATTAAGATATTATCTATCCAGGGAAAGTTCTTTTCATTAGATTGCAAAAGGGCAAGCCCAACAGTGTAAGTCCACTTAAAGCCTTGGTTATCTGCTAACATCCCCTTGAACAAAAAAGTCATGTGGTTGAGCACAAAGTCAAGGTGGGGAGTTCACTCCAACTGTAATAGGAGGGACAGCAATGTCACAAGAGAAAAGCTGGAGATTTAGGAAGTGGTATGCCACTGGAGTCAGTAATAATGTACCATAGTGCCTTGAGATATTAGTAGTAACTTTAGAGAAGACAAAGAAGTTGATAATCAGTCACTAAATAGCTTGGATTATATTTATCTAAATAACCCTCACTAAAACAAAACATAATTATTCAAATAATATGCAAAGAGATTTATTTAGTTATCAATAAATATTTTATACAATCTTTCCTCAATTTCAGTTCCCTCCCAGAACAACACTGCATCCTTGGCTTAATACTACTCCTGCACAGATCCCAAAGTAACAACAGTCTGTGTTGGACTGCTACTCTGTTCTCTTATAGCACTCAGAAATGTCCAGATCTTTCAAAATCCCTGCTTACTTCACAGAAAACCCAGGTCTGCGGCTAAATATTTAAATACTGTCATTTAAACATCTAGCACAGTATCTGGTGCATGGTATTCAAAAGTAAATAGGTGTTAAATGGAAGGAATGTTGTCCTTGACTTAGCAACAAGCTTTTCTTAGTTAAATGAGGAGTATAATCCTGGAGGGACAATATGAATAACTTGAGATTAGATTTAGAAATTTTAAAGAGAAAAAATATTACTGGTTCTTAGGAAGGCCTGAGATTAGGTCAGACATCTCAGTCAAAAATACCCTTAAAAGATGTGGTATAAGGCTCCAGGGTACAAAGTAAAGACAATGGCTAAGTCCATTTTGGGCTCATACTTGAGCTATTTCTGGTCTGCAAATAATGCTTTTTCACCATTATACTTCTTTCCTAGAGTAGATTACATGCTTACTTAGGCTGATGGATTGGATCTAGATTCTAGAGATCCAGATATATAGGTTAAACTTACTTTGGAGAGGTCAGAGGAATGTCTAAAATTGCATGCAAGTGTCTTCTTGTTAGTAACAGAAATCTTCATGAAACTTGGCGTTAATTCAGGTCTACATCTACAGCTTGAGTGAAAATTCCAGGTGGTGTTCTGTGTGCCTAGTGAACTCACAGAGGCAGCAGTACACAGCTTGTATCCAGAGGAAGGTGTCATGAGGCCAGATGTCAAGGCAAGGCCAGGTGTCAAAGAATCAGAGGCAAAACTGAAACATTGGGCCCTCCAGGTAAGATCAACAGGGACTCAGGGAAAGGAAGTAAAACTGCAAATGCCTAAAGTTGTTAAGACCTAATACAGTAGGTTATTTAAAGTACTAAAATTATAAAGGTTATATTAAGACAATGTTACTCTAGTTTTAGTGTCCCCAAAACTATCCTTTGAGGGCTTGTTTAGAGATTGTGCTTCATTTGAGTGGTTTTTGGGTTGGTCAAGTTGGTCAATCCAGTGTTAAATAGGTAGAATATAAATCATCCCAACTCCTTACCCCATCCTTCAGAATTCATGATCTATTCTCTTGGCCTCACCAGCCCCCTCTTATTTAAAAAGCATCTGGATCAATATTGGCCCAGATATACCAGTATGGATTCTGTGTCTCTGAAACTCAAATATATGAAATTCTCTCTTTTTTTTTTGTCTCTGCTTTTATCACTACTATTTCTTTGACTTGGAATGATTTCTTTAAATATATTTCCCAAATGACTCCATCTTGTCGTTAAGATTGCTGTTCAAACTACCTGTTAAGAATGGCCTTCTCTGACTACATAATCCAACATCATCTCTCCACTCCGGTCACCCTTCTTCCCTTCACTTTATTTTCATTCACAGCATTTATAAGTCTCTCAAGTTATCTTATTTGTTGATAATACTGTCTACTAGAATAGAAGCCTCTCCAGGGAAGAGACCCAACACACATCTACGCACATCTGATGAATAAATATACTCATAAATGAACAAAAGAATCCAAGCAGAATTAGCAGTGAGTGATGTTGAACTTGAGACCACTGACATCTTGTTATAGGATTGATCCCAAGTTTGGTGTGAGACTAATTAGGATTAGAATAATAATTGTTAATAAATATCAGTGCACTTATATAGAACATCTAGATGGGCCAGGACTGGTGTAACATAGTTTAAATGCATTAACTTATTTAATCTTCAAATTTCCCTATGAGATGAGACATCATTTTTATCTCCATTGTACAGGTAAAGAAATAAGATAGTCACAGTATCTTAGCTAACTATTGAAGGGATTTTGGTAAGTAAAGGCCAGAAAAAATTTATTTATATCATCATCCCACTGGCATGTTGACTCACTGAACAATGCAGCCCCTTTTACTCTTTTGCCTTTTTTCCCCCAAGCATTTATGCCACTACACTATGTAAATAATCACCTCACGGTTTTTCTTTTTACTTCCTTTCACCCCTCTTTTCTTTCTGGCCACAGAGGACTTGACATCTAGAATAAACCTTCCTTCAACTCTTCCTTTCCATCCTGGGTCATTATGACCTTGATGATCCATGAGGGTTCTACTGATAGTTCCTTATGGGATCCTAAATTATAGAGATGTTGACCTTTCCTTTACTGTCTGTCTTTTTTGGGGACTTCTTGGTGATCATCATGCTTTTCTTACTGTTCCTCATCTCCAGCTGTCTGTCACTGACTATTGCATTTCTGAGCCCCAAAGCACATTCTAACTAAATTTATAATTTTTTAGTACATAATATTAGGTTATCCATACATCAATTGGAAATTCATATTTACTAGACAATGTGGATTTACTTTCTGGTTTGAGGATTTTAATATTCCTATCAAAATTAATCATCATAAATGGCATTATTTCTTTCCCTGATCCAATCTACTTTGTTTTCTCATATCTTTTTTATTAAGAGCATTTCAGATAGGAAGAAACATCTCCCAGGTAACTTCCAAGAGTGTAATTTTCTGTTTTGGTTTCTATACTTCACAGACACACAGACATTCACATTCTTAGAGTCTACACGAGGCAAGCATATTTGCAATTATTGATCTGGGACCCAGTTTCTCCTTTTCAGTGTGTTCACAAAAACAGAATGATGAGCAAAGAAATGACAGCACATGAATTATCTAGCCAGAAACAACAATTAGGCTTAGCATCAATAGCTATAGCTGCAGTGGTTAGAGCAGCATTGGAAAACTGAGGTTGGAGTTCTCAAAAATAGGCCATATTCCTAGGAATTAGGAATCCTGGCCTTGGGAGAAGGGGCCATGGAATAAGATTTTGCTTTAAGATGTCACCTTCTAATTCAGTATTCTTTATAAGCATTTCCTAATATATGCAATAAATTAAAATTTATTATTTGTAATAAATAATATTCATTTACATATTTATTATTTAACAGGTACTAGAGATGCTTAACCACCTAGCCACATTACCAGGCTACCTCTTTTTAAAAAAAAAATTTGAGACAGGGTCTTACTATGTTGCTAAGGCTGGCTTTGAACTTGCAATCCTCCTGCCTCAATCTCCCAAGTTGCTGAGATTACAAGCATGCACCATTGTGACCAGCATAATAAATAAAATTTATTATATGCAGTAAATAAAAATTTATTTTTTTCTAGGGAATACCACTGAGACTCAGCTCAATATTTATGGGCTTGTTTAGTCAGTCATTCTGACTGAAATTTAAATAAATACTAGCTCCAGTTGATGCATTCTTTCTTCTAATTCACTACTCTAAATGAGGGCCTGTCCACTTATTTTTTGACATATTTTCACATGCTTCCTTTCATTTATGTTCTCTCATATGGCTAGTTAAATATAAAATGGCATGAAAATCAAAATTAAATAAATAATAATCATAAGAGAAAAACAAAAGCATCTCACACCATAGGGCTTTGTAAGGAGGGGATTTTGTGATAATTGAGACATGTATTTGAGAACATCTCTGGAAGAGTAAATACCTCTGTTCTAATCAGATTTTATCTTAATAGGAAATGCCATATATGGCAAACCTATGATTAAAAGGGCCTCAGGTCATGGCTCTAGAATTAATCCTCTACTAAATCTACCCATCAAACTCCATGAACTTTAACTGAAGTTGGCAAAGACAATTTCAGAACCTAGCTGTGAGAAAATAATTTATGATATAGTGTGAAATAAAGGACTTTCTATACCTGAGCAATACAAAGGGCTAAATTTACTGTCGTCAATTACTTTTATACAACAGCAGGGTCAGCTTCTGCACCCAATTACTCATGTGTAAAAACAGAACTGGTAACAAGAAAATCAACAGAACCTGAGAAGTTGTAAAAGAAACCTAGAAGTGTACTGAACAAATAGCACTGTCTCTTCATCTTCTGTCCTTGGCATTAAGACAAATAACAAATAACACTCTCATTCCATCTTCTGTCCTGATACCAGGAAAGTTTTTTATCCATAAGAAATCTGTAATCAAATATTTTGAAATTATGGTTCTAAACAATGCCTTGAGTTTGATTCTTCTCATATCCAAGTGGGTACAGAGTGCAGAGGAACAGGAGCATACATAGAATATCTCATACATCTCCTTTATCCTCTACCAATGACCGCAGCAGGGGAGAATTTCTGTTGGACTATAGAAAACCTCTGGAATCAAAATATTCTGTGCAGACATCAAAGATTTCACATGCCAACTCAACAGGACTTAACCTTTCTCTGTATATAATACATGTCAACGCTACCAAAGTGAGCAACACTAAACATAGGCATGATTCTGCCAAACCATAGCCGATGTCTCCCCTCTAGTCCCATAGTCCATTTTCTGCCTATATATAAGTAACTAAAGATTCTGAAAATCATTGCAGAAGTGGAGCTCAAGTTCTTTCTTCTTCACTTATACACCTGAACTGCTCTAGAAGAAATCGAAAAAAATATAGTTCTGAGGAGACAAAGAGACAAGATCATTTGAAAGTACAGTTTTACTAAATGAAATTATATATTGAACTTGAATATAATCATTCTTTCTCAGAGATGGGGAATCTTTTTTCCATTTTCCTTTCTTTTTAAAATTTTTTTTTTTTTCTTTTGGTGCTGGGGATCGAACCCAAAGCCTCTGCATGCAAGGCAAGCACTTTACCTACTGATCTATATCCCCAGCCCTTCCTTTTATTTTTGTGGTGCTGGGAATGGGACCCAAGGTTTTCCTGCTAGGCAAGCAGCTCTGCCACTAAGCTACAACCCCATCCCTTTTGTTTCTATTTTTCTCTATAAATCTTTCTTCTTTCACTCCCATATAAAGACTTGAGAAGACTGGGGTAAGGATGTTTCCAATGAGGAAGACTTAAGGGACATTTCTACCTATGAAATGAAATCTCCCATGTCTTCCCAAACTTTTTCTTCTTCCTTTTATGGTGAAAACTAGAAGGAAAATAAAGTTTTTTTGGTTTTTTTTTCTGCCTTTAGTGTTGACTACTATATAACATAGGTAAACATGTTCCTAAAGTTCTCTTTGGATTTAGTACAGCTTCTTTGAAGTAGAAATAAGATAGGGATTGGAGATGAAACCTCTAGCTAGTGATAATACATAAACATCTGAGTGAAATATTTTATGCCAACTAAATATCTTATGGTTGGCAGCATCTATGGTAGGTTGAGATTCAGCTGCTTTTTCTTGACCTCACAGATCTTCCTTTAGAAGAGAAGTGTAAGAGAGCAGAGATCAGGAATTTACAGAAGTGGGTTACACCCTTTTGAAATGCCCCAGAGTGGACAGAGACTGCTGTGTGGGATTAACTGAGATAACAGGCCTCAGTAAATATGAATTTTCAGGAAAGTTCCTTAAATTACTGAGCAGTTTAAAAATTTTGTTCAGTGTATTAGAATATAAGTTCAGATGTGGTAACAGAGAACAAAATGTCTGGACCAAGATAATTTATTTCTCTTTCATGTGAAATCTGAATAAGGAAGTTTAGGACTGGTATGTTCCCAGGGGACAGGGGTCCCAGTCTCCATCAAGAGACACCCAGTTTCTCCTGCATGCTAGCCTTCTAATCTTCCCACATAGTTTTTCTCTCATAATGAAAGACAGATGTTTTAAATCCTATAAATAGTCCTATATTCTAACTAAGGAGAAGGAGGAAAGGAACAAAGGAACAACATGCCCCCACCTTTTAACTACATGATCAGAAATTGGATGTATCACTTCTATTCAGACTTGACTGAGCAAAATTCACAGCATGTGGTCATACCTAAATGCAAAGAAGGCTGGGAAATGTAGTGCTGCATTAGGTCTTGGGTCAGTGCCTAATTAAAAGTTTTATTACTACAATGAAAGAGCGAACACACTAGAGAAGAACCAACTGTCTCTATAAACCATACTAATGAACAGGGATAGGCCTAATAAAACTACCCTCTCTTTTCCTAATGGTCAACGGTCAATTGTATTTCTTTATCCCCTTGTATTTCTGGATTTTGTTTTGATTTTGTTTTTGTTTTTTGGTACCAGGATTGAATCCAGGGGTGCTCAACCACTAAGCCATGTCCCTACCCTTTTAATTTTTTTATTTTGAGCAAGGAACTCACAAAGTTGCCTAGAGCCTCTCTAAGTTTCTGAGGCTGGCTTTGTACTTGTGATCCTCCTGCCTCTACCTCAGGAGTTGCTGGGATTACAAGCATGTGCCATCGTGCCCGGCTACCCCCTCGGATTTCTTTCGCTCTCCCTCTCATTACTTTCTCTTATTATATGTAACATCTTGAAATTCATTCAATTTATAACCCTATTTTATTCTTACATAGCTTTGTTCAATCCTAAGGTTCCAGTGATAGATATTAATATAAAATTATATTTTCTTACATAAAACCCAATCTGAGTAACTGTTTTAATGTACATAATTTCTACTCAATGTTTATAAAAGTGTCCTTATATGGATTTTGTTTTTATACATAGTCATTTGTTTATACATCAAAACTTTCAGCCTAAGAAGGAATGCCAGATTTTTATAAGCAGAAAGAAAATCTTGATTTTCAAATTTGATATATAACTAATCACATTAGAATGCTTTAAAATCTCTATACAGAATTACATTTAATGACATCTCATAGGAAGAAACATGGGGTCCACCTCTGTGCATTTATTCTTTACTGAGAATTCTAAGTGGATTATGTGCTAAGTAATAGACATATAGACAATGTCTTGGATATTGTGGAGTTCATAGTCTAGTAGCAGATAGACAGGTAGTGATAGTGAGTAGTGGGACAGAATTTGTAGAGATTTCTTTTAGATATGTTTCTTAGTTGTGTCCTTTTGAGGAAAAAATGTTTAAGCTCAATTTTGATTGATTCAAAGTCAGCAGATTGGGAAAAAAAGAAAGTCAACAGTTTGGGAAAGGGGTAAAGAATATTCCAAAGAGAAGACACCATGCTTAAAGGCCATAGTGAGGAGAGAAACCAAAGATCACCAGAAAGGAAAACTTGTCTTCACTCCCCTAAGGTGAATGTGTCCCTCAAAAGCTTATATGTAAGAAACTCAATCCTTAAATTCCTATGTTAATGGTATTTTGAGATGGGGCCTTTGAAAGGCAATTAGGACTGGATGAAGTCAGGAGGGTGGGGTCCCCCTGATGGCATTAGTAGCTTTATAAGAAGAGGAAGAAGGGATTCAACCTAGCACTTTTGCTTTGTCTTGCATTTCATGCCTCCACTATGTTATCATGCAGCAAGAGATCTTCACCAGATGCCAGACAGACACTATGCTGTTGGATTTCCCAACCTCCAGAACCATGTACCAAATAAATTTCTCTTTTTATAAATCACCTGGTTTCAGTTATTGGATTAAAGCAACAGAAAACCAACTATGAAACTAACAGAAAACCAGCTAAAATCTCAACTAAGATCATACCTATCCCACCAGAAGCAGTTTGAGGCATTTCTAGTTTGCTTTAATGCTACAGATAATTCTGATGACCTTGAGTAAATAGATGATGAAGTTGACATTAAGGTTAGTGACAACAGCTGGGGAATTGAGAAAGCAAAAAGAACTTAAGACATTCCCAGGGTAACAAACAAAACAGACAACCAGGATTTTGTACAGCATATGGATAAAGAAAAAAAATACCTATTATTTCCTTTAAAAATAAGACAAAAAAATTTAAAAATCAAATTAAAATAAACTTTAGCAAAGTTTTGGGGTTTTGTTTTGTTTTGTTTTGTTTTAATAGAGAAGCAAAACTGGGTTTGGAACAAAGAAGTGGCCATCCTGAGGCTAATGGGTATGGCTCAATAGTCATGAATACAGCTGGGCAGCTGAACTTGGACAATGTCTGAGGAACAGTTTGGATTATAACAGTAACATCTTTCTTGATTCACACAAAGAAATTTTACATTGTACATTTTAAAAATGTACATTTAAAAAATATCTGGTAGTATGTGCAAGACCTTTAAGGTGTTTTTGTGGTTTGTTGTATAGCAAATGTGTTTGTTTCTAATTCCCTAGTGTTTTAGTCAGCTTTTTCACCACTGTGGCCAAAAGACCTGAAAGAACAGTTTTAGAGGAGAAAAAGGTTGTTTGGGGCTATGGTTTTAGAGGTCTTATTCCATAGATGGCCAACTCCATTGCTCTGTGCTCGAGTAAGGCAGGACATCAAGGCAGAAGGGTGTGACAGGAGGAAAGCAGCTCAAGACATGGCACCAAGAAGCAGAGAGAGTGTTCTGCTCATCAGGGACAAAATATATACCCTATAGGCATACTCCCAATGATCTATCTCCGTCAACCCTACCTGCCTAAAGTTACCACACAGTTAATTCATTCAAGTGGACTAATGCACTAATTAGTTAAGGTTCTCATAACCTAAACACTTCTAAAATTTCTTATATGTTTCACACAAGAGATTTTGGGACACACCTCATATCAAAACCGTAACACCTAGTGTACCTTTAATAACTCTCCATTTTTTTCTTGACTTCATATATTCTGAGTTCTAAGTATTTCTAGAGGTTGCTATATCTGGGGTGTGTGGAAGCTACCAGGTTATTCTAGCCAAGTTTCTAGTGTATGCTAGTAAAAGAATGTCATTGTGCAATTCTATTTTTAAGATTAATATTTCAGGGTTGATATGTTATACCTCACATTTTTATAAAGTATTGTAGTTATCTCAGTCCGTGATAACAAAATACCATAGGCTGGGTGGCTTAAACAATAGAAATTTGTTTGCTCACAATTCTGGAGCCTGGAAATCCAAAATTATGCTAAAGCATGGTCAGATTATGGGGAAGGCTTGTACTAGTTTGCAGACAGCTATCTTCTTGCTGTGTACTCATATAGTAGAGAAAACTTTCTTTGTTGTGTTCTATTAAAAAGACATTAATCCCCTTTGACCTCATATAAGTTTAATGATCCTCAAAGGCCCAATCTCAAAATACTATTACATTGGGGTTTAGTGGGTTCACCATAAGAATTTGGAGGGAAGAAGCACAATTTAGTCTTTAGCATAAGATTTCTATATTATATATTATATATAATATATATATATAAATTATATATTATATATCTATAATAATACAAAATTCAACATGATAGAACTTTAAGAAAGTGCCCTGAGGTTCAAGACTAAATCTTTCAGAGATACAGCCCTGTTAGGTGAAATGAACACAGGCTTTTGAAGTCAGAGACATGGTTTTGAAATCCCAGTTCCTGTACTTGCCATCTTTGTGTCAGGGAAACCCTGGAAAGAGTAATACTAATTCTTCCCTAACAAAATTTCTGTGTGATTATAGAAATAATATAAAAAAACATCTAGCTCCATGGCTTGTAATTAGAAATCACTCATAAATATTAATTGTTCATTTTGCTTTGTATCAATTAGGAATGTTTTGAGTGCAAATAATACTAGTGTTGTCACTAAACACATATAATTATCTCTCAAAATTAATAAGTCTGGAAATATAAAGATCTAAGCTTGGAATATAAGCTTTAATAATGTCCAGAGTGCTTCTGATATTGCCTCTTTCCCATCTAAGCATCATTTTATCAAACAAGCATATAATCGATTGCCCAAAGACAGACATATGCATGTGGGTACCAAAATGGCACAATATACATGTTTATCACCTCATGGTTACCAGATGACTGAGGCAGGTCCAAGTATCCTATCCACATTCCATTCACAAAGAAAAGAGGAAGAACAATTTTAGGGTTGCTTGTTTACTTTATTGGGAAAGCAAGTCTGTTTGCTTATTTTATTGGGAAGGCTGGAAAACAGGGAAGAAGGCTAAAGGGACTGTCATGGATGACAGTAGAATTCTGTGGTAGGCAGAATTCTAAGACAGCCTCTGTTGTATACCCACCTCCCAGTTCTATAAACAAACGCTATATAAATTAATGCTATGAAGGGATTTTTGAAGATGTAATTAAAGACCCAAATCTCTTGACTTTAACATAGGGAGGTTATCTTGCTCAGTCTAATATAATTATTGTAACCCTTTAATAATGGATCTCAATGTCATTGACAAAGAAACCAAGGAGAACTCAAAGTACCTTTGCTCCCTTGAAGGGAACTCAGGGACTTCAGGCTACAACATCAAGGAACTGAATTCTGAAAAGAGTGGGTTTAGAAAAGACTCCCCTGAACACTCAGTTCTTCAGATAAGGCCTCATTTTAGCTAATATCTTGATGTGATCCTCATTAGACCTTGAACTGAAGACTCAGCTGTGCTATGTTGAACTTCTCACCTATAAGCTAATAAATGGGTGTTGTCCCAAAGCCACTAAGTATCCTGGTAATTTGTTACACAGCATTAGAGATCTAATATACCATCAAACACTGCCTACCATACATCATTATTTTACTATTAAAACATTCTTATGATGTACCTGGAAGACATGCAAAGTAGATAAACCAGACACAAAAAATAAAAACATTGCATCATCTCACTTATATTGATATTTTTAAAAGACCTTAAATAGACAGAGATAGAGAATGAAATAGTGGTTACCATGATTACCATGGATGGGGAAGAGAGAAGAGAGAAAATGGGAGAGAGTTAAAAGGATCCAAAATATCAAATATTTAAGATGAACAGACTTAGAGATTTAATGAACTACATGAGGAAATTATGTTGTATATTTTAAATAAGTAGTTTATACCTGCTCTGTCACAAAAAAGTAACTATGTGAGATAATAGTTACGTTAATCTGCTATGTATTTGTGTATATATATATATATAAACTAATTTACTATGTTATCATATTGCAAACCCAATATATACACAATAAAATTTGTTTTTAAAATATTCTATAAAAACTTTAAAATTAATATTTACATGATGAAAGTAACTTAGGAAAATAGCATATGATGGAGAGATGAGAAATACTTGGAAGGAAAAGAGATATTTTAAAGTCAGCACAATTTAAAAAGGTAAAAGCAATGGCAAATGGTAATTTTTTATTAGTTCTTTTTAGTTATACATAACATTAGGATTTATTTTGACATCATTATAAAATCATGGAATATAATTTGCTTTAATTCGGTCCCCAGTACTTCCCCTTTCTGTTCTCTCCTCCTCCCCCTGTTCCCTTCTCTCTACTCTATAGGTCTTTCTACTATTTACTTGTATTTTTTTTAATAAGTGTATTGAGTGTATACAAAATGGTGAGATTCACGGTAGTATATTAGTATACATACCTAGGAAAGTTAAGTTATATTCATTGGCAGTGGTGACTTTTGACCAAAGTCTCTAGTCTAGAATAATTTGGGTCTTAAACCCAAAGGTTTCAGGGGAAGACTATTTGCATTCAGGAAGTAAATCCAATATTTTCTAATAACAAGGAAGTTTTGAAATCTAATCCAAAGGATGCTAAGATTAATATTGTTTTATAAAGAAATGACACCATCATTTGTCCCTAGAAAAAAATTTACATAAAACTAAGAAATGAACTTGACTACATTGAAACCTCAATGCAAAAAGCCTACTCTAGGCCTGCAGCTAAAGAGGCACTTTTATGATGCACATTTCTTAGATTCCGAATAAAAAAGAACTCAAATTAAGCTATAATAACTGTCCAAAAGCCATTATCTTATAAATATTCATTTAATCTAAATGCATGTAACATCACCTACATTTATACAAATAGAAGTAATCAGTGAAAAAAATACTTAAAAGCTACAAAGATGAATATATACTGTCTATATCAAATGTCAGATGAGCTGATCACTATGGGAAGCTTTGACACTCAGAAATGGAGACTCAGTTTCATAGGATCAACAAAAATAATGACAGTTCCACATCACTTTGATCAGGTAACAACCTTTCCAACCCTTCCCTTAAACTGGAAAAAAATAAATGAATAAACCAGATGTGCTCATGGTTCAAAACCCCGACATCCTGAAGATGATAGGATAATTTGTTAGCCTGATGCTGGGATACTTTGAGGACAGTGGAAAGTCTAAATATCATCCAGCACATTAGAATTCTGGAAAAGTAAAAATCATCCTGTCACTTAGTGGAACTGAAGGCTAGAAAAATTAGACTTCCTCATGATTAATGTTACTACTGTCAGCTCCACTCTGTCACCTACTTCTATGGAAACTGGGTTTGCATCATGGGCAGGAAGAAGCAGTTAAAGCAAGCATCAAGGCAAAAACAGAACAAGCTTTTAAAGAAAGATTGCTTTAACTCTTCAAAGAACCTCCCCTTTCACATACATCATGTCTCTTTCTGTAGCTGGCTTAGATCAGTGAGTATAATTAGACTGAATCTCTGGTGGCAGGGCAGGTGGCAGCTGAATGGCTAGAAAATTACACACTTTGCTTCGACGCTGCCAGAAGTTCCCATTTTCCTGTTTCAGATTTTGTTCTTTGAAAAATAAAGTTTTTCCAAAGAACAAATTTAAGTAGAGCTACATTCAAAAGCTTTAAAGAAAAAACAGCTATTATTATGTGAAGGCAGTCTATAACTTCTGGGTCTTGTCGAATCTGATCAGTAGGTTTAAAAATTGTAAAAAGAATACCAATAAAACTGCATAAAGAAGAAAAAGTAGTGATATCAGTTATACATGAATTATTTCAAACTTATATAAAAAATACAAACATGCTTTTTCTTTGCATAAACAGAAGATCTTGATCCTTAATCCCTTATTTTCATCTTAAAAAGTCTTAAAAAATAACTAAAATTATGAATCCTCTCCATAAAAATAATTTATATGCAAATATTTATGATGAAGCACTGGAGCTTATAGAGTTCTAAAACGTTAGTCTTAAATCTTTCTCAGGATTCTATTCATGATACATTGAGAGATTTAAAAATTTCAAAAATATATGAAAGGTATATAAATATGAAAGAACACCCCTTTCCTTCAAACAGTGCACAATCCAAACTGGTCAAATGTTTAGATGTGACAGTCCCTTTCTCAGAAGTAGTATTTGAGGTTTGTAAAGGTATGCTTTAGACAAATTAAGGAAGGGCTTCTTTTAAAGCAGATTTTTAACTAAAAAGTGATTGATGGTGACCCGTAAAGTATCCTAAGGAAAAGGAACAGCGAGAGAAGGTTTAGACAAAGCCTGAGTAGATTAAGCAAGCAAATAGTCGGGATGTTTGTTTAGATGGAATCAAAGGAAAGGACAAAGGATATATAAAGATACAAATAAGAAATTGAAAGAGTGCTCTGAAACTGGGAAAGGAATCTGTTGCAAAGAGCAACAGATGGACATGTGAAAACTCTAAGGGTGAGGATTGTTTTCAAAGCAGTATCAAAAGAAAGCAAGCAGAGGAGTTAGAAGAGAAGAAATTAAGTTGATGGAAAATAAAGTTTATTATTTTACCAAGGAAATTAAGAAATACAAAGCATGAAATTTAAAAGAACTGACAAAACTGGAAAATAATTTTAAAAAGATACGTTTCAGAAGATGCTTGTGTGATAGAACAATAACAATTGTGATAACTTTCACAAATAAGATAATTACCCTACTTCACTTAGAGATGCAAGACTAAGGTCCAGACATGACATGCAGAAGGAGTTAGAGAGCCCTTTACCAATTGCTCTCAACTACATCTATATAACAGGACCTAGCCAACAACTTCCAGAATACTTACCTCCATACATATGTCCTAATATACACGAGATATTAATTTTTATGCAGTGCTGGAGATTGAACCCAGGGCCTTGTGCATTCTAGGTGAGTGCTCCACCACTGAACTATATCCACAGCTCCATAATGTACCTTTAGATATTTTCATTCAGCCAAACAAGAATCATCACTCCACACCAAAAGATGCACTATTGTGCTTCTTGAACACCTTAAATTCTCTAGTCTACAGGTTGTCTCTGGTTGGAGTTAGTGGTCTGGTTTCATTCTTCTACGTATAGATAACCATTTTTCCCAGAACCATTTGTTTAAAAGCCTCTCTTTTCTCCAGTACTCAGTGCCTTGAAGTAAGTATAGATAACATTCTGTCTCTCTCCCAAGTTGTATCCTTATATTTACATTTTCTTTCTTTTTTCAAAAAAAAACTTTTAAAAATTGGTGCATTATAATCATATGTAATTCTGGGATGCACTATCCCATATTTGTATGTGCTTGTGACATAAATTGACCAGTTTTATTCCCCAGTACTTTCACCTTTTCACTTCTCCTCCCTCCCCTGATATGCTTGCTCCTCTCTACTGATCTCCCTTCTATTGTGATTATGAGTATTATATTTATTTTAATTAGTGCATTATAATTATATATAAATGATTCATTATGGTATATTCCTACATGGTCATAGCATAATTTGGTAAATTTTATTCCCCATTACTTCCTCATACTTTCCCCTCCTCTCTCCCTCTTGATTCTCTACTATATTGGTCTCCCTTCTATTTTCAAGAGATCTCGTTTCTAAAATTCTGTTCTTCTCCCCTCCCCCTTTCCTCTAGCTTCTATATACAAGAGAAAACATTGACTTTTTGAGTCTGGCTTATTTCACTTCGCATGATGTTCTCCATTTCCATATATTTACCAGCAAAAGGCATAATTTCATTCTTTATGACCAAGTAAAGCTCAATCATGTATATATACCACATTTCTTTTATCCATTCCTCTGTTAATGGGCAGCTAATCTGGTTTCATAACTTGGCCATTCTGAATTGTACTGCTATAAACGTTGGTATGCATGTATCATTATAGTATACTGATTTTAGTTCTTTTGGATAAATACCAAGTAGTAGACTAGCTGGGTCATATAGTGGTTCCATTCCTGGAATTTTGAGGCATCTCAATACTGCTTTCCAAAGTGGTTGTACCAGTTTGCAGTCCCACAGCAATGTATGAGTGTACCTTTTACCCTACATCCTTACCAGCAATTATTGTTCTTTGTTTTCTTAATGACTACTATTCTAACTGGAGTGTAACAGAACTCAGTGTAGTTTTAATTTGCATTTCTGCAATTGCTGAGGATTTTGAACATGTTTCACATATATTTGGCCACTTGCATGTTTTTAGAAATAGCTGTTTAGATCATTTTTTTTCATTTATTGA